>NC_133975.1:130915630-131223685 GCF_047716275.1 Strix uralensis
GGAACAGAGGTTGTTATACTTCCGAGTAATAGCAACTGATTTGTATTCAGTCAGAAAGTTTGGCAGATATATTAATTTGGAAGTTTCTTGCAAAGATGATCCAGTATTTACTCTGGTATGACTGAAAAGGCTCCAAATGGAGCTATAATCCATAAAATGGGTCTTGAATGATGTTATTGTAAATTCAAATTATGCCCTGAAATGCCAGGCTACAGATGAAGACTTAAAGGAAGGCGAAACCTAAGACTGGTGTTAGTATGCAGCACAGTGATTTTGTTTGTGACAGAGTAATCGCTGGGATTTTCATGAAATAACCGAAGAAAGTGGTTTCTAAAGGGAATCTATTTGCAATGGAGATACCCTGACCCGTGTAACAACAGTGCAATGACCTGCTGCCCACAGAGAAAGCGAGTTAGTCAAGTTAATGAATCTTGCTATTAAATACCTTCCTGTCTTTCATATTTACATAGTGCTGGGATATATATTGTACATGTGTAATGAACTCCAGCAGACAGCCCGTGTCTGGCAACATCGCCGGGCAGGAGGAGGTTTGGATCCACTAATGAAGCTGTACAAGCCTGTGGACTGGGGAGATGTGGAGGACTGAGCAGGGACACAACCCACCCACCAAAGCAAGTCCCTGCTCCCAAACACCCTCCTGGTGACCCTCATGTGGGACTGCGGGCAGGAGTTGGCCAAGAAAGCAGATCTGGGCGAAACCTTCCCTCTCCCTGGTCCTTCTCCAGATTTTTGCAGGCAATTTAATTTATGTATTGAGTATGATGGACTGGAAGGACTGGTGTTCAGAGAATTACTCGTGATTGTCTTCATAATGTCTTGTGTGCCACGTCAAGTCAGTATGATCTGGTAAATGTAAAATCTTTCCTAGATAATATGGACCGCTAAGGGTCTTCAAATGGGATTCAGGCAATTAAGTGAGTTCCCCCCCCCAAATCTCTATGTAATTTATACTCCGAGCATAACTCTGGGACCTGTTCAGTACCAAGGAGGTCACAGATAAATGCCTTTGTGCCTCCTGAATTTCCCCAGCTTATGTCTAACCCCAATGGAGGATCAGAAACTGCCAGTCTCTTTTTTTGTCCCAGGCAACCACAGCAGCTGCTCAGAGCAAATGTAACACACCAAAAATTAATTGTGCTGTTGCCCGAATGAGCCTGTGGCTGCCACTGCACTGTAAAACAGTGAGGTGGACTATACCCCCAAAAGATTTTTGTTTCATGCAGGGGTGGCTTAATGAAACACTTGTGGATGAAGGGGTTAGATGTTAGTGTCCCCTCTGTCTCCCAGAATAACTCCTTGGCACCACTGGAATCATGCTCCCTCTCTTGTGTCCCCCCACTGTGCCCTGGCATTGCTTCACAGCCCCTTAGCCACAGCTGGAGGTCATCTCCTCACCAGCAAGACCTAGCAAGGGCTGGAAGAAACAATCTGGAGCAGGGTCCATCACAGTGATCCAAAGGGGAATGACACACATACACCACCTTCTCACTCTGTTCTTGCTCCAAACCAGGGTTTCTAAAATAATAAAACACCAAATATGTTTCAAATATACAAATTTTATTCTTTTGATTCAGCTTTGGAGATGGAATAAGTGTTTTAACTTGCGGAAGGGACCCAGAGTAGGAAATCTAATGGGCTGTCAAACCTATAACCAATGTTTCAGCATGGAAAATAGCTAGCTGCTGGCCAGAGTACGAATAGCAGGGCTGTGACTGCTGTCAAAAAGATGAGACAGAGGGATATTATTAACGTTGTGTATCCCAGCGATGGAGCCACTCGTCTTCCAATTACTGTTCCAAATTAAGAGCTAAAGCCTACCTTTGACTGCAGGTGTTTCTCATGCTTTCTTAAGACACGTGAGAAAATATTGCACAGTGTTTTACTAATCTTTTTTCATGTTAACATTAACGTCTTCACAGGGTCACTTTCCCTCCCCCAGCTCATCCCCACAGTCTTCCTTACCAGGAGTGTTTTGACCAAGGAATTACTGGCAGATTGATTTTTGCAGAACCATGCCCTAGGTTGTGTGCTGTTGCTCAGGATCCAGACCGGTGGCTTGCAGCCTCTTCCTTTCCTTTGCAAACCTGACAATCCTTCATCTGCCTGACACTGATCCTGCTCGAGCATCTCTCCAGAGGGGTACAGTGCAAGCCCGTGGTGGCTGGGCAGCTGGAGCAGCGCCCATTGCTCCAGCCAGGTTCGCATTGTTCCCAGGCACTGTAGAAAGCAAGGCAGAGCTGGGGTGTTGCAGCCTTGTCCCCTTCTTATAACATCTTGTGTCTAGGGCTCAGTGATCCTTCACTTCATGTAGCACCTTCTCCTTTCTCCCAGTTGCTATCAGCCCATCTCCCTCAGTCCTGCCCGCTTCCCTGTCCCCGCAGTTCCTCCCCACGTAGGCACGGGTGCCAAAGAGTACGTTGGCAATGACATAGTTTAGTGTTGTCTGGACAACTGATTGAAGGCCAAATTCTCCACTGGTGGCAAACACTAATGCACCAGTGATTAGATTTAAGATGGACTTGGCGATGGAGACAAGTATAAAGTCAGAGCAAGCTGAAGACTGTAGAAGTCAATGGGTGCAAGAGCTGAAACAGCAGACTTGGAGAATATGCAGAGGCCAGAAAGGCCAAAAGATAGGCTGGTGTCTTATTCAAGAAACAGCAACCAGTTTGCAAGTCCCCACACTCAGAGGTCAGTTATTTTACTAGTGTTTTGCGTGGCTGATCCATGGGGTACCTACCACACTGGATCCCGAGCCAGATCCTATCTAGTTAAACTCATCCGAGCATCATTTGCTGTGGAGATGGGCTGCTGCTATCAGCAGGGCTGAGGACATGCCTGGGGCTGCCAGAGTTCAGCCCGCCAGCCGGACAGAGGCGGCTGCTCCCTGATGTCAGGTCACTGTGCATCGCCTATTTGTAGAAAGCTTCCCTCAGCTAACCCGTTGTCTTTCTCTCTGCGGTTGTGCATGCATAACTGAAAAGGCAGTCAAATTATATTTCAGCTAGGAAAGGAACAGGACCTCTGGGTACTCGTTTGCTGGCAGTCAAATCCCCCATGCACTGCTTGCTGGCACCATACCACCGGCAACTCATGGCATTTGGTTTAATAGTAATTTGTGATGAATGCAATTACTAACAGAAAAGCACACAGTTGTTTCACAGGCAAGTGCACTTCTGTAGATTAGTCAACTGCCCTGTGATTGTGTGAACAAATTTATGCACAAATAACCCCAAAAAGTAATGTTTAAAAAGTCCGGACACGCACACCAACAAGTCCAAAGCGCAGGAGAAGGTAAGCTGAATCCTGCATTCAGTGTGTTGCAATGAAGCATCTAAAGATCATCATTAACCAAGAACTGGAAATTCACTGAGTTTAGCTTTGTTTATGAATTCCTTAGGGTTTCTGAGTTAATGCTGGAGTGTTATTTTAGCAAAATACAATTGCTGGATTTGTGGGCTTTAGCGATGGAGGGATTTAAAAGGGAAAGACACACAACAGCTAACTGGTGTTGTGTCAGCTTGCAGAAACCTTTGTTAATCCTGCATTAAGCTAATGAAGGCGGTTCTTTGGCTTTTGACAAGAGGCCTCAAAGTGAAGCCACCATATAGATTTTGCAGTGCTCATTCTTTTTCTGCATTGCTGTGACCGAGACTGCAAGTCCATTGTGTCAGGCACTGCACAAATTCAAAACAATAAAATTCCTGTGATCTGAACAAGACAAGATGGGTTTCTCTTGCCTTGTATTGTCGCCTATCCCCTAATACATGTTAATAACCCCTATTAGCAGCTAATACATGACACTGAAATGTCAGAGAGCGAGGAGGGTCCCTTGGAAGTTCTCTAGGTAAGAAGGATCAGAACTAAGGTGCTGGGAATTTGAGTAGAAAGGTCCAGGAAGGGGCAAACTTACATGAGAAAATAATAGTAATAGAGTTGTGGGGTAAGGGAGAAAAGGATGAGGAAGATGAGAGTTAAATCAGAGAGTGGCATCTTTGGCTGTAAAGGGAAATTCACTTCTCTCAACAACTGCCAGCATAAAGGATGCTTCAACCTTCCCCAGGCAGCTCCAAGTCATTTTGGCATTTGGGAGATTTCTGTCCATTTTTCCACATACAGTTAACCAGCCCCTGAACAATTCTGTGAGCTGCATGATACAACCTGGATCAAGTCAGACAATTTGCTCTCTGCATGTTCCCCAAATTCAATTGATGCAGTTAATAGAAAGGTGAGAATACACCAAAGAGTAGCTTTGTCTCCTAATTAAACCAAATTAGAATATCTTTGTTACTGGAAAGCCACCTGCTATTTCCTATTTCCTTAATGATTTCATAAAATGCTAAATGCCTTCCGTTATTTTCCTATTCCTGGAAATCAATCAGTGCTGTGGGTGGAGCAAGGGGATGCTTGGAGCAGAGCCCCAGCCAGCAGACCAAGGGTGGCTGTCACCGTAGCAGAGTGTCCCCTCGCCTCTGATGGAGGCACTTCGGGGCTGTCCACATGCAAACAGCCTCCTGTGCCAACATATAACCTGGCTGCATAGATATGGCCACTGAAGAGTCAACCTCTATTCCCAGTGGGACCAGTTTCATATCTGCTGTGCTTCTAATTCCCCACATGACAGACTTAGCTCTACAGCTGAAATGTTCGCGTTCAGCTATTTTTGGTCTGCAAATCCCTCAGGACAGAGCTCTTACCAGATTACTCTTTCAGAGCTCTGCTCAAGCATCTTCTTTTATTAGCAATAATATAAACTAAAACAGCTGTAAACCTGAAGCCTTTGTGTATTTGTAGTGTGTTAACTTGATTTATTCTGCTTTTGATAAGACCACAGCAGTCTTCTCTTTGAGGTGTGGATCAATGAATTTTGGAGGCTTTGCAGAGCAGTTCTCAGGCTGGTTTTATAGAATCATAGAATGGTTTGGTTTGGAAGGGACCTTAAAGATCATCTAGTTTCACCCCCCTGCCATGGGCAGAGACACCTTCCACTAGACCAGGTTGCCCAAAGCCTCGTCCAACCTGGCCTTGAACACTTCCAGGGAGGGGGCAGCCACAGCTTCTCTGGGCAACCTGTGCCAGGGCCTCACCACCCTCACAGGGAAGAATTTCTTCCTTACGTGTAATCTAAATCTCCCCTCTGTCAGTTTAAAACCATCACCCCTCATCCTATCCCTCCCCCCCTGATCAGGAGTCCCTCCCCCGTTTCCTGTAGCCCCTTTCAGTCCTGGGAGGCCGCTCTAAGGTCTCCCCGGAGCCTTCTCTTCTCCAGCTGAACCCCCCCTAACTCTCTCAGCCTGTCCTCACAGGGGGGTGCTCCAGCCCCCCGAGCATCTTCGTGGCCTCCTCTGGCCCTGTTTGAGCTGGGGGACCCCCTCTGAGGGCCCAGAGCTGGACCCAGCACTGCAGGGGGGTCTCACAGAGTGGAGCAGAGGGGGAGAATCCCCCCCTCGCCCTGCTGCCCACACTGCTCTGGATACACCGGTGGCTTTCTGGGCTGTCAGTACACGTTGCTGGCTCACAGTCAGTTCTCCACCCACTAACATCCCCAAGTCCTTCTCCTTGGGGCTGCTCTCCATCCCCTCCTCACCCAGCCCGTGTTTGTGCTTGGGATTGCCCCGACTCATGGGCAGAACCTTGTCCTTGGCCTTGTTGAACTCCATGAGGTTTGCACGTCCCCCCTCTCCAGCCTGTCCAGGTCCCTCTGGATGTCACATCCCTTCCCTCCAGCATGTCACCGCACCACACAGCTCAGTGTTGTCAGCAAACTTGCTGGGTTGTCAAGTCTGGATCAATGTATTTTTGGCAGAGGCAGAGTTAATGGGCTGCAATTCTACCAGCCAAATGCTGTGCCAAGGACTAGTTTGCTCCCAGAATTTAACAGGAGATGTTGTATTCGATGCAATGTTTGGATAACCAGTCTCTCTTACCACTCATCACAGAGATAAAGAGGCAGATTTGTGTCTTCTCTTTTTGCCTTTGTTTTCCATGAGGACTTTAAGATGATTGTTCTGCTGTGCCCTATGGGATACTAACATGTCTACACTGCAAGGCTTGCGCTGCCCAGCCTGTTTGGAGACCTTAAATGACAATTTAGCTGAGAGTGTGTACGCTTAAACATTCTTCCCTCATATTTGTCCCCATATTTTTTAAAAATCACTGAAATCTCTGAAGTGACATTAGCATAAAAGTGGCATAAGAAAACAGAAAATCAGAGTAAGATAGCATTTGATTCAAAGCCAAGCCATGTTAATTTTCTTTACTTTAAAAATTCAGCAGGAAAAATTTGATTCCGTTACAATTAATGTTTTCCATGGGAAGACATAAGTAATCATAAGAAGTATCTAAAATGAAAATGTCTGTTACAACCATAATTTGGATATTATGCTTCATTCTGACTTTAATGTTGGACTTGTGAGAAGTTGAGAAACTACACAATTTTGGTTTCCTGTTTAAGGGTTCCCTTGTCTCCTCTTTAGAGCAAACCAAAATGAAATGTTTCATTTGGTTCTTCCATTGGAGAAAAAATAGATGAAAGACCTGAAAGTGAGGTGTACTCATGAACATGAAATTCTGCTCCGGGATGTATGCCAAAGGCCTTTTATTTCCTGTGTAACATAGAAAAGAGACACTTCTAGCACTATCTGTGGCATGGTCCATGAAATCCTGAAGTCCAAGTTGGGCAGAGTGAGGAGCTCAGGGCTGCTGGGCAGCTCTCCGAGTCATGGTGCTCAGTGAAGCTGGTCGGGGGATGCCCCAATCTCTCCTTGCTGGGCAAGGGGGACAGCTGGACATTTGCTGTCTGAGTTTTCCCCCTTTATTTCAGAGTTTGTGTTGTCTCCTTTCCCAGCATGACCTCCAAGGGGAAGTTCATCAAGGGTATCTCATGACTTTCTATTCCAAGGACAGAGTACGGAGCAGGGCAGGGATCTTAGCACAGTTTCTTTGTTTGTAGCCAAAGACAGTTATTAAAAAACATGGTGAGACATCAGTGATACATCCCATTGTTTGACTCGCAAGTATTTATATGACAAAGCCACATTAGTCCAAGAGCCCTGCAGACAATTATGCTGGTCACCCAGCAGGTTCACCCATTTTGCGATGAGTTTTCTCCTTCCCCAGGGTAGCGAGATGCTGTAATCTCACACGTAGCAACACCTTGCCACAGATAAGAGGGAGGGAAAAGAGCTAATGTGAGTTTTGACTGCTTATTTTGTGTTTATCCTTGTAATGATTGATATGTTGTGCTTCAAAGAACATTAAGCTGTAATGCTTCTGTTAAAAGAAGGTTTTAAGCAGTGGATTTTTATGAACCTTTATACGCAACTTTATTCCCTTGTTGACTTAATGAAAGGGGTAAAAGACTGCGATGTATTAAGAAGAATCATCTTCATAATTGCAGTGTGCTTTATGGTGCCATCATGCCACTCTAGGCACCAGCAGTCAAAGGAAGCGATACGGGTTTCCCTCCCGTCGCTGTGCTGTTGTTACTGACGCGATATGAAAAGCAAAGGGAGATCAAAGGATGTCTTAATGTGCTGGTTGTGTCCCATCTCATATCGCCTCAGGGACTAGATATCTTTGGAATGAAGTTACACTTGACCTAAGAACAAATTATTATGGTTAAAAGAAAGTGAAATTCAATGCTTTCTGTTATATGGGACAGCCACACAAATGATTCAGTGATCTCTTCTCAGCTCAAACACTGTAATTCTGTGTGTCTGCTTCTACAGGCTACCGGTGACTCAGCTCACACTGTATTTATAATCAGGGACAGAGGCCTCTTCTCTTTCATCAGTGACTTCCTTTTCCTTGATTCCTTGACTTTATTTTCTTTAACCATTTCTGAGCTTGAACCCAGGATTTTCTTCTTTCATCTCAATGAACCCTGGGTGATACAAATCAAGACACATTGTCTTTTTTATTTTTTCCTAGCTGGATACTGTTCACTTGGAGTGTTTGAGTATATCAAATAGTGGCATCACCAGAGGAAATGGCAAGGTGGAAAGATCAAAAGACAGTGTGAGCAGCAGAAGGGGCAGTGATGGCTTCATCAGCTGAAAAGGAAAGATGCCAGTGACAGATGATGACAGCTTGTGTGTTTCTTCAGCAACATGACACGAGTGAAGTTTTGTTGTTCTCACTAGGGTTTTAGTAAGAAAACAGCTTTGGTTGAAGCAGACAAAACAAAATAAAAAAATAGGAAGAGAGAAAGAAAAAGAGGAAAAAAGGCTGGAGCTGTTAGTCAGAATTTATTTTGTAAAGTAATTGCATTTTATAGGCTTTCATTTGCAGATCAGGATCTTTCCTGAGCCATCCCACTTCTCTTCTGCTGTTTCTATCACCATCCAAATTGAACACTGAACTATTTTCAGTATAAGTGGCATATAGCTTTTCTCTTTTACATGCAACAAATTCCCTCTTCAAGGCCATTTTACAATCACAAGAGGCTCCTTGGAGTCCTTCTTTGATATATCGTGTTGTGTCCCCAATAAATCCTAACAAGAGTAGCTCTCCAGAAGCATCTCACTTTTTTGCTCAAGGCTTCGGTGCATCATATTCAAATGTATTTGCCTGCATTTGCACAGCACTGAGGATTTTCATACATATTTTTGTGACATTATATCAACAATTCATTTAGGAACATTTCATGTTGGAACACATCAACCGCTTAATAGGAGTACAACTGTACTGCTAGAATTGCTCATGAGCTATGTTAATGTGAACTGGTCTTTTGAGCAGCTCTGTCTCCCAGCTACTTTGCTGCATGGGTTTGAATAGCTATAAAAATAAACAAACAAGCCCCCTGGTAAAGCATCTTAAAAAATTACAGAAGTCCAAAAATCCTTATTTACACAGCTGAATCAGAGTGGTAAATACTCCCCGCTCCCCAGTGGTAGGCACCTGCGAGCAAGAAAGAAGAGGCATGATGAAATGATTCCAGAAAGGTTACTGAGTCCATTGGCTTAGCGGGGACAGGCAGCACAATTTTTCTGAGGCAGATGGCTGACACTGGTGTTAATACAAATGGGATGCTCAGAAGAAGGTTGCAGAAGGTCCTAGTTAGCAGCAAGATAATTGCTGTGCAGCCTTATGTTTCTCTGTCATTTCTTTACTAAATACAATGGAATATTCAAAAAAGTTTAAAAAAAAAGGGAAAGAAAAAAAAAAAAGCTGTGTGATGCATGGTATAATGCCAAAGAGAAATTTGATGGGATAAAGAGCGGGGATGCAGACTGAGCAGTCACGAGGAGCTTTTGGAGTGGGATGCATTAAGCTGTGGAATAGCCTCCCAGGAGAAAAGGATGAATGCATGCCATTGCTGGAGACATTACCTTAGGCTGAGCAAAACTCTAGCAAACAACTGGAAAGCATCACAAAGTCCCTGTGATTCTGTGCATTAATGAGTTTTATGGTCACATTTAATGACGAGTTACACTTTCTAGTGATCTATATAATGGCATTGTGGGTAAATATTATACATAGAAAGACATGCCAGTGAGTAAAAATATCATAATCTTCTCTTTAGTGCAGAATACAACATATTCCCTGTTGGGCTGTGCACATTCAGTGGGCTGTAATGCTCTCAAAACTTCCCAAAATGTTTATTTTTCCTGCTTCTGAGAAGAGTTACGTGGACTGTAGCACAGGCAGTGGAACCTCATTTCCTTCCCTGTAAAAATGAAGAATTCTGACAATAACAAAGAGCGGAATTAAATAGACTTTCTGACATGCAACGGGCACAGCAACGTGACAGCATCAGGACCAACTGTGACAACCTCCCTCCTGCCCATTCCCTAGCAAAAAGCATCTCTGAAGGTGAAAATAAGCTGCAGGTTGTCATGGCTAGAGGGTTATTAAATCAGGCCATCAACTTCAGTTTTGTTAACACTCCAGTCAGAGGGAAAAAAACCACCTTGTTGCTTGTTCTCAGCTTTGATCACCTGCCAGCAACGGGTCCAGACTCATCTCACTCTTGTGCTTCGCCATGCAGATAAACAAGATATGCAACGCTGTAATGGCAGCGGTTACTGTTGTAAAAGATACAGACTGCAGAGCATCTAAGGAATTTGGTCCATGTAACTATGAATATTTCACTCAGAAGGAATGCACAACGCAGCACAATCTTAGAAACCAACCAAACCAAAAATCCTATATGAAAGTTTAATTAGGGGAACAAATGAATATTTTGGTGTGTATCCAAATAGGAATGTCTTCATTATCAGTGTCTTTTCTGCCAGCATCCCTGAGGCCATTACACTGGATAAAATTGATGGGCATTTATTCTTGCTTCAGCCCTAGAGTATTCAGTCTGTTCAAGCTAATGTTTCAGTTGCTTTTTTGCTGTTTCCTCATTAAAGTCTTTGCTTGACACTTACAAAAGTTCTTTGTCTTGCCTGTGTTAAACGAACAGTGATTTGGCAGCCACCAGCAAAATTTGCAGTGGTATGAAGTTTGCAGACATCACCTAAAACAACCCAGACACTTTAATTCTGATGATAGTGCTACAAGACTTATATTTAGCCATCCCAAGCGTATAGAGAAAACCAGAAGTCATTCGAACTTTTGTAGATACTTAAGTGTTATGAGATTGGGTGGGAATAATGGGGAAACACAGCATAATCAGCTCAGAAAATAGCTTCCCAGCATGCTTTTTTTCTTTCCCTGAAAGAAACTTCAGAAGACACTACATAAGAAGCAATAGTAAAGTGCTTTTCACAATAAAGCAGGCTAATAACACACTGGGATGTATAATATAGGAGAGCAATCTGTGTTGTGTAGGAGGTAAGTCTCTTGAGATGAATCAGCCATCTGAAATCCATGCTGTCACTTTTATTAACCTGGAATGAGAAGTCCAGGAGTCTCTGTGGCCTGATTCTCCCTGGTGCTGAGCACCCACTCACTCTGGCAGAGATGCTCAGCCACTGCCATCATCAGGCCATAGGTCCCTCTTTGCTCTGTTGGCTTGTTATGGACCGCAGATCTTATTTCATGAGTTTATGATATATTTCTGCACTGGACAGAAAATGTATGAGAGTTTGATGTAGTGAAGTGTTAGGAAAGTGTAAAATAGGGTTTTCTGTTGTTCCAAACTGGAATTTTTCATAAGAGCTTTTCTCCCATAATCACTGAACAATCTGCAAGCTCATGAGCAATAACTTCAGCAGTGGCTGGATTTCATGGGTGTTGGACTGTACAAGTCAACTGGTGTAAAATGGCACTGACCTGAGGAGTTTGGTGGGATGCACTGGGGATTCTTTAGGAAAAAAGTTTCCTCTGGAACATCTCCAGAGGGGTTCATTCCTCTTATCTCAGCTTTTGATGAATCAGCCACTGACACTCTGTGCCACTCTGCTGTATAGAGGGAGGGTAGGCATGCAGTTTTGATTAGAAGCTTGAAGTTTAGAGACTAAAAGCCCAGAAAGATTAATTCCACCGCATGAGAAACAGATAAGGCACCAGTCAAGATTCCAAGCTTCTCTACTGTTACCAAGAGATTTCATTGGGGTTTTTTTTTGCTCAAAAGCTACTGACTCCTTCTGTAGTGCCAAATTGCACAGCCATGGGAGGAAATGTAGGCATCATCTATAGATTCCCCTCAAAAGGGAGAAATTCACACTCTTCAGACCTTCAGATTTCTGCCATGAGATGATGACTGTAAGACAGAGCTGGAATTAAACCCATAAAAACCAGTGAGATACCTTCCACTCTACTCCTTGAACCTCAAATCAAGCCCTTGGGAAGAGATTATCAAAAGAAAGTGGCAGATCAGCTGTGGGTGCTGAGCATGAGGTGTAGAGCATGGGATGCCTAAGCAATGTCCTGTGAACTACTGGAGATAATAAGGACTAAAAGAACCCCTTCAATTATTAAAGGTTTTCAAGCCACTTCATCACCTCTGATTTGGCTGGTGACTGGTGTTACAAACAACTTTTGCTCTCGTAATGAAGAGCAGACTTTCAGAAAGAATTTCCCCCTGAGAAGAGAGTTCTTCTTGTTACAGGGCTGCTTCAATCTACATCATGTCTGTGACACAGCTTTACATGTTGTACCTCCATCCCTAGGGAAGTGACTTGGACTGACATCCATCTGCTGATGCGAGAAGAAGGGTGAAAGAGTAAGGACATGCTAATAAACTCAGAAAGTCTGCTCAGTGCCTGTGTTTTGTTTTGGCGAAGGGAGTTTTGCATGGCACAGCAGCCCGTGCGGAGGCAGGACGCGTGCTGCTGCCATTCACTGTGGTGATGGATGGAACAGCAACGCTGATTTACGATCACCCGTGTCACACAGACACTTGCCCTTGTCCCTGAGCTATGAAAGGCTGTAAGAATAAAGGAGATAAATGGCAAAGTACTGCAGCTGCAGAAATAATTACCTTCCAGGAATGTAAAAACAAACCGTTTTTCCCCGATCCATTTCAAACCTAAGCTCTTCAGCACTGGTGCCTGCAAGAAGGGGCTGGCTTTTGGGGTGCCATTCACAGGGACGATAACATAGGCCATGTTTTTTCACTCTGAATGTCAGCTCTACAGACTCTGGTCACTATATGCCTCTTTGGTTGCTGAAAAAGTCCTCCAAATCTCTCACTGGTGTTAAGATGTTGGTATCCAATCAGTGCACTGATACAAACGTTTCTGCGGACTGGATCAATACAGCTATCTCTGTGGTAGTAAATACAATTGGTGACCTGTTTCATCTTGCCTGGTGGGCACTGTCCCTTCCCTGTGTTGTTGACCAAGCTGTGTTTAAGCACGCCTTGAGAGAGAGCTGTTTGGAGCAGACCAAAGGAAACAGATCTCCAATTAAGAATCATAGATGATTATGGTCCACAGCTTGACTTTGTGCTTAGGTGTTGTTTTATTTACAGGGACAGATGTAGCCAGCAGTGCAGAGTTATGATGGACATCCTTCTCTTACACCATTCATCAGTTGTTTTTGACTGTTTCCTTTTCTTAAAACCGTCATGAGTTTTGGTTTAGGCAAGGAAGGTATTCTGTGCCAGACATCTTAGTAAGACACAACCCAGGCAAATTGCTGCATTCTCAGCCTTGCACTAAAACAGCAAACTTAATGAATGGAGCACTCACCAGTAATTCTGTACTGAGGTCATTATCAAAATCAGAGCTTCATATGAGCAGATGTTTCATGTGTTGACTGCAGGAAGTGTTCTGGCTCCCAGCTCTCACAGAGCATTTCTGGATGAAAATGAACAGTTTTGGCTGGCATCTGTCAGTAATGACATCTGGCTGAACATAAATTCTGCTATCAGGCTTGCAGCTGGTGGCGGTGGGGATTCAGGTGGGGCAGGTCTTGCACAGCTTTGATGCCCACAGCTCCACCCCAGTCCCTCCTTTACAAGCCACAGTTCTCTAGCAGCACACGTCCCCGGGGTGCTCCTGCGTGGAACCCATGGAGCAGTACCTATACACTTTGTCCTGGCAGGAATATAGGGAAGGAATTAGGACTGAATGGAGAACTAGTGGTGGGGAAGAGGCATCACTAGGATGGGATATTGTTATTCACAGCTCCTTACAATAGAGTCCTCTTCCTTCTCCACCTCTGTCTGAAATTTAATGGAAAATCTCTTCATGTCCTTCAATAACATCCTCAGGACAGAGTTTGGGGTGCTTGGGCCAGGATTATGAGGGGACGGAGATGCCTCCTCAGCCACTCTTTCTTGTGCATCAGGAGAGTTGCAGAGATTCACGTGTACCCTTCTGCTCAGTCTTTCCCTGGGACTAGCTCTGGGCAGCTTTCTGCCTTGCCTGCAGAGATTTTGGGGTTGCCTCTCTCCGGTGCCTGATTTTCATCGTGCACAGTAGAAGATCATAGGTTTTGTGTTTTACTGCACGAGGCACATGCCTGTGTGCTTTGTGGGACTGGGCTCATAAGTCAGATTTTCTGTGAGCAGTCTCCAGCTTTGTGCTCCCTGATTTTGGGGTGCTTGCCTGGTGGTAGGCTTGTACAGATGCTGAGCATTCACGGCTCTGTGTGGAGTCCCAGGTCCAGAACATGTTAATAACACTAAGTGGGCTAAAAGTATTGTAACTGGTGTTTCCGAACTGATGCCCACAATTAGTGGAGTCTTTCAACCCTGAGCGCTCTGTGCAGCTGCTTCTAGTCTGTAAAACCACCCCTCCTTCTTCTAGAAAATTAAATGGGTAGGTAACACATCTGATTTTGGAGCAGAGTGTGAAGAGCACACAATACATAAGGACTTAGATCGTATACTGAACAGTGCTAAAAAGCAAAATATTGCTTTTCTCTTATTAAGGGAATGGCCTCTATTCTGTGTGCAAGGAATGAGGCAGAGGACCTGAGAATAAAAGTGGTGTGTGATCATGAAAATAAGGATAACATCAGAAAGAGCTCCACTCGAAGGCTGAATCTGCATATGCAGCCTTATCACTTTTTGTTCCTTGATTTGAATTGTTGATGTTATATCATTATCAATTTTCTTTTTTTGTAAATAAGAACCACAGATGCTTACTATATCAGCATGCACTTAATGTAGTCTTTTGTAGTGACCATAACATTTGTTAAGCTCTTGAAGGCAAAGCCTAATGAACATCATCAGCTGAATGATTTCAATTAATAGAAGAAACAGGACCAGTCTTTTGTGGAAGAACATTTTCTCTCTAAGATGTTTGTCTATTCTACGAAAAGCAGAATCTATAAATGTAGCAAAGGCTCCCATCTCTAGGAGGTATAATTAAGATAGTCAAACCATCCAGCCATTAGTGACACAGACAATTTTTTTTCTCTTTAACCTACTAATGCTTTCAGTCTTGAGCAGAGACACTGATTTACAGGGACAGGCCAAGATACCACTTCCACTAAGCCCTGTAAAAACCCTATTGGAAAGACAAATTCTTGCTTGGCTTTGGCCAGAGTGAGCAGGTCGTGGTGCTGGTCCCCTGGGGAGGTGGCAGGGGCTCATCACCACAGCCAAAACCAGGTCTGTAGGGTGAGAGGTTAAAACGTACGGAGACTCAGACCTTTTCCTTACCCAGCAAGGTATCTCGGATACATCTATGGTTCCTACAACTAGACAGAGAAAACCAGGAAAAACATGGATACTCTGTGATGCCAGAAATCACTTCCACACTGGGGTCATTTCATATCAGGCAAGTATCAGCTTTGGGGAAAGGTCTGGGTTTTTGTATCTGTACACTGATTCTTTCCTACAGTCTCTCCTTATCTCAATATAACATTGCTAATAAGAGTTTCAATATATCCTTTCAATTTCTCTTCCTAAACAATATGATACCAGTCTCTGAGGCATTAAGAAGAAAGTGAGCATTAATTAAAACAACTTCCATATGGAAATACAATCTCCCCATATAATTTTTCATAGATTAAATCCATACCGAGGGCAAAGAAAGTTATCATCAGCAGGAACGTGACATCAGATTGCTACTGATACCAGCTGCATAAAAGAAAAACAATATGGGTGTGAAAATGAAACCCTTTGGGATTCCTCAGTTTGAACATGAAAAAACAGAGAATCCTGTTTTCTCTTTGGACTTGCTGGAAGTTATGAAGCGCTGCAGCTTTTAAAGAGAAGAAAAATATGGCACCGATAATTTCCAGAGCAAGATGAGGATGCATGCTTTTCCATCCCTGCTTCATGGGGGTGGGATGTAAACATCTCACAGGACCAGCAGAGTCTCCTCCCAGGCTGAAGCACAGGGCAGGTGTAGCTGCTGCTGCTGTGGAGGGTCGGGATGTCCTTGCAGCACACCAGGTCTGAAGAGGTTCCCCAAGCTCTTCTGATGAGATGACCCTCCCTATGGCACAACCCCCTCCCAGCTCTCCCACAGAGGGTTTGCCTCCCCAGTGCTGTTGGTGACAGCTGAAACTTTTGTACACGGAGCAGTGAAATATTACGAGTTGATAGATGAGCCTCACCCTGTGCTGGCACATCCCAAAATCTAGCTGCTGGGCTATTAATTTGTGGCAATTTCAGCAGCAGCAGAGCACACACTTTCCAACCCAAATAACTTGAAAACAAGTTGTGCCTTATGTTTGAATGTCAATAAAGATGTGATCTGAAGGAACAGATGTTGTTGTCTTCAGTGAAATTTCATCTCTGCATACAAATTTATGGAAGACTTGAGTGGCTCCATGGAAATGGCCTCTGCTTGATACGTATGCCTTAATAGATGTTCAGCCTGTATATACCCAGATGAAGCAAGCCTTATTAGGTACTCTGAACCAATAGGTCTTAGCTCTACGTGTGCGTTAGGTGGGAAATCTTGCTGACTTTAGCAAGGCCAGAGACTCATCTTTCTAGTGAGGGGTTCTTGTCTGGTCACCTGCAGAGCTCCTTCTGGTGTAAAGTGTTTTATTCTGTCCTGTGCCACAGAAAACCCATAACCTCTCTTTTTAGTGAATGTTTAACATACGTTAACCAGCATCTTAAGTGAACCCAAGCATAGTGTCATCAAAACAGTGTCAGTGGAGGGATCCTGCAATTGTGTTAGATCAACTCAAACTTACTTTTTCCCCCCAATAGTATTTTCAACAACAGGACCAAAAAAAATCCCCAGCGATTTTCTTAGATCTGAGGAAATCAGCGTTCATCCCTCGCCCTTCTAGACTACTTGTGTAACCTAACAAATCACCTAGACCCTGCAGCTGGTTTTCAGGCTGCTGTCATTTTTGGCTGCTTTGTCTACTTGTAACATCTATCAGCAGGTTGGCCTCTTTCTGTGACTCTGTTAGATCCCAGCATGGCACACTGAAACCCTTATTTATTTGCCACTGCAGACGCCTTTTTGATTGCAATAAACTGGTGTTTGTGGAAAGTGAACTTGCTTAGGTGTCCATTTGTTCTGAGACTATGCTACATGTACTTTCTGCTTTGACAAATCATCTGCTTCCAAGAGGACATTGAAAGACTAGACAACTTTAATGCAAATACAGTTGTGGCTAGCCCAGGCTCTGAAAGCTACTCACAGTAGCTGAGTTAATTATGGAGAATGTAGCTAATAAAGGTAAATAAGTGTTAGCCATGCATTCTTTATAAATATGCACAGCAAGGCAGATGTACACTCGTCTGGTTATTACATGGCTGAATGGTAGCTGCCATTTGATTACAAAGCTGTAGTCAGAAGCGTATCATCTAAATAACTTTGTAATCAGTCCTTTGCCTCAGTTTTGCCTGATTAAAATTGCCGCACAAGTATCTATTCTTTCATCCTCTCTTTCCCCAAGGGAATTTTTACAGACCACAGCAAAGGAGGTATTTTTAAATGTCCAAGATATGCTCTCCAAAGTTGCCCCCCCTATGTTTAAGTGCATAAGGGCTATGGAATGCAAACTCAGACTGTGGAGGGGTGGAGGAAGAAAGAATAAGGTGAGAAGAACTGGTTGGAGCAAAGGCTCCAAGCCCATTGCAAGCCCTTATCCTCTTTGGTGCATTTAGGCAAGAAACCCAACCCTCCTTTGCAGTTCATATGGTCCTGATTTGAGCATTTGCCTACAGACTCAGCTCCTCCATGGAGCTCTGGGTCTGTTGGACAGAGGCTGAGTGGTATCTTCTGTGAGCCTCTTTAACCAAGTAATGAGTGATAAGACAAGAGGGAATGGCCTCAAGTTGCGCCAGGGAAGGTTTAGACTGGATATTAGGAAGTATTTCTTTACAGAACGGGTTGTTAAGCATTGGAATGGGCTGCCCAGGGAGGTGGTGGAGTCCCCATCCCTGGAGGGGTTGAAGAGTAGAGTCGATAGAGCGCTGAGAGATATGGTGTAGTTGGAAACTGCCAATGCTAGGTTAAAGGTTGGACTAGATGATCTTCAAGGTCCTTTCCAACCTAGACGATTCTGTGATTCTGCTGGGCATGGGTGAGCACTACGTAGGAAGCAGGTTTTGGAAAGCAAAGACTTTGCCCCACATTTTTAACTTCTGAATACAGAGAAATTTCTCCCACATTTCTATATTCTTGACATAGCTGCCTGTCTCTGAGCAGCTCAAAGACTTTGCTGGAGCTCTGCTTTCCGCCTGATACTTGTCCACAAAGGTCATGTGGTGTGTGTTAGGAAAGCACACACGGCCTTCATTTACAGCAATACACCTATGTAAATATAAGACAACTGCAGAATTACATGCAGATCATAACAATAACAGGGAACAGGCTCCAGAAGAGGCAATCTGCTCAAGGTGTTCAGTGAGTCTGAAAGTGCCTTAGTAATACCTGTAATAAATAACACCAAATCTGGCAATAGTTTTCCCTCTCATTTTAGCATCAAAGCTGTCATTGGAAGCTTTCACACAAAGACAAAAAATACAGCTTAATGTACTTTGCTTTTCAGAAGTGCTCTTTCACTAACGCCCTACTGTGTCCACATAATGCAGCTCTCCTTCTGTCTGTCAGTTTTCCCAGGTTCTTAACCTGATGTTTGATTTAAAATTTTGATGAGAAATTGAGCAGCTGATTTATATTTTACAAACCAGCAGCAGTGCATCAGCTAGCAGAGAGTTTACAGCTGCAGCTTGTCAAAGCCAGCACAACATCTCTGATTGGTTTTGGGTGTCCAGGGATTTTAAGAGAGATCCTGGCAGTTGCTGGCAGCTCAACCTATAGGCTACTGAAGGTCTCTATTTCAGGAAGGAGACAGCTTGACCCTATAACTCCTGGGGCTGATCCAGGACCATCAAATTTGGGGCATTTTCAGTCTGGCATTTTTGGAGGTTCAGGTAACATGAGGGCACTTCACTTGCTCCTGGGAGGTTGGTCTTTACCTTCTGTATTTGCCATCAGTGCCTTTTGTCAGCCCCATGGTCTGCAGCACTGGATTGCACCCTGCCTGAGCACACATGTCCTGCAGATCATCATGAGAGCCCTGGCAGGTCATGCTACAGCACGGTAGGTGCCCTTTACCTGGCCTGATATGACTGTTTCCACGTCAGATAAAAAGTGAGAAGAGTGAGTGATAGTGACACTGTGCTTCCAGGTTCTTCAGCTCTGGCAAAGCGGCTGAAGCTCCATCTTCCATCTTTGCCATCTCAGTAACCCTAAAAGACTGTGAAGGACCATTTTCCCTTCCTGAGACTTGCAGGCTATGGCTCTCATGCTCCACTGTGTGCTGCTGGCTGGTGTGTTCTCATGTCCTGGGTGGCAATAGGGACGGTTGGTGTCAGGAGCAGGACCCCTCCCAGCAGGAGTTAGATGAGGGTGTAGCATCTTCACTGGCATTCAATGGAGAGTGAAGAAGTCCGAGCCTTGTTGTGAGTGCTGATGAGTCTAACAGTGGCTGCACAAATCTGTTTAGGAGCTCTTTGGGAGGTAAGTGGGGACCTGCTTTTCAAAGCCACCTCGTTTCCCTCCCTGAGGCTGCCCTGGCTGCGTGACATCTCCCAGGGCAGGCAGAGCAGCTTTGGCACAGGACACAGAGGAAAAGGTTTCCATGGTGCAACACCTTGTGCAAGAGGAAACATTTTCCCAGCACTGCTAGGGAGAAAAAAGAGCGATTTTGGAACCATGCTGGTTTCAAGCTGGGATGGCTTTGAAGAATGGTTGCAGGAGAACGCCACTTTGGAAGGTTTCAGTAGCCAAGATCTAAGCCTTGCACAACACAGGGTTTGTTGGCAATTAGTCTGTGTATGCGTCTGAGCAGCTGCCTCCATCCCTGCAGGTTAGGTAAAAGATCATGATGGCTGGTATGAATCATAAGCTGCCTTTCAGGGAAGCAGTGTTTCCAAAGGTTTTGGTGGTAAGCAGGGTCTGTTGTTGTTGTTTCACATAACATATACTTGCCAATTAGTTGGGCATTATTAACTAAGTCATGACACAAAACATCTTATTATGGGAGCTCACGTCACCTCCTATTAGTGCTAATCGAAGAAATATGAAAATTCGTGGTCTGGAAAAAGAGGAGCATTTCAGGTTTTCAGATCTAAGGCACCCACGTGCTGCACGCCCTATCTAATTTTCCTGCTAATGTAGTGGTGCTTATTTAAAAAACACCAACGAAGCACAGCCTACGAGTCATCCACAAGGCAGCCTCAGGTTGTGCACCAGTTACACAAGCCATCACAGCTCATTTCTCTATGAGGGCTGCTCCTCCCGACTCAACATTTTTTGCCAGGCTGGCTGAGTTTTGCCCAGGGGTCAGACAATATTGTTATTCTCTGTCCAAGCCTGCTCACTGAAGCGCTTCTCTAAATAGAAGTTGAGGTTTCTGTTGCCTGCGTTCTTCCCTTCCTACTCAGGGTTTTACTGTTTCAAGGTCAAGAAAATTCACTAAACTGCAGTGCTGCTCATGTATTTGCTATGAGGATAGAATAGAGGATATGAATAAAGTTGGAGAAACACCCCTTCTGGTGTAGAACTTTATCAGAACTGAATCCGAGCTTTCCTTTTTTTCTATTCAAATGAGTGCAAAAGCTAATTAAATGCAGAGCTATGTTTTTCAGGCATTTTCAGATTCCTCCAAAGACAGGAAGGAAAAGTATAAAAACACAGAAAAATTCAGGAACTGTCGCATAAGTTGGGAAAAAGATTAAAATATTACTAAATCTGACTCAATTGTTCAATGTGGCTCTTGAAATCTGTTTCTGGAAGTTTGTGCTGCTTAAACTGAGACAGAAAGTGAAACTGGGCTTTGATTTAAAAAACAAGTTTCAAGAAAAGCTTTTCCAGAGAAGGAGCTTGGACATGAGAAATAAATTAAGTTTCTGAACTGAGAGTCAAATAAGAACTGGTGGTGTGTTTTTTCAGGGGGAAAAAAAATTCTGAAGATAAATCAACTTTGTGATAATTTTTGAAAGTTTTGTTTTAATATTTGAAGACCTAATTTTGAGAATGGTAACAGCATGATAAATAGATGCTATTTTTCACACAGCTCGCCTGAACTAGAAGTAGCGAGGGTCTTAGAAGGAAGGTAATTTACTTGAGCTATTCAGCTGAGTTTTTATCTTTCAAGTTGTCTGAGAAGGTCCAGGTAATGATCTGAAGTCTGGGTGCTTCTTTTCAGTGAAATCTGTCTTTGAATCTCTAGTGCACTGACAGCTAATGATCCAGCACTCTCAAAGCCTGACAGGATCACAGATTTTCAACGTGTTTTTTCTAGGTGCAGTTCACCAACACACTTTTGCTTTTTGAACCTACCGTGAGCAGCCTTTTGCAGCTGCCACAGCTGGTGCGAGGCGCAGTATCCGTGCACACCGTTCTCCCACGTGCCCCGTGAACTTTGGTTCAGGGTCCCCAAGCTGGTGGTACGTTTGGCAGAGAAGATCTCCATCTCAGCCTTTACAGCTCCCACAACTCATTCTGGCCTCAGTCCTGGCTCAGTGTGAGCTTCCAGACCTCATTTCTTCATGCCTCTTTGTTCCCTTGCTTGTTGGAGCGTTATCTGTGCCGCTCGTCTTACTCCCTCGGGTGCCTGACCAAGTTTTGGTGATGTCCCCAGCCTTTGCCTCTTGCACAACCCTCTGCTCCAAGCTGCACGACCCAACATTATTCTCCTGATGGACAAGCCCACCCTGAAACTTTATTTAACAGAAAAAAGGCCAAAGGGAATTTTAATGGGCTCCTTTATGCCTTTCATTGTTCTGAAGCAATCTTATTCAAACAGGCTCTTGGAAGAATTTCTGTGAGCTCTAGAGGATCAATTACAATGAAGAGATGATTAAAGAATAGATAAAGGTTTTTAATAAATTATAAACTTCCTGCAGAAGTACTTTAACAAAATGAAGTTATGATGGTGGTGATATGATATACTGCCTTTTGATCATTTCCCATTTGTGAACAGGAGATTAGATAAAGATTAGTGAAACAATGGAGAAATAGGAAATGTGAAGTTAAGGTTCAAACGTGTAACAATACTACAGTGACAATAGGAATCATGTTAAAACCAGAAAATACATAATTTTTATGGCACCCTGCCTTATTCACCAAAAATTCTGTAAATTAGATCTTGGTCAGCATGATATATGCAAATTCTTACAGTTTTTGATATTCAAACTGCAAGCTGTGTTGTTGGACACAGACTTAAGATCATGCAGTATGATTCTGTTCTTTGACTGGCTAACTGTAAATTTTAAAGTTGGGTTTCTGGGGGAACTGATATTTATGAATTCAGAATTTGCTTTCCAAGTAAGTTGTCTCCAAGAAAGCTCATTTCAGTAGTCAGCCCTGGCTGGGTGATAGGAAAGGTGCTCAAAGCGAGCTCACTGGATAAACAAACAAAATTAGAATTTATGTTCCAGGAAGGTTTTCACCCATTTGTGTTAGGAATGACATCAATCAGAAAACTGCCCTACAAGAATTTCAATGCTTAAAAGACCTGCCTTTCACAAATCGGAAGGAAAAATGGAAATGTCCAAATCTAGTTTAAAATCAAATATATATATATATAATCAAATCTAATCTAAAGCATTTAATGTTGGGGGAAATATTAATATATTAATTAACATTAATAAAATGAAAACTATACAACTTCTGGATTGCTCTCCCTGGTACAACACAAAACATCAGATGCAACAGGAATATAAAATGCTAAAATTAACTGCAACCATTAACAAATGCTGAAAAATGTAAGATAAAAGGAGTCAGTACAAATGAAAAATTTTAATCTGAATTGTTTTGATCCCGTTTTCCCAGAGAAAACCACCGAACTTGGCTCCCATGAAACATTTCTATTTCAAGAAAACCTATATTATCTGCTGGAAAATTGCTACACCTGTTTTTTCTCCATGGGTAACTCCAGTATCCAATAACTCAGGTTCTTATCATCATCCTGCTGAAAAACATCTGACCTTGTGCTTAGTGATGCTGATTTTAATGAGACTCTTGAATGAGTAAGCTACTTCTCAAGATGAGCGGAAGGACCCAAAATGTCACCCAGTGTCATTTCAATGGAGTAAGTTGTTCAGAGCTGATCCTGGCTGACCTCCAGCTGAATAAATGACCCGGTGGGAAAAATCACAATTCATATTTTCTCATCTGAAAACGGTGATGTAGGTGTGAGCCATCCTGCAACATTCATCATTCATTTTCAGGTTGCTTTCAGACTTTTCTCAAAACATGAACATGGGGCAAAAACCAGCAAGGTGTGTCTGAATAAACTTTGTGCCATTTCCATTCCTAGTAATACTATCAAATTCAATTATATTTCATGCTGATGGCATTTGATTTCTGAGCTCTTCTATAAATATCTTTTTACAGGAAACAGTGTCTCAGAATGTCGTGTGCTAGTAAATCAGCAGAGCTCGATTAAGCCCAGGGAAAGATGCTGATTTACTCTACCAGAGGTTTTTTCCCTGCGTATTTATTCTCAATGATCTGGGGATATACAGAGATTGAAAATGGCAAATGACTAATGCAGCTTTGTGAATCTCCATCCATCTGTCCAATCTTCCCTGGCTTATAATAACATGTTAGTCATGAGGAAGAAATAATATTTAATGATATTATTTCTCCCATTCATTTGCTAGTTGACTAATTCAGTCATACAGAAGTGGTGTAGCATCTCTCTTGGAGAATTGAAATGCAGACCTCCAATGTTGCAGAAGAATGACTACTTGCTCTGATATTCAGTTTATATATACCTTTTTCGTGTATTTGCAGCAAAGCCTTTCTTACATACAACATGTTATTTACCCCCTCTTGGTTATAAGCGTTACATCCACTGGACAGCAAAGTGAAAAGATGATGAATGTAAGGCTTGCAGATTTTATAAAGGAAAAGGAAGCATTTGAATGACTGCTCTATAATTCTTATATTGTTCTTTCTAAAGCAAAACCCCCTCACTTTAATAATAGAGTTCCCTGGAAAAATGAGTCATATTCTTGAAACTAGATCATGAGCCGCTTTTAATACTTGTGGCATCTTGTTAATTTAGGAATATTTTCAAAGGTTCCACATGTTGCTATTTTGGGGAGGAGACAGTGAGCAGCGACTTAGAGAAATACTTACTAAAAAAAAATTCTTTCTATTACTGGCTAGTGATGTACCAAAATGACCTGTTGGACACCTCATCTGTGGTTTGCCACTTAAAAAAAATATGGGAGTGACTCAGGACTGTTCTGTACTGAGTTGTCACCATGACTGAGCAGACGCTAAATTTCAGGTTAGTGGTTATTTCAGCATCTGGAATTGCAAAATAAATTCTTTAGCTGTAATGTGTTGCACCATGGTGCTGCACACGAACAGAAACATTAATCCATTTTTCATCATGAGCTACCAGAAAAAGAAACCCTTAAGAATAACATGTGTCAGAAACCTTGAGATATTGCTCAGCTACTCTTTTTGAATGAGGCACATAACTAGTTGCATTAGTATATAACGCCTGCCAGTGATTTGTGCTCCAAGATCAAATCTGGATGTCATTGTTGGAATTTGCTGCTGTTAGAAGGAATTGTAGTCGTCATGTTTTGTTCTGATGTGAAGTTGTTATTGGAAAAGGCTGAAATACCGATAAATGCAGCTTGCTTAAAATCTATTTGGAGAACTACTAAAACACTGGCTAACATCTAGTTTTTCCTCAAAAGGAAGGGTGAAATACACTCCCATGTTTTTATTAATTTAGTATTTCCTTGTTGAAAAAGTAAAAGTACCTAAAGCAAGGGCTAAATAAACCTGAATTTTCAGTTCTGCAGCTGGTGTAGATGGAATGATGGAATCAGTACGGATGAGATCTGTGACTGCACAAGTGCTGTGCTGAAAAGGGACAAACTGCACTGTCCTGGCCAGCCATGATAACTGTTATCATATTCATCAGGTTTTGAGAAAGAAGCATCATATTTAAGCCAGTGCCTGAAACCAATAATTAAGATTTGAGTTTTAGGAGTATTAAATATAGACCAGGAAAAAAAAATGACATCTACGCCTCTATGTCCTCAAGACAAACTGATAAAACAGAGGAAGAGAAAGAATAATTAGGAATAAACTTCACATAAATCTGCATGTCATCTGCATAAAAACGGATATCTTATCCATATCTTCAGATCATCTCAGTCAAAGGAAGCTTGCAGAGGCTGAATAAAGATGAGCCCAATGAGAAACCCTGTGGGGCATCAGAGGAACCAGACTCCGTGAAATCAGAGTGGATCAGCCAACCCATGCGAATACAGTGGAGATAAAAAGAGGGCAAAACACCAGAGCCCAGACAAAAGGCCAGCTGAGTTGTAGGTGGTGAGATGCTCAGGACCAGGCCGCTTGTAGCTGGATCTGTTGGATGCTGAGGAGCAGAGCTGATCCTGCACCATGGTGGGAGGGAGAAGAAAGCTCACGGAAGGACAACTGCTGGGCGTACTCCAGCTCTTGAGTGTGGGTATTGCTGTAACATCTGTCAGGACCTAGGGGACTTTTTTAAGAAATGGGGTTATAGACCTTGTTTTTAGTTGGGTTAATGTTGCACCAGTGGTCTCAGAACAACTCCTGTTGCAGATGGCAAGGTCTTCTGGACAGAGTGTTGGACAGTTTCCCTGGGGCAGATCACAGGAGTGCAGTTATCTCCTTCTCTGCAAAGTCTCGTCATGTCAGATTAAGCCGAGTGCCTTTGTCAGGCAGAGATGTGAGGGGCTAACGGTCTGTCAGTGCACTCCCTCTAGCCACAGAGAAAGGGGCAGAGTGCTGCACAGCAGAAGGAGCAGCTTCTTGGGTCTTCTCAAACTAAATAACAGGAGGGGAAAAGATGGCATCTAACCTGCTCCCATGGTTCGAGAGTGTCACTGGTTAGTCACCAGCGAGCCCTTTTAGTGAAACATGTGAGTGTTACTAATATGCACTTATTTCAGTTGAACTTAAATACTGTGAACTCAAATGTCTGCAGCCACAAGAGGCTGATAGATCAGGTTTGTGACAAACCAGATGGTTTCTCTCAGTTGCCTTGCATAAATGAAACCCAATGCCTATCTTTTACCCCATCTTTCAGAAATGTACCCTGGTTTTGTTTGCAGATATGAAACGATGGAAGATTCCCCATTGTTCACGACAATGCTTACGTGCTTTCCAAAATGGGGATGTTTCCCTCAGTCAGGGTTTAACAGCTTGATTCTGCAGTTGGCAGGTGATTTGTTGTTACAGACACAACAGAGTCCTGCCTCTGGCATCTCCCTGCAGCTCTGCCTCCTCCGTGAGCAGGGGGTGTTGTTGAGGATGGATGAGCTGTTGTGATGGTGGTGGCCGGGCAGGCACTGGTGCACCTCAAGCTTGCCAGGACATAAGGTGCTAACGCTCATCCTGATCACTGGCTCGATACTTTGCTACTTCAGGAAACTACAGCACAGAGTGTTATGAGCTGACTGAACTCCCATCTTTGAAGGTAATGACCCCTTCTGTGCTAATTACCTCTGTAGGCAGGTTGTTGCAGAACCTCATCGCTCTCAGGCCTTCTCATCTTACTGGTGCCCCCCCAGAATAATACTTGGACCCATGAGGGAAAAACCCCAATTACACACATTGCGGGAACAAACCAGAAAGCAAAGTGGCAGATTAGCAGATTATGATACGATACCTTTTATTAACTGTTTGTGATCATTTTGGCACTTGTCCCAAGTCCACTTATCTGGTTATTATAGACCCCCCTTGCCAAGGACTCACCATTTCCAAAAGAAAAGTCAGATTCTCAGCAAAGTGTTTTTCTATAATGCAGATTTTTGGTGTTGGGTTGGTCTCGGTGAGGAACACCTTCCGTTAGTCCTTGTCTTTGAGCTGCAGAAGATGATCTCCCATTTCAGAGTTTTGAACCCAATGCCTTCTCTGCAACTATTTAAGAAACACTGCTTGACCATATTTTTTGCCTTCACGCTCCTGAAATACAGACATACATCAAAATCCTCACGAATAAGCTCCAAGGGACCCTGTTGTCTCCATAGCAGCAATAGGGGACCCTACTATAGTCCCTTTATCATCCCCTGCTATGGAGTCTGAGTGGGACTTACTGGTTGGACACCACAAAGTGAGAAGATGTCTAAGTTGCTGTCCATGGAGAATGAGGAGTATGGCAAAAAAGTGAAACAATGAATTTGCCCTGCCTATAAATAACTCCTTTCTACATCTCCTTTTCATTCCTGGACATGACAGTAAGGTGATAAGCAGATGTCCTTGCAGGAATCCTTAGATCAGAAGTCTGAGGAGAGGAGGTTAGCTTCTTTGTGTCTGTCTAAGCACGTATAACTTTAAAATCAGGATTCAGCAAGACACTTCAGCGTGTACATGCATTCCATTGCAGAAAGTCCGTGTTTAACTGCTCTGCTGATTCAGGAGCTAAATTAATTGGTAGTGATTTTATTAACAATACCTTATACATCATTTCTGCATTAAGTTCTAAATATTGTTTTGATGAATTCAAACAATTACACCATGCATCAACACCATTCATTAAAATAAATTATTACCTGCCCACCTTTTATTGATGCTGCTAGCTCTGCTCTACTTGTGGACTACGGACAGATTGCTTAGCTGGTGTAAATCAGCAATACTCCAGTTGCCAGTGGTAGGAAGTTAATTTAAAGCTCTGAGAATCTGGCCCTGTGTGCTGAGACAAGTTTTTAGAACCCTATGGTCCAGGTGGATCACAGCTGGTCTGATTAAAGTACAAGCAAAGTTGGCTGGATGGAATCCAGAATAAGCTGATTACCCAGTAGTGGCCTGAAAACACATAAATCATGTGTTCAAAATATTGTGCTATGGTTTCTAATAAGCTTATCTCCCAGCTCCAGCAAGCCAGTCTCTTATGGGAAAAGCCAATAAATAACTGTAAAATGAAATAGGAATCTAAGAAATTATTACTGTTATTTATAATTTATTAAGTGTGCTGCACTGGCATAGAGGAAAGCACTCTGTGCGAAGGGGGATAATGCACTGTCACATTGTACCCAACAGATACACGTGGAACACAGCAGACCTAAACTAGCATAGAACTCTAGAGCCACAACTCCAACCCCTCCCCTAATTTTTGGGTAACAATGTTTTATAATATCATTCAGAAAACTTATCAAACTTGATCTAACTACAAGCACTTTGACTTCCTATACACACTGATACTCCCTCAGGAAGTCAGTGTAAGTATTTTCTAATTTCTAGCCCAGAACTTCTTCTGACCTGTTCAAACACCATTAGTTCTTCTCTCAGCATTATTCTTTACTTTAATTAACTCAATTCCCTTCTGGGTTTGGTTTTGGTTGTTTTTTTTTTTTTTAAATTTTTTTTGTTTCCCTTCTGGATATATTTATTAAAATGCATTTTCCTTTCTTTTTGTGAGATCCAACATCCAAATGACCTCAGGATAGATGGATTTTCTATGAGTGGTCTAGTTCCAGGGAAGACTTCCAAGCATGCCCAGAGTAAGGACTAGTTGGTTTAACAATGTGAATGATTTCTGATCTAACTAGCTGTTAATATTGGCCTAATTAACACAGTGAAATTATCTTCAGTGTACTACCACCCAACAGATTTTGAACTTGGTTGATCACCTCTGCAGTGGCAAAAATTTGTCATTCTTGATCGTGGGTGACCAGTAAAGTAGAGGCAACCAGTAATGTCGAGGGTTGCCCATTCTCATCACAGCAATGGACAGGGTCCTCCCTGCATCTACTGGAGAACCTTGCATGACACATCACCTAGACAAAACCCAAATTTCAGCAGAGTGGGTTTTACAGAGAGAGAAACCCAAGCTTTGGGTGTGGAGTTTAGGGCTGTGAACTAGATGCAGAGTATTTGAAGGAAGAAACAGAGGTATTTTGGATAATAGCACTGAATAAATTCAACTAGATGATGTGAGGAGCTGAAAAACCTAGTATGTAGAGACGGGCTCTTGACAAGATCATATGCTCCTTAGACCTTACCTTTGTCGTAGTATCCTCAAAACTGCATCATCATAAGGTAAATGATTAGATGAGACCTTGGCTTATGATGCTGACCAAAATGATCTTAATTTTTTTTCATGCTCCCTTTGTCCCTATTATTCTTTTACTGCACAGATTTTAAGTCCTTTGTGGCTAGAAATATCTTTGTTCTGTGTATCTCTTTGTACTGCCTAGCACACGCCATCCTGCTCCAATTTTTGCACTTCTGTGTGCTACCATATTAAACAGTACATTCAAAGAATGTATCCTAATAATGTCAAAAAAGAGAAAGGAAAGTATCTCATGAAAAAATCAGGATCCTTAGCCAGAGCAAGATGGACAGATCTCTGCAACCATCATCAGACAAGATAAAACAAAGGCACTGTTGTTAGGGAAACCACTTTCTCCTTAGTGATTAAAATAACATCTGATAGACTGCAGAAATTAAGTCTGTTATGAATATTCAATTTTTTCCTCCCTTCAGAACAACACCCTACTGAGGACCACAAGCATATTGCAAGGTTTTACCTTTTCTCATTTCACAAAACTATTTGAGAAAGCGGGATAGGCGAGAGGGCAGGAAGAGTGGGTGGGATTTTATCTTGGTGAGCATCATCCTAATGGGACCATTTGCAGTGTGTAAATACTCCCATTGGGATTTCCTGCTTCCTCTGCAAGCGTACCAGAATTTAACATAAAACGCAGATAAAGTTGCTACTATGTGCTCATTTCGATGCATTTTTGTTTGTTAAATACACTCACAGCTAACCCATGGGCTGTGTTTCCCAGAAGTCTAAGTCCCAAGGCATCCATATCCACTGAGAGATGTGGCCAGTTTATTCTCTTCCACAAGGACCTAATTCATGTTTCCAGTGGTGATGATTTCACAGAATCACAGAAAAATTGAGGCTGGAAGGGATTTCTGGGGTTCTCTAGGCTAGATCAGGTTGCTTGGGGACTTGTGCAGTCAAGTCTTGAGTATCTCCAAAATATTTCTCAACCTCTTCAGGTCCCTGTTCCAGTTTTTGACTACCTTCATGATGAAAAAGAAATAATAGTTATATCTAACTATAATTCCCCAGTTTGCAATATTTAATTGCAACCCCCAGTTGGCAATTTGTGCTGTTTCCTTCATCTTGCTGCTGTGCACGTCTGAGAAGAGTCTGGCTCTGTCTCCTCCACACCCCGACTCTACGGGCTGTCACTCATCATGTGGAAAGGCCAGTCAAGGCATAGGTCTGCACAGCAGCCATGCTGGAGTGAGATGTCATTTAAGTGGCATGATGGGACACTGTTTTGGGAGGTGTTCTCTCACGGGTATGTTCTGGATATTTGCATGCTCTGAGATGGGCTGTTTGGGTGGCTCTTGTGAAATGAACTTATTATATATGAAAAGGACAGCACCAGTATTTTTCCTGAGTGTCAAAATTGCCTTAAAGATGGCTATAAATGTTGTGTGTGCAGATATGAAGGGTCTGAACCTAAAATGTACCCTGCATTCACAAAGCCTGTGGGCTTCAGAGGGAGGTCAGTGCTCATTTTGTATGTGTTCTGAGCTCATGAATATTCTTCAAAAAATGTAAGAAGATGACATTTAGGTTACACTGGGAAAGTGGAAGGGGTGGAGGAGTTTAATTGACTTGTGCTCCTTCTGTGCTGTCTTGGGATGCAACAAATGTGTGAATGTTCAACCTAGGCATTAATGGTGTTTGTGTCTCCGTTCCTCTATTTCTATGGGTTTATACTTAAATAAAGACTTTATCATAAAATGCAACATCTCTATTTTTAGGACAGGGGAATCCAAGCAATGTTTTAGTATAGTGCTAGCATACTATATCCAGGTATTTGTTTTAAAACCAGGAAGGAGTCTGTGTGGACCTCGGTGTACTTCCTACAGACCATGTGCACTGGAAGTTACATCTGTGTTTCCTGTGCACATTCTTTGGCACAAATTTTGCTAAATGTGGTGAGTGAGAGATGCAGAGATCCGTACATAGAGGAGGCTGACCAAAAAGGGACATTAGTTGGAACTGTGAAAGAGAAGAACCATTTAATTATCCTGACCCAGCTAAAAAGTAGTTCGGTAAAGTCATCTCCTCTCAAATATTAGCATATTCACCCAATGACTTCTTAGACATCTTCCAAGACTCTTGGGCTTTTATAATTCCTCCTTTGCTGTGGCACAACGTGAGTTTAAATCTTTCCCCAGTTGTCTCAAACGCTTGCATAAAGACCTGAATTTCTACTTCCTTCAGGTAGGTCATATCTCAATTGCACATTCTAAATATCTGGGTTTCCCCCCCCCAATAACAAAACTAATAAAATTACACTTCTATGTGGATTATGGCTTTTTTTTTTTTGCCTGCATTTACCTTTTTCCTAGTGACAGTTAGGACTGCAAAATAAAATGCCGTTTCAGTGGTTAGAAAAAGAAGAGACAGGTAGTGTGGAGTTCAAGAAGGGAAGACTTACCGTAGTAAATCTGTGTAACAGATTTCAGTCTGTGGTCTGTATCAGTCACCAAGGACAAAGGAGTGAGACAGATACTATTCTGGAGGCTGCAACCACACATTAGAATTTGTCACTTGTTGGACGGCAGCACCATGTAAATGTAGCAGAGCTATTTCAGTTACGCCTACATTTTTATAAGCTTTATGCCTCTATTTCTGAGGCCACCTCTGGTAGAAACATGTGTGCAAATCTCTTGTCGGATTTCTTGTGTTTTTTATTTTTTGCTTTTTTAAAAATTGGTTAGCTTCAGAGAATGGGGGGGGGCGGGTAGATGTTAATAGTTATCCTTCTGCAATGGTTAATGGAAGGCACAAGAGGAGAAATTAAATTGCTGCAACACCAATTCTGGTCATACCGCTCAACGTAGGCTTCTCAACCTGTCTCTAAGCGGGACTCCTCATGAGTCACTCCTTTATGAAGACTTGGCTTTGCAAACTAAGTAAGCAGGTTAAGTACTCAAGTTACAGAATTATTATCCAGGCCGTTCCCTGGAGCCTGGAGTGGAGTGGATAAGCCATAAAGGCTGCCTAATAAACCAGCCCAGGAATTCTCAGCAGCTTCGCAAGCAGGCATACTGTCATTGCCTTCACTCCGTGGGGAGCACTAATTGTAGCACTTGCTGCAGTCCCCTTCAGCTTACTGACAGAATGCCAATTTCAGGCAAGAACTAATTTATCAATGGCTGGAGTGGCTAAAGAGAATATATCTCCTGTCATGTTCCAGGCTGCAACTGCAGTGCTTCTAAAGTAGCTTTTGTTGCTCTCACAAATAATGCATGTTAGCAGGGTATTTCTGCAACGAGTAAGAAGGTCCTCTAGGTTTCTAGTCTTATTAGATAACAGTTGTTCTACATTAATCTGTTTTAATGAAGTTCCTGACCTTCTTCCTTGGTAGACTGATGAGTAATTTTCCAAATAAATCTTGCCTCGTGTCTTAATCCTATTTTGCAAATAATCCCAATAACTCATGTATGAACACTTACAATGTTAGGACTGCGCAAGGAAAAAAAAAAAAAAAAGAGAGAGTAATACACACGGAGACTAATACTCTGGGTAATTACATTGTGTGGTACTTAGGACAGTGATTGCCAGTTCTGATTCATGGGGAAAACAGCACACAAGAAGGATGTGAAGTGGACTATTAAGTCCCATAAAAATTTATGCAGATGTCTTCAACAAACCTGTGCAATCGTAAAGTAACCAGGCAATGTGGAAAAGTCTTATTTATGGTGCATTACATAAGTCAAGAGATTTAGTAGGATCTTATAACAAAGTGAGAGTAATTAAATGCTTTAGAATCAGGAATTGGACACTGTAAATGAAAAATGTCTGAAGAAGAACAGTTAATAGAGTATGTCAGTGTGTGTTTCTAGAGAAGTTAATGGACATGATTAAATCTATTTTTTATCTCTACCCATAAAACATATTGGTTCTCAGGTACTAAACTCTATGTCTGTGCATGGGGAGAGTGAGAAAGAAGTGAACAGTCATGTCTAGATGGGTAGCATAGGAGAGAAAAGTGGAACAAGGTATGTGTAGGAGGTGCTTTAATCTTAGATCAGAGGGGAAAAAAGGGGACGTGCAGCAAAGATTGAACATAGCAACAACTGAGATCATGATTAGCTCTTCAGGAGCTTTGTGGATATGCTTTTCCCTCCCATGGTGTGAGGTGAAAGTGCCTGACCCCACCATTCCCAGACTAAAATTCAACCCCCTCGTTTGCCACCTAGTTACACCCAGCAGTCTCATTTACAATTTTTTTCCAGGAAATGGCGGCTGCCAAGTGAAATGGCTGTAAAGAAGTCGCCTAATAACAAAGAATAAAATATGCCAAGCCAGATGTACATGAAGTCCACTATTTTGAAATTTTTCTAGGTACCTTCTTACAGGTTTTCCTCAGCTTGGGGCCTCCATTTCTGGTTGGGGAAGACAACTAGATAACTGCAGGTGCCTCTTTAGATGTCTTTGCCCAGCCAATGCTCTTTTCACCCAGTGCTGACAATCTTGTATTTCACTGTTCAAACATGTTATTTAATTCAGTGAACATGTGATTATCTTGATTTTTTCCCTATTGCTTCTTTGGTCATTGTATTTTTGGATGTGGCCTTTTATCTGGTCATTGGTAAAATGAACAGCCCTTACTGTCCAGTGTAATTTTTAATATATGAGCAGCTCTCTACTCACAGAGTACAGACTGACCTGTTTTTTAGGAATCGTTATTTTGTACAACTGTGTTGGCTTTTTGAAGGAAAAGAAGGCCAGATATTACATTGTATTTTTCTTGTGCATTATGCTTAGATAATCATTGCTTTGAAATAGATGAAGAACGAAGCAAAATACAACCCCCTTTTTTCTTTTTTACAAGATTTTGTTAACAGCTTATACCTCTTAAGAAATAAATCTTTAGCATAAACAAATAAAGAAGTTACTTTCTTTGAACAGTGAGGAAGCATGCCCAGTATGTTAGCAGAGGTGAGCTGCAGCTCCTTTTCATGCAGGTGCTTACGTATATATGTATCCCTCACTATTCTCAGTGAGAGACACCAATTAAGTGTCCATTCATTAAAAGAAAATTGTATGATTACAGTTTTAAAACCTCAGCTGAGCATCCCATGACAGACATGCCTCTGCCTGCTCTACCTCTCCTGTGTCTCACCTCTGCTCTACGTTTTCCTTCACAGCCCCTAGGAGGTTTGGTGAGTTTTTAAGTTCAGCACAGGTGTGAAAGCAGGCTGTATGATGTTAGGGGTAATCATGCTAGATCAAGATGACTGCATGGCTCGCCAGGACTGAGCGGAGATAACTGCAGCGTGATTCCTACTTTGTCAGTACGAAAGCCTCTTTGTCTGTAAAATATTGTCAGAGATGGTGAGAACCTTCTTACCAGGCATCCATTTTATGTCTCTGCAATGATGCTTCAAAACCAGCATGAACAAGATTTTCCCGAGTGGTTCAGACTAGAAAATATCAGCAAGTTGATTAAAACTCCCCAATGAGGGAAAGGTGGAAAGAGAAACTTTATATCTAACACTTATTTATCATGATTTCTTAAGTTTTATTTAAGACAAATCTATTTGCAGGTGTTATCTCAGCATGTGTGAGGTACTTACTATAGAAGTCATTATGCTCTTTTAATAGTTATGTCTTCTTTACATAGAGCATTTCAGTATTTACTTCTCAACAGATACAAAAGCCTTCAGGTACTAACAAGCATCCCTAAGGAATAATTATGTGTTTTGTGGTAAAATTATGGACCTTCTAATAATTATTTTGGAAATCCTGAAAGATAAATACTGTAATAAAAGTAGTATTTCAATCTGTTAGACTCACATAAAGTTGATTAAAAAAGAACCTGTGTCGAGTTTATTAACTAGCTGTGTTGCATATGGTGGGACATTCTGGTAAGAGGTTTTTGCTCTTGGTGAAGGAATAGATATCGAAGCCGATGTCGCAATGAAGAGTCAAAGACATATCTTCACTCTGTGTATATCAGTGTGGTGATGTTAACATGGTTTTATACTCCATGAGCATTTGACTCCCAGCTTAAAAATACAGTTGTTAGAATAAATATAAAATCCCAGCAGCAGCCCTCTAACAAGGGGCGTGGTGATACAGCATGGGACAGGTTTGACTTGGACGATGGGCCCCTGTTTCTGTGCTGTCTCTGCTACTGGTACTACAGCACTGACCCTCTGCTGAAGACTCTCTTCCTACTTCATCCTGTGGAGGATCCTGTGGAGGTTCCTCCATCCCAATTACTCCATGATGCAGTGTGAACTCTGCTGCAAAACTGGCTTAAAGTGGCCGGTGATAGTCACTGGAGGAGCTCAAATTTTAAGGCAGATCCGCCTATGACAAACTAACTGTCACCAGAGAGAGAAGGGACATGTTTAGTGTGAGAATTGGTAGACCAGGTATCCTGTAGCTGTCATGAAAGAAAGTTAGCAGAAGTTACCTGTGATTGAACTCACTGGCACCATCAAAAGAAAATACTAAGAAGCAGCAATGTTCTGTTACTTAAGAGTCCATAAGCACAAATGAAGGTGGTAGGAAAAGCTGAAGTTTTCTTGGAAAGATAAAGAAGATGTGAGGAAGATCTACATCAAACAGCTCTCTGCTTTTCCTATTATGTTCAGTTTTGTAATCCATGAACATATATATGTCTAAGAGTATCTGGGAACATGTTATAAATGATGGTCCCTACAGACATACCATACTTAAGGTAAACACAAAATCCAGAAAATAAAAGATGTTGTTTGGAGACCTTGAACTGGCCACAGAAGAAATTAACATTGTTAATTTTGATTAGCTGGTGGAGTCATTAAGGTCAGGCTTATTGACCTATAGCCTGACCTCAGGCACCTTCTGGGTCATAGATGCTCACCCTGTAACCTGCACCATATCCGTAAATTCTAGTTGAGCTAGACCAGGGATTTGGGGGAGAAACCCAGTTAAGGATTTAGAGATGGATTCAAGGTCTCCTTTTAAATAGGCTAAATAGATCCTGATCCTCTGAAAAAGCTGAGTGCTGTCAGAAAAGACGGGAGGTAAAAACAGTGTTTCTGAAGAGCAGCGACAACCACAGTAAGGGTTAGATGCACTCTTTGTTTTGAAATTCTTGTTAAAACTGTGACAGCTTAAAGCACTCTACGGAAATGAAACACTGGAGCAAAATGCTGTGGGACTGCTGAGAGAGTGTTTTTGCAGCAGATTCCAGAGCTGAAAAGTGGAGGAACACATTGACTGTATGCCCAGGAGAGAAAGCAAAAATGGATATGAACAAACGATTGCAAAACACTATGTTTCTGCAGCCGAGCAAGTGATCATGCAGGTGTTTGGATCGAACGAGCTCTGCCCGGCCGTTGCGGCGGCAGAAGAGTACACACGGTGGGTAATTACTTCAGCCTGGCTGACAGTGATACATTTATTAAGCTGTGATAAGTCATTGCTTTCACTTGTCTGTCCAGGCCCAGAGTACTTCTATAGTGATAAAGTCCAAAAAGAGATTGTAAAGATTTCTACCTGCAGGAGCAAATTAAATTTCTGCCCCCCATGCTACCAAGACTCTTAGCAGAGCAGATAATTTATGTCAAGAAGGTGACTAGCCTCTTGGCAGAGGTAAGGGGAGCGGAGGAGCTGAGTCTAGGGAAAAATTCAGGGAGGCAGAAGTTTGATCTCTCTGTAGAAGAGAAATTGCAGAGAGCCTCTGAGGCTGAAGCAATGCATTCTCATGGAGAAACATTGAAAAATCTTTCAGTTGGCAGGAAGCAGAGAAACAGGTTGGCAGACACAGCAATGCCATTTAAAAATTCAGATTCTGGAAAGCAACGTGCTTTTCTTGTACAATTCTAGGTTTTCCGTGCCAAGCCTGGTATTTTTCTCCAAACTAATTTTTATTCTCAGCACTGAATTAATATTTCTATTTTGCTTTGCAGTAAGCAGCGGTACAACATTATAAACACAAAGTCATGCAAATATACTAACTATCACTGATTACAAATGCTGCTCCTATAGGCTGGTTTTCAGCCAGCAATTTTGAAGATAGAGTGTGTTAGTGCTTGGAATTTGTCAGTTCACAAGCTACAGTAAATGAATGCCTCATTAGAAAAAAAAACCCCACATATAATTATTTTCTTCTCTTTGAACTCACCATTTAGGGCTAAATCCATTTAAGAAGCTAAATGAGAATGGCAGAAACCAAAATAATATGGACATGGCTTATAGTCATACAATGAAAGTTGGCTTAGTTTTATTCTTTTTAGCCCAGCGTCTGCTATGGCTCTCAGGCCAGGGTCTCTATTGGAAAATGGTGCAACTACACTCAGTTAAAGATAATCTATTTGACAAAAATAAAAAAGGCAATCCACTGATAAAAAATATTTTACGTCAGATGGGAAGCAAGAGGAATAGAAGTAGTAGCATGTGGTCTAATAACACTTTGCAAAACCCTATACTATGAACAGAGATCCTTGGAGAACTGATGAAGGAAGCAGTGATCTGAAAAGTGGGTGGCAGATGATCGGATGGACAAGACCTCTCTGTGCAATGCTTCAGTCCAAATGGGTGATGAAATACTTGGATACAAATACAGGGAACCACTGAGGAGGAGCAAAGGGTTTCTGTTGCATTGGTACTTAGTACTGATGCAAGAGTAACGGGATTACTGCGTTATGTCGTTTGTCCACAGGTCCAGGAGAAGGTTAATAGGTTAAACAAGGCTCATGCTGGAACCAAACAAATGTTGAAAATGTGGGAAAATATGCCCTGGTAGCAACAGACTGCGGGAGCACAATGCGGGTAATTTAAAAAGAGATTAAAAGATGACTTGATCATAACAAGTAAGTACCGACACGGGGAATAGAAATTAAGATAATGGGCTCCTGAGTCTTTCAGGCCCATATGTAACAATATCTACTGGCTGGAAGCTGAAATTAGACAAATAAAGAGTAGAAATAAAATACATGCCTGATGATAAGAGTAAATTAAACAACAGGACCACTGGCTGAGCGTTGGGAAACATAAATACATACAGACAGTGGGATCGAGGGACCCTCAGCAAGTTCCCCGCTGACACCGAGCTGTGTGCTGCGGTGACACGCTGAGGGAAGGGATGTGCCATCCAGAGGGACCTGGACAGGCTGGAGAGGGGGGACCTGCAAACCTCATGGAGTTCAACAAGGCCAAGGGCAAGGTCCTGCCCATGGGTTGGGGCAATCCCAAGCACAGACACAGGCTGGGCGAGGAGGGGCTGGAGAGCAGCCCCAAGGAGAAGGGCTTGGGGGGTTGGGGGGTGGAAAACTGACTGTGAGCCAGCAACGTGCGCTGACAGCCCAGAAAGCCACCCGTGTGCTGGGCTGCACCCAGAGCAGTGTGGGCAGCAGGGCGAGGGGGGGATTCTCCCCCTCTGCTCTGCTCTCGGGAGACCCCCCCTGCAGTGCTGGGTCCAGCTCTGGGGGCACCAACATCAGAAGGACACGGACCTGCTCGGGCAGGGCCAGAGGAGGCCACGAAGATGCTCAGGGGGCTGGAGCACCCCCCTGTGAGGACAGGCTGAGAGAGTTGGGGGGGTTCAGCTGGAGAAGAGAAGGCTCCAGGGAGACCTTAGAGTGGCCTCCCAGGACTGAAAGGGGCTACAGGAAAGGGGAGAGGGACTCTTGATCAGGGGTGTAGGGATAGGATGAGGGGGAACAGTTTTAAACTGAAAGAAATTTAGATGAGATCTAAGGCAGAAATTCTTCCCTGTGAGGGTGGTGAGGCCCTGGCACAGGTTGCCCAGAGAAGCTGTGGCTGCCCCCTCCCTGGAAGGGTTCAAGGCCAGGTTGGACGGGGCTTTGGGCAACCTGGGCTAGTGGAAGGTGTCCCTGCCTGGGGCAGGGGGGTGGGACTAGAAGATCTTTAAGGTCCCTTCCAACCCAAATCATTCTATGATTCTATGTTATATCACTGGAAATGTGTAAAACAGTGAGGTATTTTTCAAAACAAGACACTTGATTATTTTAGGAAGGTCTTCTGATTAGTATCACGCAGATAGTTTGCAGCATAGCCAGGATAATCTCAGGTTGAATAAGCTATGAATTCCTGACTGTCTCTGGTATTTAGGATGTAAAGATACAAAGCCAGTTATAGTTCCCTCTGCTCTGGCCTGGTTGGAGCTAGACTTGTTTATAAACCACACAAAGATTTCAGAGAGTTTCCGAAATACTTGTCCCAAGTCAATTCTTTGTGGCCCCCCATCACAGGAAGGCAGAAGTGGGCTGAAGTGCTTCACAGCCACTCCTCGCACCCAGGCAGCATTCACTTGGGGCATGTGGAGTAAGAGGAGTCAGCGGTGTAAGATAAGAAAGTAATTGTGCAGCCGTCACTGAAACACAAGGCATTTTAGTCCCAGAGATTGGCAGAGGTTAATTAAAAGTGTTAATTTGAAATGATTCCATTAAGCTGGTACAAATCCCATTTTGAACGCTCATTTTTCATTCTAAAACCACGGCCTCTAATTTAGTTTAAGGAATAGTGTTCAGGTAACCCAAGATTGGAACTGTTTAAACCCAAAATACATATATGTGTGTGAAGGCGCTCATCACTTCAGTTGTTTGAGCAGCTTAATCTGAAAGAGTATGTATCTTAAACCTCATAGTCTTGCGAAAAAGAGATATTTTATTAACTAGTGGGTCACTTTTGCCCTCCTCCTGTGTCTATCTTTCCCACACAAATTACATGTACTTCAAGCATATGTCAATGCAAGATTTCCCTGTTCTCCGTGAGGGGAACACTAGTTTTTTTTCTGTGCTTCAGGTCATTGCAGAAAAGGTAACTATCTAGATAAAAGCATTTTTCAACAACTTTTGAGATTTCAACATTCCTTTTAAATTGCACTGGAGCGTAAGCATTTCACAAGCTCCTTTTGTCTAAAAAGTTATTTCTAGTCCTGAAACTGAAGCTTCTGAGTTGCTTAGGCTTCTGTGGTTGAAGAGACACTGAAGATCCTGAAGAGACCTCAAAAACCTTAACAAAAGCCTGAAAATGGCAACCCTTCAGAAAATCCTTGGCTTTCTGTGGACTTGCATATTTTTTAACATTCAGTTGAAGATTGGAGCGTTAAATGGGATTACTTTGTCTTCGGTTACTCATAGCGTTTACTTGCTCAGTCTCTGCCCTACAATAATTATTTTTGGAGGGAAGCTGGAGCTTTTTCCATTAGTCAAAGAAATGAAAGTCCTCAGTCTCTTTTATTTTGAAAAAAAAAAAAAAAAGCCTGACTTTAAGGGCTTTCTGCTGAGTCAAATTTACACTATGTTCTTGTTGCTGAAACAAAATGTTTCAAGGGTCATTTTCAGTAGAGCTGGAGTGGCTTTTTAGGCACAATCCATACTTAAAATGTCATGGCTGAAATTTCTAACAACACATTTTTGTGTAGCAGCTCTCTGGCTACTTCATTTAGAGAAAATATTTTGTGTGGATGTGAGTGCAACACAAATAGTCTGTTACATCTTTTTTCTTTTCCAACTCAGCTTCAGGAATGGGGCAAGGGGCACATTATGGCAGCTCTTACAGTTCATCAAAGGCCACCTTTTATTCTTAAGTAGAAATGGAAAGGTTTGTCTGTATTTTGAGATGCAAAAGCTAAATTTATCACTGGCTTGACAATAGGGAAACCTATTTCATCTCATTGGAGAGAGATTGAAAAGGATGATTTTCATTTTATTACATAGCGGCAGACATTTAATCCAAGAAAGTTGTGCCAGTCCTACGTGCACTCATTGAACATTGCGTATGACTTTTGATTTGTGATTTACAACAGAATTTGTGAGTTATTCTGCAGGTTACCTCAGTAATACTGTTTGGAAATGAGTGTCACAGAAATTTGTCTCCTTTTAAGTATTGTAGGTGACCATTGGAAATATTTGGAGAATTCAAATGTCGCTTCTGAGAAAAATGTTCAAAATTGTTGAATCCAATATATGAAAGTTTATTTTATAAACTTATTTTTGCAAAAGATTGTGCATCATTCCAATACTATGACATGGGAGAAAGACCCATGGTGCTTTGCATTATCCAGGGCAATGTCATGACAATTAAAACAGGAATTAAAGACAAACCAGCATTTATTAGCAGGCTGACTTGTCCCATAATCCTGGTTTTATTTTGAGCAAAAACCAGTGATAGTTTAATATAGTTAAATCTCTTGGTAGAAGGCAGATAATCTTGCAGTTCAGGCATTATAATAGCCACAAGGAGACCTGATTTCCATGCGAAGTTCTAATATTGGTATCAATAACAGAAATCAATTGGATTAAGCTGAAAGTACCTAATTGTTGCATCTCAGAAACACTGTGCAGAAGCACAGGCCGCATGAGCTGTACAACACATACACCGTGGCTATCCCATGTCCCGCTCTTTTCAACCTGCTGCAAATGCTGTGCACGGATTTCTCCCAGATATGCAATAAGCACATTGCACTTTTGAGGCTTTGGACTTCCTCTGCACACTGAGACTGATCCAACAGCATGGGCAGAAGGAACTTCTGGGCATGAAGATCTCCTATGAGACTGCTGGGTAAATGCAAATCCTGACAAAGGAAATGCATCTTTGTTTTTTTCTTTTTTTTTTTTTTTCTTCTTTCCCCCCTCTCTTTTTTCAGCTTTTTTTTTTTTTTTTTTTAAATTCTGAATGATTGTTCTGGGCAATAAAATAAATTTGAAGAGAGACAATCAGCAGGGAAACCAAGATGACTAGCAGGGCTGCTGAGGCTATTTAGCTTCTTTAAAAACAATTTTCAGGTTTGCAAAGAGAGCTTTTTTGTGCATGAATTGATTCTTGGTTCGCATTTGTATAGCATGTGATAAATAAAACCTCTGATCCACCTGGAGCCTCCAGGGCCCCTTTGTATAGCCTGAGATCAACCAGTTCATTCAGCAGCGTAAATCACAGAAATGTAAGAAGGAAGCTAAAGCGACTGGGTACATGAAAGCTTTGCACTGAGGGAAAATATCCTTTATTCCTGCCTGCTCCCTGGGCAGACTGTTCATCTCACGTTCTTGCAAATGTTCACCAGAGAGGCCTCCTCAGCTCCCTACTTCATTGGCATTACAGTTAAAGATGTTTCTCTAAAAGCTAAATGAAATCTTGGAGGCGATAATTCAATTTCTTCCTCAACGGGTGGAGAAAAATTGATTGCCCTCATATTTATGATCCATTTTACTGAAGTTATCATCCTCACCATACCCATTCCCTGTATCTGTCCACATCCCTCTACCTGTCTGAGTAGTTCATGATTGCTGGATGGCTAAACAGTTCTGTTTCTCTCCTGCAAATTCTTTCAATTTTCTTACATCTTCCTTCCTTGAAGTACAGTGTTCAGAACATGGGGTAGCCCCTCAGTATCCTGTATTCTACCCTCATCTCTCCTGTTAGTATATCCCAGTGAGATCAGTCATTTGACTAACAAGATCAGCACATGGTTAAGTCACAGAGACTTGTAGGCTACTAATACCTGCAAATCTTTCCCAGATATTAAACACTCCTTTAAAACAGGGAACAAAACCAGACACTGAGATGATGTCAACAGTGACAGCTACCAAAGGTGCAGAGGTTCAGCTGACTCTCTCTGACCATCCAGTTTTTCAATTTGAATGGAATACTGGCCATAGGTGTGCAACCAGCTAAACGCAGATCAGCTGCATTTTTGTTGTTATTAATACTGAAGGTCTTCAGAATTTCTCAGGCCCATCTCTTGTTGAGACAATAAGCTATAGCTGAACATAAATGCTGTAAGCTGTTAAAGTGTTATGACTGTGCGCCCGAAACACTGACAAATAAACTGTTATAACTGGCATTTGACTCACTGGGTCACATTTCATTTAACTTAAGAAAATAAATAAGAAGATATGACAGTTCTGTTCATGGAAAAATAAAGTTGTGCCGTCTCAGAAAGTGGGTGTTCACATACAGCGCCAGTTTGTCGATTGTATGCTAAATGTATAGATCAGCTGAGCTGATTTGACATTAATTACATGTTTAATTTTTCCTATAGTAAACTGCATAGTGAATAAAAAGGTCTATAAGGGGGGAAGTGAAATCCCACTCCCGTTGCCTCTAAAATACATCAAAATTGAGTCTATGTTTGCAATCCCTGAAATCTGCTTGTATGCAGTAAAAGCTGGTTGATGACACCCCTCACTTGTTATTCAGTGATGTGGGTCCAAAATCAGCTCTTCCACATATTTGGAGCATGGCTTTGGGAAAAAAAAAGCTACTTCCAGTGTGCATCATATTAAGCTATGCATCAATGGGCCTTACTCAGTCCTTGCCCTGAATCTGTAGCTGGAAAAGTGGCACAGTAACCCTTCCTTTCTCCCAGCGTTATTTAAGATGTGTGCTCCTGTGTGGCAAGGGTTGACAGTGAGGATGGTTTGGACAGATACCTAGCAGTTAAGTATCCATGTGACTGCTGTGCTCTTGCTTTATCTAGTCAGATTTATCATAAACTAAAAGATTGTTTTTTGACCGCAATATTTGTGCTCAAAAGGTCCATAGAAAACAATCCTCTGGGAAGAAAGAGCAGTACAAAACTTTCCATGTTGCTGTTGGACTTGAGAGAATGGTGTTTTATTCCATGTTCATCTGTGGTCTGCCCGGCCTGCCTGGGACCAGCCTGTGAAACCCCTTTAGGCACCTAAAGGTAGGTACCTCAACTAGGTCTGGATAGGGACAGAGCACATGACATTTCATTCTTTTTGTTGTCCATCCCCTAGGTCCCAAGTCCTCAATTACACTTATAGAGTACTAAACATCTTGAAGATTTTGAGTCCTGGTGGAATTTTCCACCATCTTAGTGGTCTAGAAAGATACTCAATTATGTTTTCTTTCCAAAGAACATCTTATATCTCTAATTGACCACCTTAGCATCTATATTGCCTTAAAATTGTCCTGTAGGTAGTTCTAAAAATACAATATAAATCATCAAGCACTTACACATCCTAACTACTGAGAGGGTCTGCTGAAATTTATCCGAGACTATTCATGGATTCAACAGGAACAATGTCAAAGTTTTCAGCCATTAGCACTTTCCCTCTGTCTGGAGCATAGGAGAGAGGCCAATAGGCTTTGCAAGACCGAAAAACATTGCTATATTTAGAAAGAGTCAGGAAAGGGAAGTGAAAGGGTCAGATAATTTGCATTCCTGGAGATATGCTGGAGCAACTGGAATAAGAGTGAAGAAACTGAAATGAATTTGGCATCCTCAGTGATGCTGTGCCAGAAAGGAAGGTGGTTTGAGAGACACTTTAATTGTAAGTACAAACAATCTGGACAAATTGGAGATCTTTTATGTTTTGGAACAAGTAGTTGCTTATATACAAGTTGGGACAGATGGATGAAGAGTCTGTAAAGAATCAGGAGGAAACTTCAGACTGCTATGAAAAAAATCATCCCGAGATATGCGTACAGGACTAGTATATAACAAACCCTTGTTTTTGTGCAACTATGGAGAGATCTCAGCTGTCCAGATATGGGCCCCAGGAAGCAACAAAGACATGAAATAATGGGAGAGAGTCGGGGGGGGAATACTAGGCATCTAGAAAACATGAAGATTAAAACTAAACAACCCCAGCTCTTTAAGGGAACAGAAGGCAGAGGGGAGATACAGGAGAGCTTAAATGTTAAAAATATTGCTGCAGAGAGGAATTATCCATTTTCCGTATCCGGTGCAAGAAGTTACGGGTATAAATTCTAGTGAGGGAGAGAAGGATCGGTCTTCAAAATCCAACAGGTTAGCACAGGAGAAGGCTGCCTGGGGAGGTGGGAGCATCTCCCTCCATCTGCAGAGGTGTCTGAGCATGGGTCTGGGTAAGAGCAGCTGTAACAGTTTAAGAAGAGCTGAAACAGCCTTTGTGCAAGGAGGTGGACTAGGTGACCTCTATCATGGCTGAAAAATTAGGCCCTTAGTTTCACCGTCAGTCATATTTTTCTTCTGTAAAATGGGGACAATTCATAGCAAGCCACGCTATTACCTTAAATCTGTCAAAGATTATGAGGAACTCAGATGCTTCAGGAGCAAAGGGAGGGAGGTGTATAAGGTTCTGAGGTTGATCAGCAGCCTCTTAAAACCATGATTTAAGTGACATAGTGCTGTTGTGTTATAACTCAGATGCTGCTGTATGAGTTTCCTGAAGGGAATAAGACCTAATTTCCCCCCCCCCCCCCCCCCCGCTCCCCCCCCAAGCATTATCAAATACAATGTCAGAGACAGTATTCAAGAAACCCACCACAGACTGGTGTGATCTTTATTTTCTTGGGACAGCATTTGCTATGAGGCCATTGGCCTGTGTCCATGTGGCTGTTGATGAAGGACTGTCAACTGTTACTGCATAGAGGCAGCACGGAAGGATGAGTCCTGCAAAAGCCCACTCTTGGCAGCCAAGTGTTCCTGTTACATACTGGGCTTTACCAGAACAGAGGGAGAGGATTGCTGACTGGATGGGGAGCTTAAACTGGACTCCATCTCAAATAGGAATTTGGGCTGAAAACATATTTTCTGAATTGCAATAAAGCTGAGGCAGTGCCACAAGAACACTGTCCAAATTTGATTGTCAGATGTTGAGTTTTCTTGAAAAGAAATTAATTCATTATTAAAAGTAATCAGAATAATCCAGCAGCAATTTAGGGTCCAGCAAATCACACAGCCAAAAAAAAAAAAGTAATTACTTTGAGACCATGTCTTCAAGACTTAGAAGACTTTGGAATTTAAAAGTAGATGTTGGAAGTAAGGAGGGACTGTTTTCAGTGCACCCTCAACGTGTCTGATTAAGGACAAGGTACTAAAGAAGGATAACGTATCCTTGTATTTAACACAGCAGCTGTCTGGGGTTTGGAGATTAAAGAGCAATCTTTACACCTCAGAGGTAATCTCCTGATTAAATGCTGGATTTGGAAATGCCCCAGGCTGTAATGCAAAGCTCTGTATGGAAAAAGAAGAGAATGCTGTCCGTTTGGTATGTGCGGTAACATAAATTGCAGATTTTCATGGAAGCAGCAATAAACCAGTAATTTATTCAGCAAGATTTCTTACCAGGGAATTGCCTATTTTTAGGCAAGAGTAATGTTCACTGCTGTGGATTTGCAGCTGCTGGTAATGATGAACACCTAATCATTTATAAAAATTTGTATCTGTGCCTTCCTGCATTGTTTCCTAACAGTCTTGTTGATTCAGCTCAAGATAGTCAGAGTAAATATCTTGCTAATATGGAAAGGATACAGTGTTCATACAGTCATGAATTATTGAATACTGATTCTTGATTTAGTTATTGAGGTATTTACTATATGACTGTTTGGACTAAATAAACAGAGATGTTAACAGAAATTTCAGCAAAGCAAGAGTGATTCAAGATAACAGCATCTATAACCCCAAAGGAATCCCAACTTTGCATCCACAATAAAGGGCTCTTCACACCACGATGGGACCATGGGAACCTCTAAAGTCTGCTTTAGTCTGATCCCCTCTGTCACATTAACCCTTCCAGAAAATGATTTAGCTTATCTTCAGTCTCCTAACGAGAACCCAATCCTCAGCATCGCTGTACTAATAGATACAGATCTTCAGACACCCGTCTGAAATGAGTTCCAGTTTGCCCCTATGTCTTCTTGTGCCAGCATCATCCTTTAATTTGATCTGCTCCACTTGTGATGTATTTCTGTCCCTCCCCAGACATCTACAAAAAGAAATGAAATCTTGTCTTAGCCTTTCTTTATTAAACCTAACAAGGCCCCAAATCCTTCACCTTCTCTTACGAGATCACCAGTGCCTGGTGCCCTTCATAGTCCTCCTTAGCAATTGTTCTAGAGATGAAGTCTCACCTAGGCCTGTTTCACTGGCATCGGGGTGATCTTCACTGGAATTAGTTGTCTCCACATATTGTAGGACTGAATTTGTTTTTCTTCCAGCCCTACCACATTGGTGGCTAGATGTCATTTCCATTCCTGCTGAGTGTCAGATGGCACAGATATTCTTCCCTAAGGATTGTGCTTGCACAGTGTTCTGCTGTCTCTTCAAATGTGTTATTTTATGTCAGCACAGTGTTTGCATTGATTTACTTTTCTTTAGGCCTTAAGGACATCCAGTTCTTCCTCTTGATATTCCTGCTTTGCTCAGAGCTGATGACAACCCAACAGATTTAATGGGGAAACTACTAATTTAAATCATAGAAACACAGAATGGTTTGGGTTGGAAGGGACCTTAAAGATCATCCAGTTCCAACCCCCCTGCCCCAGGCAGGGACACCTTCCACTAGCCCAGGTTGCCCAAAGCCCCGTCCAACCTGGCCTTGAACCCTTCCAGGGAGGGGGCAGCCACAGCTTCTCTGGGCAACCTGTGCCAGGGCCTCACCACCCTCACAGGGAAGAATTTCTGCCTTAGATCTCATCTAAATCTCCCCTCTTTCAGTTTAAGACTGTTACCCCCTCATCCTATCCTTCCCCCCCAATGAAGAGTCCCTCCCCCCTTTCCTGTAGTCCCTTTAAGTCCAGGGAGGTCGATCTAAGGTCTCTCCGGAGCCTTCTCTTCTCCAGCTGAACAACCCCCAAACCCCCAAGTTCAGCTCCAGCTGTGCCTTGGCTTTCCTGGTCCCCTCCCTGCACTCCTGGGCCATATCCCTATAATCTCCCCAGGATGTATGTCCCTGCCTCCACTGTCTATGTATTTTGCTTTTGTTCAGATAAGAGGTCTTTGCTTAGCCAAGTTGGCCTCCTGCCTCCTATGCCTGACTTCTTGTACGTCAGGACTGAGATCTCTTGTGCCCCAAGTAAAATGTCTTTAAATATCTCCCAGCTCTTGTTCACTTTGCCTCTGAGGGTGGTTTCCTAAGGGATCCCATGCAACAGCACCCTAAACAGCCAAGAGTTTGCCTTTCTGAGGTTTAGGGTCCTGACTCTACTTTTTATCCGTCTTGCACCCCTGGTTGGGGTCTCCATCACCCGTACTATGGAGTTGTCCTCAATGCACTCCAGTAGTTTCCTGGACTACTTGCAGTTTGCTGTGCTGCTTTTCCAGCAGATGTCTGGATAGTTGAAGTCCCCTATGAGAATCAGGGACTGCAAGCATGATGTTTCCTGTATTTGAAGAAAGAACTCTTCATCAACATCCTCTCCTCAATCCTTTCCTACCTTAGTGTTAACCTACACCTCATCTTCTCTCACATAATTTTGTATCTAGTACTTAACACTTTTTTTTTTTTTCTTTTTAAAAACCAGCAAATGAATTCGACCCCCTGCAACCGTGGAAGGGACCTCTGTCTCTTCAGACCAATGCTGTTGGTGGGACATAGTGGGGAGAATAACGAAAAGCTGGAAAGGAGCAGAAGAAATGGAAAGGAAAAGGTGGCACTGAATTGTAGAAATTAGAGCTCATAAGAGCAGAGGGCATCCAGTCTGCATCGAGGCCAGCTTGCAAAGACTGCTCTTAGTGCTGTTGCAGAGGACAGACAGCCTTGCAGGAAGCATAGGAGCAGCTCTGAGAGGAGGGATCAGAAACCAGGAACCTGCCTTGCTAGTCTTTTGCACATTTGACTCTGGAGTCAGACCTTCCTTCACTTGCTCTTAAACTGCCCCAAAGATAAATTTGTGTCTTTCCTCACAGTGCTCCCAGACCAATGACAAAGGGCTGCATCTGCAGGAAAAGCCAGAGATCCTGGTGCTTCCAGTAGGGATCAAAGACATCAGGGCTCAGCAGTCCCTTCCTCCCAGCAGCCATCTGATACGTGCACTTTTCATAGTGTGGAGGGAGGAAATACTTACACAACCAAATTACACATATCTATTCACTTCCTGCTGGGTCTGTGCTTGTGTTTCTTTGATATTGTAGGTTCCCTACTGACCTGAAGGGAAAAATGCATATTTTGGCATGTCTTGCCACTATCTATGGGCATAGAGGTTATCATGAAGCATGGAATGACCTCAAAAGACATAAAGCAGGTAACAATTAAATGGGAAAACCACTCATGGAAGAAACTGAGTCACAGTTTGTTGTTAAAATTGTAACAGCTAATTTTTTAGAGGCTAGAAGCAGTTATTGCCCAACACTTTCTTATCGTTCCTGCAGCCAAGCTTTATGATGCATTACGGTTTTTGATTGGCTAATAGAAAACAAATCAATTTGTGAGCTTTCTTATTGAAAGCATAGTGTAATAATTCTTATAACAGATCGTTATCTGTGAGGAACAAGATTATTTTGCAAAGGCCGTGATGGGTTAAGAATAATTATCGACTAAAAAACATGCCTGAAATCTTGTACTGAGAGGCATGGTTTTCTTTTCAAAAGAATTAAATTTAAGTGATTCTGTTGTGCTGCTAGTGCCAGAAAGCAAAGCATGGGATTCTTGAGAACACTGAACACTTGGTGACCTCCCCAATGATGATGTTAGCACTTGATAGGAAAAAGCACACTGAGAAGGGATCACAAGTCTGACCCTTACTGCTAAAGGCAATCCTACATAATATGAATTACACTCACCTCTGAATCACTCCACTGGATTTCAAAGTTACAGCAGTTAAAGCTGCAGTAAAACAATGTCCAATTTGTCCTGTTGCCATTTCATTGATATTTAGGTGCATTTGCAAACAGGAGATGTAACACCTTTAAATTTCTCATGCTGCGGTTGGACACAGAAGGCCAGACGCCTGGGACACAGCAAGCCTTCAGTGAAAGATTCTGGACCAGATCTGAATCACAGAATCGTTCAGGTTGGAAAAGCCCCTTGGGATCATCGAGTCCAACCATCAGCCCTACTCTACAAAGTTCTCCCCTACACCACATCCCCCAGCATCTCATCTAAACGACCCTTAAACACATCCAGGGATGGTGACTCCACCTCCTCCCTGGGCAGCCTATTCCACTGTCCGACCACTCTTTCTGTGAAAAATTTTTTCCTAATGTAAGGAATGAATGAACAAGGTTGTAGCCAACTCCACAGAGCGTTTTGTGTGATGCCATACTTTGTGCATTTGCAAAACTAGGACCGAGAATACCAAAGGCCAGTTCCTGCTCTCACCAATGGCCACGTCATGCAGTCCTGACTACAAAGTTCTTTTGCATCTGTCCCTGAGGTGTTACTTCATCTGGAGCAGGCACAAGAAGCACCAGGATCCAGGCAAGTGGTGATGCAAAACACACCTGCAGCTAAAACCAGCAAAGTTGGAAGTGACTTATCTGGAAGTGAGAGTTAATGGAGATGGAGAACATTACTTGGCATTTTCCAACAGGGGCAAGAGGCGACTAATGGATTAGAAAACAGATGCAGCCCTACTGTGGACTTACCCAATCTGAAATAAAAAAAACCCAAGAAAACTCCATTAGTGTAATACATCTTTCACACAGCTGTGACCAAGCTGCAGGCTCTGCCTGTGGAGGGAACAACAATTTCCCCTGCTCTGAGCATTAGTACATTAGCGTCATCTTGGATGAAGAGGGAGAAAATGAGAAATTGAAAGCGTAAGGAATCTTGTTTCTCTGAAGGAGCAGCCCATGGGACAGAGGTGAATCCTGCAATCCCAGCCCTGTGGGGATGCTATTTAAGGACCAACGATGTGTTTCCCTGGCCCTGTGTTTCCACTGTTTGCTGTTGAGTTCCTGTTCCAGATCTAAAAGCCTCAGGGTTGTTTCCCCTCCAGTGTCACAAACAAGGTAGAGAAGCCCTTTTGTTTTTGCATTAAGAGGGGAGCAGGGAAGACAGCACACAGAGAGGGTTCAAGAAAGCTAAGACTGCCCCTGGCTTTACCCCAGGCTGGTTCCTTGGCTTCAGCATGCTTGATATAGCACAGATAAAGTGGCTGAACTTTGCCTTATTCACACTGAAGCCATGCCAACCCAAAATTACAACCATTGCTGCTGTCTAGCCTTGGAAACATGCACTGGTAGAGTCCTGGGCAAGTCTGGAGGTGCCTTCACCTCACAGTTCTGAGCAGCCCAGTCCCTGCATCATGCCTATGTTCTCCCAGCAGCTGTGAATTAAGCTTTGTCCAGTTAGGTTGACTGAAGGCTTGGCTGTAAATGAATACATTTACACTCAGTGTCCTCTGCTCTCTTCCTCTTCATTTTTAGCCTGTGATATCCTAGTAGTTAAAAAATGCCACCAAAAGATGGGAGATCTGGACACCAGAGTGTCCCAGGTGGATGCCTTTGCCCCAAGTCTGCAGACTACTGTGGAGGAAAGTGAGCTTAGACCCTCCTTCTGGAGCTGTGCTCCTTTGCAAAATACTTAAGTAGACTGGAGAAAAAAAAAAAAAAGGAAAGTGGTCCAGGCCGGAACCATCTTGGCCAGTGGTCAGAACAGACCTCTTAGTGATGAGGAGATATGGATGAACAACACTACAAATCCAGCACCACACATGTGGTCCTGCAGTGTCTGAGTCACTGTGGGGACATACCCCTCAGCTGCTCTCTGGGCCTCCAAGGCAACAGGTCATGTAAATATCTTTGAGGGCCTTAAACATTGGGATATGAACACTTGCCACAATTGTTACTGCTCTAGGCAGTGAGAAGTCATTGTTTTTTTAGGAACATGCTACTAAAATGCAGAAACACAAGAAAAAAGTTGATATGATACAGAAGAGAGAGAAGAAAGTCAATACCATGAAATCAGGGACAGGTGGAAAAGAAGAAAATTAGGAACAGTTTCACAACATTAAATTTGCAAATAGAAGAAAATGTGTGACCAACTATGACAAAAGCCTGGAATGGTGAGAAATGGTGTATTTCTTCAGAGATCAATAAAACAGGCCCAGCTATTGAGATTCTGACTGATCAGCTGTGGGAAGCTTCTTTAGTGAATATCCAAATGATTCTGTCTCCTCAAAACCTGCCCACCATGGGGGTCTGTCCCTGTGGTCCCTCCTGACCACCAGCCTGCATTAGCTCCTTGTTTTTGAGGAGAAGGTAAAGGCTTGTTGAAGCACTCACCCTTAGCAGCACACTCTGTTGTGTGGCCAGGAACATATGTGGGAGGCTTTCTGCAAATTATCTTGATTTTTTTTTCTTGTTAAAATTCTGGTTCTTTAAAGGCTATGCCTTTCACCTGCTCCAACACACATCAGGGAGAAGGCAGTGGGGACTGGGAGAGAAGGCTGGCCAGGTTGAGTAATCGATATATACATAGGAGTAAAAGGGTCGGCACAGTGCAGCGCCATGTATTTCTTCCCCCAGCTTAATATTTAATCCCTGCAGTTAAGATACACCACTCTCTGATTTAATGCCGTGCTACATGCCACAGCATGATGCTGCTGACCCAGCCTGACATGAGAAGCCATAAAAGGACACTTTGACAGGATGATTATTTTCGAAAAGGTTTTAAAGTGTGATTACAGAAACTTCAATTTTCAAAAGCTGGGAGCCTATCAAAGATGTTCTCAGTATATTCATACATATCTATAACTTCAAAGAAAGGTTGAGAGGGCTCACATCCCTTCCTGCTCGAATACTGGCCAAAATTGCCTAGTTAACTTAAATTACCTCCTGGGAGTGATCACGGCAGGGTTTTCTGCTTTTATCCAGAAAGAGATTCTTAACCAATTCTTACAAAGCTGGACCCAAGTTTCTCTCCCTCCGTGTCCTACAGATGGGTCATATTGTCACTGAGGGATTCTGAGGGAGCTCCTTGCACTGCCTGCTTCATCTGAAAGACTGCACATGCTGCTGCCAAAATGAACCCCCTCAGCAAAGCCCAGGCCTGTGTTAGGAACCACACAGGCCACAGAGGTCCAGATCATTATTATTTGCTACAGCAAGGGGCCTTTAAGAAATGTATGTGGAAAAATATAGTTCTCATGATGAAAATAAGAGTCGATCATATTAAAAATATATATACCCCCTTTACCCCTTCTTTTTTGCATATTCCCTGTTTTTCATTTCTTATTGTATCCCTTTAGCAAGATGAGATAAGGATAGAGAGGAAATAAGGGAGGAAATATAGATGAAAAATGGAAATAGAAAAAAAGTGTTGATTTAGTCTATAGGTTCCCTTCTAAAAAACATAAAACCTGAGGAAAATTGGTGAATGCTTTTTTTTTTTTTTTAATCAATTTTCCATGAAACAATGATTCTCTTTGAAGCCATTCTGCTTGGGACCACAGCTCCAGTAGCAAATCCTTTTTTTCAGACAAGATCCTCCGGAAGATTTCTCCTGACATTGAGGACTCAAAGGTGCTCCAGGTGTTGTCAGCTCTAATATTTCTCAGCAGTGTGATGGCATCTGAACTGGCTTGCACACTCCTTTCTACAGGGAGAAGCACTCTCTCCTCCCTGTGAACTCTTGTATCATGCCATCTCTCCCCTCTAATGCATCTGATGTGCATTAGTACCATGATGTGGGCAGCACAAATTCCTGGAAAACCTTATCAGTAATTTCTTTTTTTTGGTCTCTCTCCTTCCTAGTCTTTAATGGCTGCCCATGCTCCCCCAGTTTGTTTGATTCCTCTTCTACCTTTCAGGGAAGGCCAGAGAATTCAAGTGGGAAACTGCATTGAAGGTAGGACTTCTGAAATCTTGGCAGATATATCAATAACATCATAGCTTTTCACAAAGCCTTTCATCCTCCCTGCCAAACCAGTTGCAACTGTCCCGATCTTTTGTTAGTCAGGGTTTTAAAAGACACACATACTACCTCAACCTTCAGTGCATTTGCTTTCTGTGCCTACCTTGTCCAAAAGAATTGCTAGCAGCTCAGGCAAGACTCTGCCAGCACAGAGGCATCCAGTCTCTCCAGTTAAATGGGCGGGGTGTTGTTCACTGCTCCGAGGCCTCAAGCATAGACAATATACTTGGTTTTGTTTGGTTCAGTTTCTCCTAGTGAGTTATTCTCTTGACACTAAAAAAAAAAAATCCACCTCTGAAAATCTGGTGGCTGCCAAGGCCTTCCTGGGTGACTCAATGGAAAACTGAAATGAAGTTTAAACAATTGTTTTTCTCCCCTCCTTTTGTCAGTGCTTTTTAATCTCTCTAGTGTATTGATGTGCCAAGCCTAGTCAATAGCTGAAATTTGTGTGTGAAATAAAACTTTTTCAAATTTACTTGGAGTAAAAAGCTGAGTTTATAGATTTACCTTAGAAGTTTCAAAGACTAATTAATGCAGGTGTATCACCACCATCTGTGAATGAACCTCAGAGTAATATGAGAAAAATTCTGCAATGCCCTGTAGGTTACTGAATAGTGGCTGTATGGCCTTGGACCGCTCTCATTTCCAGGGTCATAAGAGGAAGAGTCTCAGCAGAACCAAACTCACCCTGCTCAAATAATCCCTATAAAGCAATGCTGATTTGGGCCAGTGAGGGGCTGTTTTAGGGGACAAAAAAACCTACCAGCCACCCAGCCAACCCCACCAGAGCCAAAGAGGATCATTACATTTGCTTATTGAGCATGGTTTGATCAGCAGGTGGGCGCAAAGAGCCAGAAGGTAGACCAAAGTTATGCTGCATGTTGGCTATGGCAGCAGGAGTATTTTAAAAATAATGATGCTAGTTCAAAGCTGGTCCAGATCCATGCCCCTCTTTCTGCCACCAAAAAATTAGAAATGGCTGAGCTGATAACATACTTCTGATTGCTGAGAGCAGAGCTTCGCCTCACCCCACACCAACATTGTAGACACTTATGCTACTGATTTCTTCCACCCTTTTGTGAAAGCAGATAAAATGCATGATAATTGCAGTCTACAGGTCTGTAATTGGGAGGACTGAGAGGGGAAATTGGAGCAAATTAAATGAAAAGGCTCATTTTTCTTAGACACAAAAAGAAATAATACGCGAGTGCCTGTTTTTCATAAAAAGTCATTTACAGCTCTTTTCAGAAAGGATGTGTGTGAGCAAGATACAGACATATATAATAGAGACAAATTAAACTCCCCAGAGTCAGTGGTGGCTCTGCATGGCATTGCAATACAAAGGCAAAATACCTGGAGACACACTTCATTAGACCCTGTTTGTAGAAGCCATACCACTTGAAGTCTCATAGGTTTGAGCATCTAATTCTCTCAAACTCCTTCCAAAATCACAGACTAGATGAAGGAAGAGATTTCCTTCACAGCCCGTCTGGCTGGGTGAAACTTTCTGCCCCAGAAACCCTGCAGCCAAGCTCAGCACAGACCCATCTCCTCTGTCCCTCGGTGGGTGACAGGAAATTTGCACATCATCTCCTCAAGCCACCATGAGTGATGATACATTGGCCAGTGACCATATCAGTTGCCAAGAGAATTACTTCAACACCTTTATTAGAGGCCAGACCCATTACCTTGCTGACTTTTGGGACAGAAAAGGTCTTTCCAGACTGCAATAGCAATTCCTTGCATTTCACCTCATGCCTGCCGAAGCCCAGCTGTTCCAGCCAGGTTTGGCTCTGCAAAGGCTGGTTTGCTGCAACAGGCTTCATGCGTGAGCACAAGGTCTTCCCCCCACTCCACCTCTGTTTGGAGAAAATTCTCCAAACTACAGATTTGCTTACAAACTCTTTTCATGGCACCTGTCTGGCTGGAGAGCACCATCAGCATGGCCCCTGCATCCCTGGGCACAACAAGGGATAGGAGGAGCAGGGCAGGGTTGATTCAGTTGCTCTCTGGGTCACCAGGACTAAGTTTTAGGTTTCCTCAAGCAAGGAGAAAAGAAGCACAGTAGAAAACAGAAAAAGATCCACTAACCTTCTGCACAAGTTTTCTTGTTGCATGCTTTTCCAAATTTTCAAGCTTTCAGTGTCTGGGTGTCAACTGGAGGCTGTGTAGGAGTCTGGTAGAGTAAACACACCTACCCAAGGTTCCTGATAGGGACAAATGCCCAGGAGTCTCTGGGAAAATGACACTAAAATACCCTGCCATGGTTCTTCCACTTTATGCTCCTCATTTCATTGGTTAGGAATAATTGCAATAACTGTAACAAGTGTTACAAGGTGTCAAAAATACCTTTTGTATTTTCAGACCTGAAGAAGCAGAACCTAGGAAGCCATACTCCAGCTCACAGCTTCTTCCAAGCTGTTTAAGTAACAGATCTTTTGAGTATTACTTCTTATTACTTTCACCTGTGATCTCTTAATTGCTGTGAAGATACAGAATGCCTTAATGGGATACTGAGAATAGCCTACCAAGGGCATTTAATGTTAACGATGCACAGAGGGGTGTCTCCATAAGGTGCAAACGCCCCATAGAGCAAAGCAACTGGTGTAGGAAGATTCAGGTCTCATTTTCTCGCTGGGCACATGCAGCAGCTGCAGAGACCCAGAACGTCCCATTGGTGTGTTGTTGCTCATGTTGCTGACAATTAAGTATATTTACTCATTTCTGGCTGTTTCATTTCTAGGCATTCAGCTGTGCAACCACAAAAAACCTCCAGTAAATCAGAGACATGCACACAAAAATCCTTTTTTTTTTTTTTTGGATTGTGAACATGTTGAGTGCTGGGTTTTAACAAAGAGAAAGAATGCGGCTCTGGGATTCAGATAGATCAACAGTTCTGAAAGGATCAACAATCCCGTGACACTCAAATGTCTATCACATGGACTGAAATCCCCCATATGAATTTCAGAGAAGATCAGAGCTAGAAATTCTATCAAAACCTTATACAAGAGATGCAGCGAGGGGAGGAATGGAGCAGGGGATCAGAACAAGAAGGGTGTTCAGTGTATGGACCAACATGTAAGAAACCACAAACTTCTTTCCCTAAAAAACTTGCACAAGGGTTTGTGCAAGGTAACATCCCTGGGAAGAGGAAGAGATAACATTCAAATTAAAGAAATAGGATAATGAAGTGCTACCAGAAAAAACATCAGGCCTACATCCGGGAGGCACAGGAGTCCCCATTAGAGTTTGCTTTGCTTCCACTAAGCTGCACTCCTTAATTTTGCCACGAGAGATTATCTGCAGTTTATTTTAACTGGGATGTTGGAGCTATTTTTGGCTTTGCAGTTTTAAAGATTCTTGTCGCTTGGCTCCGAGCAGACTTCAAAACCAAGTACCTAGGGATCTTAAGCAAACAAGTAACAGGGCTTTTTCTGCTAGTCATGTTGCCTGCATTACAGGCCCATCACATTTAATATGTCAGGCATTTAGGATCTGCTTTCACTGTCAATCACATATCCTGCTGGCATGAAAGTCAAGTGTAAGTGGAAGCCAGGATTGAAAGCTGTAGGTATGAAACAGACTGCATTCCCCTTGCTAAATGTTTATCAAACATTCTAGTTTCTCATTATATAGAATACGGATTTTTCTCCTTAAGCTTTGGGTTATTAATGCAGAAGGACAGACGAGGTGTACCATGTTAATTGTGTGGCAGAGTGATGCAAGCAGGGTTTCTGTCACTTGGAAATATCAAACGGTTCAAGTCAGAATCACTGACATTTCTGTTGTAAAAGACTACCCAAAAAGGCAGGCACATGAATTCAAATTTGACTTGAAGGATTCATCTCTTCTAGTGTATCTGCCTAAAATCAGGTGTCCCACCTAAGCTGGACACTCAGCTTTCCTCCATGGCTATTTATCTCTTGTTTCTTAGACATACCTACCTTCAGGCATGATGAGTTGCCTTTAGGAGATGTCCATATCTCTCCACTGACTACTGAAGGACTCTGGGGCTTAAAATAGTTGTCCATCTTTACAATAACAAAAAATAACAGATAAATTATGGACCTACTCCCAGGCCGGTGGTCGGTTGCTAGAACTAGAAAGGGGCCACTGGTCATGGAGCCCAGGCTCCTGCACCACAGGACTCCAAGTCACCCTGAGCTCAGTTTTCAGAGAAATTAGTCACCAGCTGCCCCTTCCTACTCTTTAGTTCATTCATTTTGTGAATGAGCTCAAGTTCCCTTTTAATTCTTTATTTTCAAATGTCCTTTGCTTGTATTCAAAATATTCCTAACCAAAAGGAAATTATTCACTTTGTGATGATGACAAAGTTTGAATGGTTAAAAAAAAAAAAAAATATCAGGATACAATTATGTTCTTGGCACATTCTTTGCTGTATGCTCAGATTTCCAGGGTTAAAAATGTATTTTTGACATTTTTTTTCACATTTGAATAGCTTTAAGTTCTGTAGTTGTGCCTCTGATATCTCAGCCAAAGCCCACCAAATTCACTGGGAAGTTTTCATAGAATCATAGAGTCATGGAATGGTTTGGGAAGGGACCTTCAAGATCATCTAGTTTCGACTAAAACCAATTGTGGTTTACATTTTTTTTGTCTTTTTATTTATTTATTTTTTTTCTGTCTGCCAAAATGTGGTTAGGTAGCTTAGTCATTGTCAAGCCTGCCAGTGTCATAGTAGAGTCAAACGATCCTTGCATTGTAAACCTGCCTGTGTATTCCAGCCGGAAAACCTGCACTGGGCTAGATGCTATCAGCTGAGATGCCAAAGAAGTCTGAGGTGATGTAGGGAATGGTGTGCAGCTGAGAACACCCCTGCAGACCAGGGCAGAGGAACGAGGAGGCTGGTGGAGTTCATCATGGCTGGGGTTGAGATGCACCAAGATTTGTCAAGCTGAGAATGAAATCAAGATAAATGAAAGAGTGGCTGAAACTGTTTGGAAAGGGAGTTTGGATGGACTCATCTTCAAAGAAGACTTCGGTGTTGAAAGGCAGCTGAAACCAGGATATTTTAAAATATTCTCTTGTAGCTTTGGCTTACTTTTTGTGCTCGGTCTGTTCAGAGTAGAAGACTTTTTCTGACTTCTAGCCAGGAAGACAATAATTCTGAACTATTTTCAAGATTTTCTTAAAAGCCAGGCTCTGTAAGAGATTTCAGGCTAGGAGAGCAGCATGATTAAGTGTCCTTTCCCCTACCACTGGACATGGAAGAGCATTTGGAGGACAGAGACCACTGCTGATCTCCATGTGAACACGTGCGGGGGGAGCGTGAGGGTTTGATTTTTCAAGAATAAGAAGGAAATTTTATGTTAATTAATTTGGAGGAGTTTCTAATGTGAACAGGTTAAGATTTGCTAAGAAAAATTACAGTTGATTAAATAAAATCCAATAAGAGGAAATTCAGTGCCAGGAACGTACTAAATTGCCAGGACTCTTTTACCTCTGTACCTTCTTTATTAACCAGAAAATGGAGTAAACAACTTTCGTTTATTCGGTGGGATGAGGACACTGGCAAGTGGAATTTCCCGTTTATAATAACTACCTCTTTCATTTAGCAAATTCGACCGTGTGACAGTGTGACAGGGTGTTCCTGGCAATAGGTGTTAGCACTGCTGGTTTTGCCAGAGGATGCTTTTCTTGCACATAGTAGTTACATGATGGCTTGCTAATTGTTTACTGGCTTTGATCCCTTCTAAAGGCTTATTTCAGTAAATAGAGCAGGTTTTTACCTGCCTGGATCCTTTCACAGGTTGCTAGTGGAGGTCCTATGGGATGGTGGGGAAGGGACAGAGCAGAGGCAGCCAAGAGTATTGCTTGTTTTCTGTGCCTGGTAGTGCCAAACACAGCAGGTGGGATTAGACCAAAGAAAAACCCATGGGTGGTTTCTCAAAGAGGCACTCATCTTGCCACACAGATTTTACTCGTGAGTAACTTGGTGCAACTTGGGCTGTAATAAATGTGTGGTATAGAGATATCAACATATTTTCCTTCTCCACCAGTCACAGGCAGGAGAAGCAGCGTGCAAGCCGGTGCGACGTCGCTCAAGAGCCCCATTTGTGCTGTAGCCTGGGCTGGTGCAGCACCCCCCAACCCAAAGCCCTGTTGCTCTTTAAAACTCACCAAAATTGTGGCTGAGACAATTTCAGCTTAGTTTAAGGTTTTAGCAGAGGAGTGGGGAGGGCATCGGAGTTTCCGCAGTGCTGCTGGTCTCCTTTCATGTAAATTGCAGCCCATTTTCTCTCTCACGTTGGCCTGAGTCTAGCTTGGCATGTCAGACCTTCTACAGTCGAACAAATAAAAGCAGCCTTCAGCATTAGGATTTTCCTCAAATAGCCACATGCCACACTTACAGAATCATAGAACAGTTTGCGTTGGAAGGACCCTTAAAGATCATCCAGTTCCACCCCCCCTGCCACAGGCAGGGACACCTTCCACTAGCCCAGGTTGCCCAAAGCCCCGTCCAACCTGGCCTTGCATGACTGCGAGGTGAGTTAAAGTCAAGTTTTCACTGATTCAGCCTAGAGTAGATGTGAGAAGGATCCATCCTGTAACTGATACTTAGACCCTCATATAATTTTGCTCTCAAGTAGGAAAAGAAAATGTTAAGATGGTGGATATCTTGATGTTTTTCCATGGTGGCACTTCTCAAAGGTGGTGATTTGCAAGATGCTGCCTTCCCATGAGAGGGGACATATGTTTGGGGAGCTAAACCAGTGAGGAGACACAGCTGGCCTCATCTCCACAGCCACCCAACTATACAATTAAAATGCCATAGTAAGTATATTTACAAACCACATCTGTTTAAAAAGGATAATGTGTCTGGGCTTCATCACCTGGGAAATTCAGAACACAGCTGTATTTTAAAAGAATTTCTCAAAGAATTATACATGAGGTATTTACTATGATTTAAAAACAGAAGCTTCACTTAAAAAAGAAAATACAATTCCATTATTCTCCAGCTGTGCTCAGGATTTTTCCCCCCAGCCTTCCAGCACCAGAGGCTTTACTTGCAAGAAGAGTCGTCTGACTTTGCTCCCTTTGCCAAGTTAACTTTGCTCTAGTCCTACTTAGCTTAATGCTTCTGCTACTCTTTTTATAGCCTCGATTTATTCACACATTCTCAAACATCCTTTTCTTAAGGCCTCCAGACCAAACAGCTCTGTGCTCTGATTGTGCATGTTCCTTCCGTTATTGCAGATAAGTGCGCTAGCAAATTGCCAATAAATTCTGAATTACAGATTGTTTCTATTTCCTTTTTTGAATTTCTGCACTACAGAGAGCAGCTGGATATGAATTTTTGTTTCTGAGGTTTTCCTAGCATGAAACACAACTCAGGATCCATCCACGCTAGAGAATAAAATTGTTTGTTTTGCCTCGGGTGGAAATCAAAAGCACTATTTGTTAAATCTTAGAGATATTTACATGGACTAACTTCAAAGCTCTGGATATGCAGAGCAATTAGACAGAAAACTATGTGTGTGTTATATAATTACTGTTCTACTATAATATTAAGTAAAAAAAAAATCTTATTTATTTTTGCTAAACAACATATCCTCAAAAATCTTTCAAAAATATCTCTTTCATCTTCACTATATAAAACTTCCAGGTAGCAAAGCACAATGTTTCACTGCCGTGTCTCATTAGTACTGAGTTAGCAAATCAAAAGGGTTTGATGAGAAGGAATAGATAAAACCCATTGCCATTTCACTTTTAAAGCTGCTGAGTGCCTCCCAGTTTCTGAATGAGTGCTGAGAGTCTGCTGACAATCTAGCCTGATAAACGGATTGGATTTTTCCAGCAGTTTTAATAATCTTAATTCAATAATTTTAACAATGCAAAATGAGTTTCTGATGATCTCTTTAACTACTTAATGATCTTGTTTAAGACCATATTATTTTCATTTTCATTTTAATCCAATAACTGACATGAGTTAATGTATGACATATAATGATGAATTACTCCTAGATGATGGAATTGATTTCTGATAGATTATTCTGTGCATCGCTGGAGCGTTTCCTGGCCTTGGTGTAAACTGGGTGGGTGGGAAGGCGATGGAGTATAACCGATACACACCGGGTCGCATTGTGTGAGCAGCAGCAACAGAAACCAGCTCTGAGATTTTCAGGGGCAATGTGTTTTTGCCATGGCAATACCAAAAATCAAAGGGAATCTCTCCCCCACCCCTTGTTTTTAATTGCTATAAAAAATTGACTTGGAGGCCTTTGTGATCACTGTGCAATATTTAACTCTTTCTTTGAGCTCCTTTGTCATCAACCAAACTGTTAGGCTGTGGTGAAGGAGTTCAGGGAGGACAGACATGCTGGTTGAAAAATGGGGTTTCTCTTTCAAGGACTTTTTTTTCCCCCCACAACTTTGTGATTTCTTATCTTTTTTAACAGGCAAAAGGATGAGAGACTTCCTTGTGAAAATGGACACTGGGAAGTGGTTGTTTCCAAACCCTCTTGTTTTTTCAAACTGATTTAGCCATCTTTTTTTTAAAAAGAGCAGATTTCTTTTCTGAAAGATTGATTTTTTAAATTCTTTTTTCCTTTTATAAAAAAGAATACCATTTTTTACCTACATGGAAAGGGCTGGTAATCTTCATTTCTATCAGATCATCATCCTTCTGTCAAGACATATGTGAAGCAAGAAAAATAAGAATTGAAATAATCATACAACTATACACATTAACTTTTTTAGGGCTGTGGTTTTGGTTAGTTCAGAATTTCAGATGAAGACCCGCTTAGAGATAAGAAAAAGCCCCAATCCCTTGAGACTTCAAGTGAGTGTATGAGAGCAGGCGATGTAGGCAAGTTGTCACTGCTTCTCAGTTGTCAAATACTGGGAAAACAAAAAGAGAAATCAGACATTTGAAATCAGAGTTCCTTTAGCTACTTCTCAGCTGTGGTGAGGAAAATTTTAATGCACCATTTGGGAAATCCAGAATCCCATATGAAGGAAAAAAAAAAGATGAAGTTATAGTTGTATGGGTGGATGAAGTGGAAACAATATTTTGTCCTTCTTTGATGATCTGTGTGCATGTAAATCACAATTCCACTTTTCACACTATATTGCCAGAAATCACAATTATGTCACCACCCCAACGAGAAACAATAATTGAAGACAAATGTGTTTTAATGTTTTCTTCCCTTATGTTTCCTTGAAACATATGGCACACGAATTGTAATCAGGTACCTATTGCTGTTGGAAGTAGTTACAATTTGTGAACACAGTATGCAGTACCACTGCAAATATTTATCTGAAAACATGAAATCAAAATAGTGCATGAAAATCATTTAAGTAAAACTGCAAGACATGCTGTTATTCAGCGGTAGAACTATGAAAGCAATGTGTTTTCCCATTTCTTTGGCTGTTTCACTGTTCAGTATTTTGAGTGCACCAGATTGACTGAAATCTTTTTAAATTATTGAATTAAAATCCCTCTTTAAAATCATTCCAAATTATATATTTAATTATCTGGTTTAGCTGAATCCAGGGTAATGCCTCCTTCTGATTGAGAGAAAATTTTAATGTTTTTATCACACAAATGGAAAGACAATTTCAAAACAAAAACACTAGAAAAGCAGAAAATTTGAAACATTTCATTTAGTTTGTCAAAGCAAAATCTCTCTTTCATGGTGCAGACCTATTTTCAGACTTCATCTGGCACAAGAAATTTAGCAAAATGTTACAGATTGGCAAAATAACGTTGCTATCTACATGTATCACTGAAAAATAGTTAATTTAAAAATGATTCCAGCATTAATTACCATTGCTTGGTGAAATTATTTTTAATGAACAATATTGCTGACAAGCGTGTCCCTTTCTCAGCAGTACTAGGTGGAAAATTTGTGAGCTTTCCAGGGTGGTATTTGTCCTGTGGATGCTTGATGTGAGCTGCTTGCACTCTACTTGCCTGCACGCGAGCTCTGAATTTCTCGTTCCAGTTGTACGGCTGCTCACTGAAGCCGTGAGGCTGCACATCTCACATGCAAAGCGATTTCACACAGGCTTTATTATTTTCCAGCTAGAGCAGTGTTTGTAGCCAAAAAAGAGAGGAAGTAACTTCTGAGAGGACATTGATCCCAGCCTGGGAGCTGTGCCCACCCTCTCCACTGACAGAGGGTGCAGAGGGGACGGCCACCATGAACATTTGGGGAAGCGCTAAATTTGAGATTGCAAAATGAGGTGAGATCAACCCCATTGTGAGCAATTTCAAGTGTGAATCCATGTGGTCCTATAGGTGGAAATCTCTGCTCTTGTTTGCATTGGAATGCTTATAATTTTATTTGATTTTCCTCAGTGTGTAATTGGATGGGGTTTGTCCCTGTGACACTGGTCAGCCTAAAGCACCCTCATCCTCACATGCTGTTAAACTCACTTTGAAGACTTGGCCAGGGCTGTAATCTAATATATGCAGAGGAGTTTTACATCTGAATCTATAAGACAAGGGACATTATATTCAAATTATCTGTCAATTTTAGCTCACAGGATTTTTATCTCCTACTTCTTATATTCAAATCCCCATTAAAAAAGAATAAGTGGTTCGGTTTTGGTGGTAATTTTTGCTTTTTGTTTTTTGTTTTGTTTTGTTTTTTAATCTAAGACTTGGCTGAACCCTCGTGTGTTCATAAGCAGAAACAATAGAAGAAAAGTGGTAACAACAGCTTATGATGTCCTATACCTCTCCACTTTGACCCAAAGAAAACAGAGTCGGGGAGGTATAATCAGCTCTCCATCAGCTCTCAGGCTCTGCAAAGGAGACTCTTTTCCTGAAGAAACTCTTCCTTAAAGTTTTTGCTTTCATGTTGAAAGAGCAGTGCAAGAAACCCTTTGCTTTTATGCTTTTGGGCAGATTTTTCACAAGGTTGGGCTCTCCCCATGCTGGCTAAAGGCATATATTTCATAACGAATGAAGAAGTCACAGGGAACACTGCCTGCGTTCTTTTCTTTCTTAAAATTTTGCCGTATTGAGAAAGCAAATAGAAAGCATGAAGGCTATTTCCCTTGAGTGTACTGCAGACATTGTTGCAAGCTGCGGCTTTGTGAGAGCCCTGCTAAATAGGCAGGGGTAGTTATTGCTTGCAGGATTGTGGTTTTAATCATTCGCTGTGCAACAGATGTAGATACATTTGTCAGAAAGAGAATTTTCGTAGAAAATCACCAACCTGCTTTGTGCCTCTGGGATGTCTAAATATAAACATAGTAGCATAGGCTTCACTTAATTTTCTCTGCGCGTGCATGTGCTTAAAGTGGGCTCATTATAGAAACTGATTACAGAAATAAAGGTCAACGTGACCCTCTGGCTTGGAAGAGCAAAGTCACCAGAAAAAGCAAAACACATTCCCGTGGTCGCGGCAGGGGAAGCGACGTGGCAGGGATGAATTGGTATAGATTTCTCAAGGGAGTTCGGGGTTACTTTCTGCTTTTTAACATTGTCCTGAAACCAGAATAGCATGTCTCTGCTGCCCTCAGCTCTGTTCCCATTCCCGATCCTCCATGAGGGGGTTGTAGGTGCTCAGGTCTGGAGAACAAGTGCTGTCCCATGTGGGCTGCAAATTTGTCTAAACTTTCCTGCTAACACACCCGCGGCACCAAACGTCTTGCGATGCCGTAAGCTGCCGTGGCCTCAACAGCACTGAGATTGCTGTGGTCACTGCCTGTCCTGGGGAGGCTCTCAGGACATCACCCATGGCACTTCCCTCTGGTTTTGCCCATAGCCGCCTTATTTTGCTCCTTCAGGAGAAGTAGGAGGGAGCAATATGAGGAGCTGGGTTCCTGCTCCGCTCCACCACTGCCACTGGCTGCGTCTGCATCGAGCGTGAGCAAGGCCTCAGGGGAGCAGAAGGACTTTTCCAAGCCTTACGTCCTCTGCTATCAGGCAAAGACTAGAGCCTGTGGAGTTGATACACCTAGAGAACCAGTAATTATCCTCAACTCCATCTCTACAAGCCCAACCCTGCTTTATTCCACCTATACAATCTGTTTTTTTAACTTCTCTCTTAGAACAAATCTTGGACCTTTTCCATTTTCCTTTCTTACACACTGCAGAAACGCTGGAGGCCACAGGGACCGAGTCCAAGGTCTGTTAATACCAACTCAAAAACTGCCAAAGGGCTTTAAATCAGAAACCCTGTTTCCAAGGATTATCTCATTTGGTAGCCAGGCCATCTAGATGAAATCACCCTAGATACAGCCTAGCTGCTCTAACATTTGACCAACTCTTGACTCCTTCACATGCTAAAGAGTAGGTCAGAATTTGCATCAAAATCCCTTTTTAAGGTCATCAAATACACAGAAGAATTTATATGACTTAAATTCATACAACAGGGCCAAAATCCATGGAAGATTTATGAGTATTGTGTGTCTTTGAACAGGGGCCAACACTCCTGCATTATCCCAAAATCAAAGTCAGAGAGTAACCTTTTAAACTGTTTAATTTGGGCCACAATGATATAATGGTCAGTGTCACATTGATGATCAGTGTGGGGTTTATTGCAGTTGTTTTAATTAAAAAGTGCTTAACAAAGAGAGCAGAAAATCCCTCCATTTGCTGGGTTTCACCAGATAAGGCTATATACATAATTTTCTTTACTGTCTCTACTTTCTCTTCTTCCCATTTTCCTCCTCTTCTATTACCTCTAGAAAGTGTTATTAGAATTGGCTCTGCTCTGCCAGAATTGTGGAGACAAAAATGACCTTATGCTTTCTCTGAAAAGAAAAGGAACATGAGATTAATGTTGCTTTCCTGTGCTCAGTTTATGGAAACAGCATCAGAGTCTCACTGTATCAAAGATTATAAAAAACTATGTGTAATACTGAAAAATGTTGTAGAAGAATAAAATGGTTTGTGTTGGAAGGGACATTAAAGATCATGTAGTCCCATTCCCCTGCCATGGGCAGGGACACCTTCCACTAGCCCAGGTTGCCCAAAGCCCCGTCCAACCTGGCCTTGAACCCTTCCAGGGAGGGGGCAGCCACAGCTTCTCTGGGCAACCTGTGCCAGGGCCTCACCACCCTCATACGGAAGAATTTCTGCCTTAGATCTCATCTAAATTTCTTTCCATTTAAAACCATTCCCCCTCATCCTATCCCTACACCCCTGATCAAGAGTCCCTCCCCCCTTTCCTGTAGCCCCTTTAACTCCTGGGAGGCCACTCTAAGGTCTCCCCTGAGCCTTCTCTTCTCCAGCTGAACCCCCCCAACTCTCTCAGCCTGTCCTCACAGGGGGGTGCTCCAGCCCCCCGAGCATCTTTGTGGCCTCCTCTGGCCCCGCTTGAGCAGGTCCGTGTCCTTCTGCTGTTGGTGTCCCCAGAGCTGGACCCAGCACTGCAGGGGGGTCTCCCGAGAGCAGAGCAGAGGGGGAGAATCCCCCCCTCGCCCTGCTGCCCACACTGCTCTGGGTGCAGCCCAGCACACGGGTGGCTTTCTGGGCTGTCAGCGCACGTTGCTGGCTCACAGTCAGTTTTCCACCCCTCAACCCCCCAAGTCCTTCTCCTTGAGGCTGCTCTCCAGCCACTCCTCGCCCAGCCTGTGTTTGTGCTTGGGATTGCCCCGACCCATGGGCAGGACCTTGCCCTTGGCCTTGTTGAATTCCATGAGGTTTGCAGGTCCCCCCTCTCCAGCCTGTCCAGGTCCCTCTGGATGGCACATCCCTTCCCTCCAGTGTGTCACCGCAGCACACAGCTCGGTGTCAGCGGGGAACTTGCTGAGGGTCCCTCGATCCCACTGTCCATGTCACCCACAAAGATGTTAAACAACGCCAGTCCCAACACAGGCCCCTGAGGTACACAACTTGTCACTGCTCTCCATTTGGACATGGAGCTGTAACCACAACTCATGACATCATACAGTCTGGGATATCCCTTGGGTCAGCTGGGATCAGCTGTCCCGGCTCTGTCCCCTCCAAACTTCTTGTGCACCCCCGGCCTCCAAGCTGGTGATGTGGTGTGAGAAGCAGAAAGGGCCTTGACTCTATGTCAGCAATAACAAAAACTTCTCTGCATTGTCAACACTGTTTCCAGCACAAATCCAAAACATAGCTATGAAGAAAATTAACTCTATCCCAACCAAAATTATCACTGTATCCATTCACTACAGCAGTGCAAGTCTGGGCCGGATTCACACCTGGTTTACGTTGGTGTAGAAATCAAGCTACCACTGTATTTTAGAGAACATGCAGATGCGTCTCTAGCTGCTGTGGACGGATGCAGCTACATGGTGCAGATTGAGCGCAGGTGATTTAGTTTCATGGTCCTCTAAAGTGTATGTTGAGCATGCCAAATGATGAAGGTCTTAATTCTTTATTCTTTTTGTGTTCATATCAGGAGCCAGAGCAACTGTCTTATCATTCCTAACAATTTGTTTCTGTTTACATGCCTTAGATATTATATAGATGGAAATGAGGTGTTTATGAGAGAGGTAGATTTAGATTAGGTGTAAGGAAGTTCTTCATGGTGAGGGTGGTGAGGCTCTCAGACCAGTCCAGAGCAGCTGCTTTTGCAGTTGCCCCACAAAGGATGCGTAGAGTAAGATAGAAGGGAGAAAACCCCAAGCCTCAGCAGGCAGACATCATGCCACTTCAATTTTCATGTGCAATAGTAAGTCTTCCAAAAGGTTATCTGGGCTCTCTGTAGTACCTGGAGATTTGTTCTCTCCTAAGGTGCAGGCATGCCCTGGAGGTGTCTCTGGCTACTGAAACAACCTAGGTGGCCACTCGGATGATACAGCTAGTTTAACCAAGTCAGCTGTATTGACCCACACTGCATGTCCCTTCTCCTCATGGGTGGGTGAAAATCCATATGCAGCTGTCATTCTTGTTTATAGTATTTGTGGAGGATTGTCAGCTGCCCAGTGAGGATGATTTTCCACCTGCCTTGTTGATCTCATGCAGAACAAACCAAGTGTAATCAGGGCCTAGAATTCAATAAAAAGATACACTGACACTCTGCAAGATCCACTGAGTCGGCATTCTGCGGGTACGACCTTTGGAAAGTTAATGCAAGACTGCTTTAGATGGGAAGGTCAGCCTGAAGATTAAACAAAAACAACTTGTGCATGAAAGACTTGGCAATGTAAAAAGATACTCCCTATAAAGACTCAGCTGCAGATTTTTAAATTGGATACATATACAAATGCTGTTGACAATGTGACAGAGAAGTCTGAAAAACACGGTTTCGCCTCTGTGATCTTGAAAGATACTGAGCTCAAAATGCTGCAGGGCTGATGCCTCTGTCATCATCCACCCGGTGTGGTCAAGCACCCACAGTTCTGTAATTTTAATAATTGAATGTTTGCCTGTCTCAGATACAGAAACTGAAACTATGCCTGGATTTAGTGGCATAAATAGCACAGTGCACCAAACTATCCTCAAAATGTAAAGTGTGCCTTCACTAAGGGATGTGGTTACACAAAACTGTCACAGAGCTGCCTTATTTTCCCATCAGGAGACACTACGCACAGCCTCATCTGCGGTAACTGTTCTGCTGTGAGCTCATGAAGGAGGTCTAAACTAGCCCATTTATCTTGCATTTGCTGCAGGCTAATGGGATGTATGTAGAAAATTATCACAGCTCAGCTGATGCAGGGTTTGTTTTTAGCCACAGGTCACTTCGCAAACGTAAAGAGGCACAGTTTGTCAAGGGGAAAAGAAAAGAAAGAAGAAGCAACAGCCACAAGAATTTGTGCTAGTCAGTCAAGTAGTCTGAAGGCTGTATAATTACTGCGTGAACTCCGTATGGTTGCCAGTCATTCACCAGGGTTTGCTGAACGGTGGTGGCTGATCATGCCCGAGGTCCTTGCTGGCCTCAGTGGCACAGCAGGACACAGTCCACCTTCCTCAAGGCAAAAGGAAGACATTTGGTATCCCATGTGGGGTGTTGAAGACTGCATAGTTAGATAATTATTGGCACTCAGCTGGCGGAAGGTAATGAGCTAAGGAGCCACAACCCAAGACAGTTCAGTCCCCTCCCATCCATCTCCCCTCTTGTCTGTTTCTGGATGTGCTACTTCTCACGGCAGGTTTGCAGCCCTGTGACCACACCAGCTTTTGCCCTTTCGTTACACTTCATTGTATAATAACTCCCTGCTGGCACGCTGGCTGTCCTCAGGCATTTCCAACCCACCACAGCCCAAAGCTGAAATTGCACAGAGTGTGGGGAAGGGAGAAAAACATACCTTAGTGACCTACACGGTCCACAGCAGAGATACAGATCTGTTGATTCTTGCTGTCGAAGGATCAAACCTTTGTAATTTAAAATTATACACGGAGGTAGTTCTCAATGCCAACTTCTAATGAGATTTGGAATGCATTTATTTACAAATGGGATGGCTAATTTTCCTTTATAAATGATGACTTCCCTTGATATGCTTTGAATTGGACATGGACGTGTTCAATGCTTTTAAGATATTTTGGCAGCTATTGGCCATTGGTCAGTAAATTCAGTGCTGACCCAGCTCTTTCTGAAGCTGGTGTCAGCAGTTCCTAGTCCTGCAGAGGTCCTGGAGTGCTCACTGCACCGTGCCTGTGAGCCTTGCCTCCGAGGGGGCAGGGAAATCACAGGGGCACACAATAAATTCAAACCTGCTAGAGAAGACCCTGTGTCTGTGTCTGGATCCCCTCTGCCTCACCATCCTGTAGGACCTGGTCAGTGTTTTGACTTCTTATTGAAACCAACAGAAATTCAGATGCTACCAATGAATATGTCTACAGAATCTGAATGCAGGACCACAATTTCAGACATTTTTTTAGGCAAGAAACAATAATTACTGTAACCTCGTCTGACATCTTGCATGATGTGGGCAAATTCTCCTAGTGATTCTTCTAACTTATTAAATCCAGGTTAGAACAGATCATTTAGAAGGACAACCATTCTTTTTCTAGAGTTAGGTAGTTGCACTTCTTTCACCACATTTATCTTACAAGTTAGACAACCAACATTAAAGCGATCTTCCAGATGAGTGGAATAAGATGGGTGCCTTTCTCATTAAGATAAGTTGCACTCTGGCAGATGTCATCTCCATCCATTAACTGTAAACAGAGACTAAACAACTAATGTAGGCTTGATCTCAGTCTTTCAGAGGACTGAAGTTACATTCGTTGACACACATTTCTTTTACACGGCCCTGACTATCTTTGTTAGGATGGCAGTACATTCCTGTTAGGATATTTTCTTGCTTCAAACATTTTCACCTCCCATGTGGGATAATTTCAATCCAGCAATCCATTTGATTTTACCCATCACAAAGCTGTGACTTTTTGCACAGCCACATTCCTGCACTGATCTCTGTTTGGGGGAGGACTCCCAGGCCCCAAACCAAAGCCAAAGAGAACATTTTGGAAAATCTATTCATTTTTAATCCCTTTATGTAAAGCTGGTCATTTTTTTGAAAACTTTCTGTTCAGAATTATATTCCATGCTCCTGCATTAATTAATGAAACTAATTTTCTCTGGATTAAAAAAAGAGTCCATGTTAGTCAAGTAAAAGCCTTGTACTTAAGGGAGGTCCTTGCTTACTGGCACTAGTCAGGACTTAAACCAGCGATCAATGGGTGAAAAGGCATTTTTTACCCTTAATGAAAGAGTTCCATTTTATTGAAAAATAGCCTGACTTGTAACAAGAATTGTAGTCTAAAGAAATTTAACTCCACAATAAGTTAAATTATGGAAGTGAGAAATGTGTAGTTTGGAAACCAGTAATAGAACAATAATGAAGGTGAATATATTCCGAGTTAATAGGAAAACCACAAAACTCATTTTTTCCACATAAATTATATACATATATTTATGTATAAACATATTCACAGGGTTGTGTGTGTGCTTATTTATGTCTTCTAAATGATGGAAACTAAACTACACAGATGGGATTTCTGAGAAAACTAGTAATTTTTCACTTAATACATCAATACTGACATTTTTCTGAGTGGCTGTGAATCTCCTCTAGCACTGTATTTCACACTTTTCACTAGTAAACACTTTTTCATGGCAGAAAATATTCTATTTTCACCATTTGCTTCCCTTTTCACTCCCAGAGAGTGTAACTCTGTTTTGATGCTCTCCTTTGCATTTTCATTAAAAATTGAAAGCCACTTTCATCAACGGGTTGAGATTTTTCTCCCAGGCTTTCACTGCTAGTGTGCAAGCTCGATAAAAAGGGTTTGCAGCTTGCTAAGGAAAACAAACTGCCAGTTCCTTTTAACAGAAATGAAAGTGTCTGAGCAACGTGAAGCTGCTGCTTCCACTCTTTAGTTTTGCTTGAAAAGAAAATGTAAAAGCTCTTTGTACCGCACATTGTTAAAAATCCAGGCCGTTTCATGTTTTAAGAAATACCAAATTGTTTAGACTAAAGAGAGAAAAACCACACGTTTAAAGGCTGAAATAGTTATATTAGCACGTAATCTTGAAGTGTTACAGCCTCTGGTGTGCTTTTCTCTTTGCCATTCTGCTCTAAGAAAAGTCTGATTTGATTCAGGTAAGGGGACATCTAATGGGATATATCTAATAAGAACACTGGAGGATTTTTAGAAATTAATTCCCAGAAACCAAGGAGTAATGGCCACTGTTATAAATTTAGCGAAGTATGATCTGCAGACTGTTAAGAAACATAGTGCATCTGTTTGAAAAAGAACACCTCTGGTTTTAGGAAACTGCTGATTCCTAAATTATTACAGTTCAAAGCATGGGGGCTACTGCTGGAATTAGCATCCTCTCTAGAGCAAGACCACAATTTACTGTAAATGTGCTCACCTATTGTTGTAGTGAAGAACAAGTCCTCTTCCCGCCCTTGAAGGCTAGAGTGCAGCAAAGTAAGATATGAACTGGTATGTGACGGAGATGAGAGGGGGTGCCCTGCCTTAAGGGTGGGGAGAAAGGAGACAAAGAGAGGTTGGAGGACAGGGACAAGGACTACACTTTGGGCCATCTCAGTACATACAGAGGGAACTAACCTCTGAGCTGAGAAACCTCCCACTGTTTGCAAAAATACATGGAAAGCTGTCCACCCCAAAAAGACTCAGCTCTGCGACAGCCAAGGGTTGTCTGCTCCTTGACCACAGGGAACAAGGAAATGTTTGTGTCTCCTGTGGCAAGCAGAAGATTTGGGCCAGCCTAGAGAAAGAAAGCAACTCCTTCCAAAAATATTCACCCTTCTCTAAAACTTGATCATTTTTGGAGCCCAACTCATCCCTCCACCCAGGCAAAAGTTTGAGAGACTTGGAGGAAGAAGGAAAAAAAAGGAACAGGGATAATATTACATTTAATGTATTACTTCCTTAGTCAATCAAAGACTTTCAACTCTGCAAAGGTGACAACTTAAAAAAAAAAAAAAAGAGGCAACCTGAGCACTCGAAACTAGTAATTTAAATGAACAAATTCTGATAATTTGAGATGACGATTCTGTCTAACACATTTAGGTTACATGCGTTGGTCATGTAACAATTAACTAGGAGGAATTTCTGTGATGGATTTAAGTTTCTAGGCAATTTTCAGAAAAGTCTGAGGTTTTAAGGTTCACTGTGAGGCTAGATACCAAAGCACATTTCATTCCAGTTGCAATGCAATCTGCTGCAGTTTGACATGATCTGGATGAGGGTAACAGCAACAGCACATGAAGAGATGGAGCACCCTCACCCCCTTTTTTTCCTCAACCTGGTTTTTATAACTGCTGGTTCCACAGGAATGATCCTTACCACGATTCCGTTGAAGGTCCAGGCTAGAGTAGCAGCTGGTCTCTCATCTGTCCTGCAATGGAGCAGAGCGTAAGCCCACCTGTGTCCTGCAGCAAAAGCAGGCGTATCTGAAGCTTTAAAGGAAAACCAGAAAAAGGACACAGACCAATGTCTACATAAATGCAAACCAACAAAGCTCAGACAACTAAACTGGGTTTGGTCAAGAAGAGAAGTAGCTAAACAGGCCCGGTAAGGAAAACCAAGAAGATCCTGTACTCCTGGTGCTGCTGTCACTGATGTCACTGAGATCAGTGACAAAAAACTCCCAGATTTCCCTGGAAGCTTTCCCTCCTACAAAAAGCTCCATCTTGAGGAGGAGGAGGATGAGCATGCTCAGTAAGAGGGCTTCAAATGCCACCATTAGTTCTGTGCCTTGTAGGAAGCAAGAAACAATTGCAGCAATATTAAAACTGTTAGAAAAGTGTCTCAAGCTGTCCTACAAATTATCTCCTGCTGTCTCAGCTCTCCAAGATTTTGCAAGTAGAATAATTTAAGTACAAATACACTGTGTACAATCTTTAAAACCACTTTAGATGAACTCAGAAGGACTTGGAGAAAATATTATTTATCATCCTATAGTGATATAATGAGGTAAATCGCTGATGTCATCAATTCTTTTCTCTTTTAGCTACAAACAGTAGGGTTCTCAGATGCACAGCTTCAGTCAAATGAAATTTAATATAGGCACCATGACACTATTTTAAGTTTATTTGATTCATTTCTTGCCAGATTCCATTTGCTGACGCTTGTTTTTTTCTGCAGATGAATCATATTAAAGAGGTAGCTATGGAAGCGGAATTTGGAGATAGTGATCTTTAAAATAATTGATGTAGGAAAGCCAGCCCTGAGTATAGTAAGTCAACCGCCTGCTCAATTTAACAATTATGTATTAAAGCTGTCTCATATCAGAACCACTCCTAGGCCAGGGAAGCTTGTTTGGAAGGTCCATTGTCCCTGAATGGAAAGGGTGATAACAACGTAAGGCTAGAACGGTCCCTTGGGTAATCAAGTTACTCCAAACTTTAAAATCACAGTCTCTTGGATTATAAAGGTACTGAGCTGTATCACAGATTGAAAGTCTAGCACGGAGTGCCTGCCATGCATACAGGAGGATGCTTGCCACTGAATTCTGGCAGTGCTGGATCAGGCCCTAAATAAATTCTGTGTGCAGATTTATTTCTAAGGCTTATCTGGGAGCTGAGATTTTTCATCAAGGATCATCAGTGTATAGAAATTGTTGAGACTTCCTTTTGTGGTAGAGGATGCTGTGCCAGTACGCAACTTACTTTCCTCATTTGCAACACTACTTCAGAAGAAATCGCCTCTTCCACTCAAATCAGCAACTTTTTAGACTTCTCTGTATAAATCCAACAGCTGGGTGAGGGACTAATCCTGAAACTTCACTGTATGAGTAGTCCAACCTCATAACACCCAATAAGAGCTGGGATGAAGGCCCAGGTTACATGTACAAAAATACCAGAGGAGTGCTCCATTCCTCCACAGGCTGGAACATGATTTAACCCATCTAATTATGGCTCTTCTGCACTCATAAAGATAAAAGTCAGCTTTCATTTCTCTGTATTATTTCTTCAGTTAACTCAGTAATTAAAGTCAATGCACAGCTCAGATCACTTGAGCTCCCTGTCACCTTGAAACCTCTGTGCTTCTGCAGCACTGAAAGAGCAGCAGAGAAATCAAGAGGTACAGACTCGAGTGATTTGCTGTAAATGCCAACCCTCCAGCTGACTTGTTGATGTATATGTTGGATACAGCCGCATGGTGGGTGTGCTGAACTGACTGTTCCAGAATACATTAGAATTGTTAATCATTATATTTATCAGATCCTACCTCAGATGCATTTGAGTTCATCAGTACAGCCTGAAACATTCCCCTCCTGAAGACATCTAGCAACAGAGAAGTTTAGCAATACATAAGAAAAATAGAAGAGGAAGGTTATGCTTAAGAGGCAGTGGAAGCTAACTCTGGCAGGCTCCCTAGGTATGGAAGAGGAAGAAAATCCTTACAACTACAGAAAAGGTTACCCCAAACATTGCTGGAATTAATTTGATTAGGCAGTTATCAGGCATCATCAGCAGGTGAGAAAGGAATAAGCAAAAAAGCAAAAGCAACAAAGATCAGACCAGGTAGGGCCAAGGGCAGGGCAGGAGCAGCAGGAAAAGAAGTCAGCAATCAGCAAGCAATTTAAGTTCCCTCTTCCCTTAACTCTTCCTATGAAGAGTCACCACACCATGTGGGACCTATCTCTCAGAGGCTTCTAATCAAAGAGTGCTAATTAAGGTCAGCACAGCAAAGCAACCTCAGACCAAGTAGGAAACACCTGCCCCACACAACTGCCCACAGTAGGCTTTGCTAGGAATTTTATACTCAATTGATGGTGTTTGACTGGTCCACCTCAGCCATCTTCTTAGGAGAAGTGAGCCTGGGGCCTGGGTCAATGTGACCTTAGTTGCCTTGTGATGGACTGGGTATTTGGAGAAGGGCAGGTTTCCCCTGCTTGGGTCACCAGCAATTGCTCACCTGCAATGACTCACCAGGGTCAGCAATATCTTGTTGTATAGAGCTCTGTTGGGGTACCAAGGGAACTCCCACTGGTTGATGTGGGACTGGCCAGGGAGGTGAGATGTGAAGGGTTAAGTGGTACATAAAATATCTGCTGGGACAGAAACCTTTTAGCCCGAAATTGTCAAACTCAATGAACATTCTCATACTTCTTCAATTATCATCTCCTGGAGTGTCATCCTCCTCCTCACGCTTTCTTTTTTAATCTCCTTTGCTGTCATTACTTTGACTGATGTAGTCTGGATAACTGCCTGCCCAGGCTAAATTCAAAGCAAATTGGAGTGTCCCGCTTGCTGGATGTAATTGCTGCATGTGTATAGTCACTTAGTGGGATTAAAGGAAAGTAAGAAAATCAGGCACGCCCATTTCAGGGAACGAACCTCAAAAAACCTCATACCTGCTGGATCTTCAAGTCGTTTTGCTTGTCAAGAGCCCAGTGCCAGTTTGGGACCAGATTCAGTGTTATGCTAAGACTGATGTACAGAAAATACAGTAAGGAGCATCCTGAGCTAGCATTTACCAACTGGAGGTTGAGAGAAGATGGTAGAAAAGAGACTCAAGGCCACTGAGGGACTCCCCTGGATGTGATGGGAGGCTACGCGCTGCACTGCAGTGACTGTAACATTGCCAGGGTCCCGTCTCTCTTGCCATACTGGTCTTGGCAATACCATACCAGGAACCTCTTAACGAGGGGAAAACCCACTGTACCTTTTGTTTCATCTCTCCTCTGGGAAAGAGAAGGTCTGTGGCGGGCTAGGACTCACCTTGCTGACTGTGGAGGGCAAGGGACTAGGCCCTGACCTTCAGTTGTGTCGTAAGATCACTGGGCTGAAAGCGAAATCCCTGATGAATGAACGTGGTCCATTGTCAGCGTCTCAAGTGTGACATGAGGACAGCTAAGTCTGCTTTTCCTTTCTTCTAGTAGGGGAAACTATTCCAGAAAATCTCTTCCTTACCAGATGGGAACATTCTTCGTACTTCAGCCTATGTAGAGTCAAAGTCACCTTAAACCCACTTATTTTTGTGCTTCCATCGCTCACTGGAGCCGTTGTGAGTGCTGTGGGAGGGAGCGACAAAAATCAGGCTGTCCCAGTACGGGTGTGATTAGAGCACTTTCCCTCCTTGTTTCTGTCATATTGTTGGTGATGATTAATGAGATGCCTCGCCTGGCACCAATAATTATGAGACTTCTTTAATTACACAGTAGGAAGGGTAACAACCAGTGGAGGAAAATGCCGGGGAGGAAGAGTGTGCTATGTTCAGTCACAGAACTGAACGACCCAAGTGGTTTCAAGCAAGATGTCCCGGGGATGGTACATATCTGCCCAAGCTCTGAATGGCCAAACCATTGCATCGCTTTCCCTTTCAGTCTGTTAAATGTGTCCTGCAGATGTTTCATGGTAGGTGCTAATTTCCCCTTCTGGTCCCCATTTTCTGCTTTCTTCTTTCCATATTAACTTTTTTTTTTTTTTTTCCCCACCCCCCAATCCAGTAGTGCTTACATTCTATTCATAGAATAAACCTATTCATAAGAAGTTTTAAAAAAGATGGTTAAAAATCAACTTTTGCACAGATGCTTGGCCTTTATTAGAGCTTCAGCCTGTGACCCCCAGGAAAACCATGCAGTCAAGCCTTTTCTGCTTTTCTTTAATCCATCTACCATCTTGGCTCTGTGTGCATTGCCTTTCTTATTCTCTTTTGTGCAGCTCTGCAAAGTCAGTGTTGACCCGTGGCACTGCAGCAGTTGTGCTTTGATTCTGCATTCCATCTCTTGAGGTAATTTTTTTAAGTCTTGACACTATTTTGTACACCTAGAAATGATCTTTGGGAGTCGGATTCAATGCCCGCTCACGCTGTATCATTCACTCTTTCAAACGACAGTAAGGAAATGGCATCAGATCACAGGATGCTTGGTTAAACTGAAAGACAACGGTACATTGGACATCACAACTTGGTTTGGGAAGGCTCCCGATGTCAATGGTTGCATGCAAAAAACTCTCCAAAATCTTCTTTGCTTCCAAGTCAATACAAGTGAAAGCAGAAAGTGCTTTAGAAATCAAATTGATTTTCCTAAAGTATTTCTGTTTTTCAGTGTACTTAGAAATCATGTAAAAGACACTCAGATGGTGATATTCTCATAAGTTGCACTGTAATTAGTGCATCGACTCCTGCCTCTTGAGAATCAGACCTAAAATGCACATACAATGGAAAATTTCTACAAAATAAAATATGGCCACAATAACAGCTTTTCAGAAAATAAGTAAGCAACAGTGCTATTGTTTTCTCCCCGACTCCGGCACAACTATTTAAGCATATTTATCTGACTAAATAGTTTGGTGTACTGCTATAAAATGATTCTGCGTTGCACTGGCCCTCGGTGGTAGTTTATTTTTAGTCTCCCTTTGCTTGGCTCTGTTACTTCTGTGCAAGAAGTGGCGCATTTGCAAATATGTTCATTTGAAGTTTTTTTTAGTTTGGGGGCAGCCTGGCTTATAGGGGTTTTTTTGACATATTACATGTCCATTCCCAGTATTTTTCTGATTGCTTAGAATAACGGATATTTACAAGCTTAACAGAGGAGCTTTGATCAGCTTGACATCTTTGTCTCTTGACAGTCCAACAAATTGCTTGCCAGTTTACAGGTATTTTGCCTGAACAGCAGCCCAGCATTGCAGGAACTGCTTGCTCATTATACTCGGTGGTTGTGTATAATAAGCAGTATATTGAAGTTTTCTCCACATGTTGATGTTTCCCATTGCAAATCCAAAGAAACAGAAATGCCCCAGGGAGTTGCTGACAGATCTGATTCTAAAATAGAGCTGGTCAAACCATTTACAAGAAAAAACCAAAACCAAAACCCCAAAGTGCTGAATTTTGACAATTTGCCTATTACTGATTTACTGGTGAGTTCTGAGTTTTAAACTTTTATTCAGTGAATGGTCTGTGGTTGGTCTCTGCCCCTGGATTGCTTATATAAAGTATTTGCTTTAATGGCACTGTGAGCTCTGTCTTTGGTCAGTAAAGAATGCCTGTTTCAAACACAAAAGACCAAAACCCCAACTTCTGCTCTCCTCATAAATGCAAAAAGCAGCTGAGAAATGGAGAGAAATCACTGAAGAAGTCTTTTAGACTTTTTTCCTTTCTTTCCCCCCTAACATTTCCTTAATTAAAGCTGATAAATGCTGGTCTAAACAGAAAGATTTGCTGAGAAGCAGGACTCAAATGGAGACCAAACAGTAGGAGCATGACAGAAAAGTGGAGTAACCTCTTCCTGTTTTCTATTGAGGTTCTGGGAATAGGAGACATTGAGCCATTTCTTTTTCCATCTCATGAAATGGGTGTTCAAGACCTAATGTGGGGGAGCAAAAATATTGTCTCTGTTGAGACAATTGTAGGTAGTTGAAAACATTTTAACCCCTTCCCCTGCCTGCTCCTTATTGCATACTTCTATACGTATGTTTACAAAGGAGGGACTGTTTCTTGCCTAGTTGAGGGAATAAGTGTCTCCACAGAATTGTGCATGTTAAGTGGAGGGTTTATTGACAAGCCCTTTCTAACCACATTTGCTCTGGACAATGCAGTTCCAAGCTTACAAACCATGCAGTGAAGAACCTTGGGAGCACTGCATCTTTCTCAACTGAAAAGTGAACCAAGTACCTACCTGTTCATGCAGCCAGTGGTCCCCCTCAGTAAGAAGTCTGAAAATGCCATTTCTAAAGCACCGGGATGCTTATCAGCCTTTGCATCCTATTGATTTGAATAATTTCCCCTAGGAAGAGAGAATGATGTTTCAGGAAGATGCATCCATGGCACCATCTTGCAATGACACTCAGATTAATTAGAACTGAGTTAACTTTCCTCTCTGCGAACTGTATTTTCTGAAGAATTTGTTGACCTCAGCTGCCATTTCAGCTCAATCATATTTCATTGAAAGGTAAAGTTACGTTAATAGGAGAAAACTTGAGTATTTTCAACTTTACCTAAATTTACTGTTAGTGTCTGTCCATGTGACCTGGATTGTCACACTGGTTCAAGTACCACTCAAACTACCACTGGCTACTTGGACCTGTACCATTAGATTAAATTCTGCATTTTAATTGCAGTAGCGCTTCTTTCTCCTTCATCCATAAACCAAACTTGGGTTTAGTTTGTGGTGCTTCACATCTCTGGGCGTTAAACTAGATTTGTGCAGAACCAGAACTGATGGGAACCCTCTGGGCCTGACCTCTTCTGGAGAGGATTCCTGAGCCTATGGGATTGTATAAAGGCATTTGGCCATATTCTTTGATATCTCATTGTCTTTTTGAAAGTTTTTTTCATGATGTAGAGATTTCTCATTGCGTGAATCATTCACCTTCGCAAATGCTTAGAATTCCTTAGAATTGTGGCCTAGTCGAATGAATTGAAACATGCTCATTGAAAATATTTGTGTTAAACATTACTTTTTGTACAGAAAGCAGGTCTCTGACTGAGGCATTGTTTAGCTGAGTCATTTGGAAACAGCAAGTCTAATAACCAGCTCTCAGCAGACACAGGTTTCCCCTGTGTTTGAAGAGGTGGGCTGGCTGTTGCTGCCAGGCTGTTGGGTTGCAGCACGAACTGTCCCTCCTGCGCTGTTTTCAGAATCCCCAGATGCATTTTCTTCAAAATTTCCCATTCTTTTTCCTCCTACAGCATTTGTCCATTCTCCATCATCATAATTTTATTTTCCCATTCCAGCCTCCTCTAATAGACGAGGGAACTTGCTTCAGTCCAGTCCATCTGGATGTTATTCTTTGTATTGAAATATTTGTTGCAAGATCACTTTTCAATTCTCACAGCGCTTTCATAGTTTATTTACAGATGTTAATAGATATGGTAGTATCACATGCAGCTTTCTTCTTTCTTGCAGTAACTCTGACACAAAATAAGGAGTTACTGTGAGAATTTGTCTCCTCAGACTGTATACATACAGTCTTGCGCGCTGTGCATTGGTGATAATGCATTAAGGACTTACTGATGCAATACCCAAAGATTTGGAAGGGTTGTATGGCGGGGAGAGCTCTGTATTCTGTGCTGGCATACAGGCAGCTGATGGCACTTCTGATATCCAGAGACAGCAGTTTCTAAAAGTCTAGAGAAACCTAATTCAGTGTGTTTTTAGCTCATTCTTCTCTATACTATCTCCCTCTTCAACCATATTCAACTTCTCAATGAATGCTTTACTTTCCCTTCATATGCTGCTTCTAATAACTTTAGTGTTCTGACCGCACTTGGACCAAACATTTCATCTGGTGTCTATCCTGTACATAAATCAGCAAGACAACTTGCTACTCATTTTCAACACAGCAGCAAAACTCAAAAGCAAACAGGAAACTAATGAGGCTTAATGAAAGGTATTTCATAAAAGGCATATTGCTGTCAGTTAGGAGCGAGGCTGAGATAGCTCTGGGAGGGGAGTGCTGCTCAGTGGACTTCAGGCTGGGCAGCAGCTCCACGGTGATTGACCACTTCCAGGTTTTGCTCTCGGGAGCAAACTGCTGATCTTGGGCCTTTGAGGTGAATGAATCAGCGGTTTCTCTGGGTCTCTTATCATTGATTTTTGGAAAACAGCTTTGATTCTTGAATGCTTTGTTCCAGATGTGGGGCCAGGCTGACACGTTTGAACTTGAGCTGTGAGCTTGTTAGATAACCTTTAATGAAGAGGAAGGAAAGGCCAGCATTAAGCCCAGGGAAGCAGAGGTCATTTGAACAGTAACAACAAAGAGCTAATATCTGAAATGATCACAGAGGAAATCTGGAGACTTCACTTCATATGTTTTTTGTTTGTTTTCTTTCAGTAACACTGAATGGAAAGCAACTCCTTGTAGGAGTCTGGGCCGCGCTGGGAGAAAGTTAGTGCAGACAGAAGAATGCAAGGACGAAGACAAGGCCAGCAAAATAAGGCTGGCAAAAACACACAAGATAGCAGATAAGTGAGAAACACCTGTGGTCAGCAAAAGCACACAAGTCTGAGCAAAACAGGGTATGAGATAAGGGAGTTTTGGCAAGTTTTGGGCTTTATGTGCTAATTGCAATTAACCAACGCAAATGCTTGTAGAGGCGCGTGAACAGCACGTGTAGATGACCTGTAGCCTATTAGAAGATAGATGAGTGTGTGTACGGAACTTAGTAGAATATAAATGTAACCAGAAAAAGAATAAAAAATGATGGACGACCTGATCATCACATTGGTGTTGCGTCGTTTCTGTTCCCGCATGGAGAAATAAGGACCCCGGCTAATGGTGACCCCGACAACTCCTTTCTGTTATTTATATCAGATACAGAATATTCTGATTTTTGCTTATAGAGACAAGGAACTGTTCGCCTGCAAACCAAACTTGTGTCAGAGATTAAGTTTCAAAGTCTTGAGGAACAAAAGTCTACCTTGCGAAATGTCACAAAAACATTCCCAGATCATTTACGATGGCTCCTGCTCTCACAGGGGAGTCACTAAAGGCCAGTGACATTGAGAAATAAGGACAGCAAAACGCAGACCACCAGAATCAGCAGAACGCCAAGGATAATCTGGAAGGTGAACGATCCAAAGTGCTGTTATGTGCTGAGTTAGATCGCTGAAAGCAGCATAATGAAGGACCAACTAGACAAAAGGTCCTGCAGGGAGCAGAAAAAACAACTGAAGGCTGTTGCTCAGCTGAACGCAGACGAGCTCAGAAAAACACCCCAAAGTGCTATGGGAACATTCTCCTCTCTCAGGACTCCTTCTGAAGAAGGGGTGGGATGTTCCCCAGTGGGCTGGAGACAAATGGACAAACAGTTTCTTCCTGGCGTGAAGGGCATCACTGAAAAATAAGAAATATCTTGAGCATAAGAAGTGGGTTGGTGACAAGTCATACCGGACTATCTGTAAACCACCCAGTGCAAATCCACTGACCTGCAATGCTTACTAAATACAGAAAGGAAGAGAAAGAGAGAAATGCTTACACAAATGCCTTAGAAATCCATGCTGACCCTTTAGCTAGGGGGCAGCAAATACTGTGGATAAGCAAGGAGCCAAGTGACTATTGAAAGGGAGAGATTTTATAGAACATTAGCTTCCCCCACATCAAGAGTAAAGGCTTTCTGGGTTGGACATCCGGAAACACCATCACTGTCCTAGTTGCAGGACATTCATGATCACAGCACCTTGAAATTTAGGGACTAAGGCTCTATCAGATATAACTAAAAATGCTAGGTGAGGCATTATTTGTTGCAATAGCAGAAGATGACTTCCTAAACATCTCCTCACAACATATTGGAAAAAACCCAGAGCTGGCACGTGAAGTCTTTGACATGGAACAATTTGCTGCATTCCAGGTAGACCATAACAAGTATTTTTAAATAATTGCAGTTCTGTGCTAGGATGGGTAAATCTAGGCTGGAGATCCAATGGAGTTGGTGGGGTTGAAATGCATTTATCACTGACTTGAAAGTACGTATGCGCTTGGGAAGCAATTGCTGTGCTCTTGCTGCGTTTGCTTTGTGGAAACAGAATATGGCACTGAGCAGTAACGTGTACACTCAGAACTGTTAGAGAGCTGCTTCCCCAGAGCTTATAACAGCACTCACTGAGAATACAAACCTGAAGTGGGAAACGTCAACAAAACCTGGATATTGTTCAGCTACTAGATTCCCCATGGTCAAGAAAAGAAGTTCAGGGCTAGGCACCATTATGGTTAAGAAAATAGGAGGAAACTGTGACAAAGCATGTAAGACTCAGAGATGAACTTAATGAGTAAAAAGGGTTGTGAATTATTTTTAATATAATTTGGGAGTAATTAGTAAAGGAACATCCAGGGATTAATGAAGTAGCAATAAAGTAGATTACTAGACAAAAAAAAAGATTCTTTCAAAAATACAGTTAGAACAGGAACAATACCTACCAGTTACAGATCTACTATTAGTTAAGCTGGAAGTAATGAGGCAGGAAAGTCAGAAATGCAAAGCAGATAGTTCTGTTTTATATTGGATGGTATTTGACTGGCTTCAAAAATGAACACTACATCCATGCATTGGGATGATTCCGTCAATTTTCACCCACCTACCTGGCAAAAGGAAGAGCAGCCCAGAGAAAATAATTTTTCTTTCATCTTATATCTCTTTACAATAGATCCTTTGATAGAGTGCAATCTGTCATTACACACACTATCTTTTCAAGCAAAATGGCATCTCTGATATGCTGTGTGGCAGAGTGAATGTTCTAATGGGTATAGAGGTATACTTCCATAAAGGCTGTGGTTTAAAAAAAAAAAAAAAAAAGGCTAGAAGCATCAGTCAGTCATGCAGCGGGTTTTTTTAGTAGGATATGAGATCCTAATTCCCTTAAACTCCTTTGGAAATCTGAGCCAGAAATGCTGATTTTTATAACATAGTTTGACTAACTAAGCCAGAGAGATTAAATAGGTGCTGATAATGCGGCAGTGGCACAACCAGGCGTGTGAGGTGTCGGCTTTAAAGGGTGCTGTGGGGAGATCGGCTACCACAAAGGGCGTAATTGTGAGCTATGCCATCTGACACGAGAGAGCGTTTGAGGGAGAGGAAAGATTTTGCAGCGGTGACAAATGAAATAGAAATGCTGTAAATAGAGGCTGTGCACTTTATGTGTTTTGTAGCTCACAGGAAAAAGGCACAGACAGATTAGAGAGAAATCCCTGGCCCAAGCACTGTCGAAGTGCTGCAGTTGTGCTAAAGCTTAAAAATTGTCATTTTGCATTTACCAATTAAATGTATAATAGTGTCGGCTGTCAAACACGCAGTTCTGACATGCAATTTATTACCTGCAAGTAATTTATTTAAAAATATGAAACATTTCATGTTATGTATTAACCATGTGAAACACTGTATTGCATCGTGCAGATTCACCAGTGTTTGGTTTCTATACAGAGAGAAATCTTGCTCTGTGTGGGTTGTTTCAATTATACAGTGCTTTTCTTTATTTTTAGTGCTATAGAAATGTAATAATTTGGCTGGAGTAAGTCCAACCGCATTGTAAAGTTAATGAATTTCTTAGCAGATCTATTTAAGACTTTGTGTTCAGAAAAAACCACGGGGCACAAAATTAATTGGGCAGGGTTACAAAATAACGAATTCAGACATTATAGGAGTCAATGAGAGAGGTTGTGTGGAGAAAGGCTTATTGCTTTTATCTCCCTGTATGTCACAGTCATACAGACAGCGATGATGATGCTTTATATTGAAAATTAAGGAGTGCTTCAAAGCCAATTTAGAATGAGAAAGGAAGAACTGTTCTTGCCGGACTAGACTTGGAGGGAAATGTGACTTATCATTTCAGCACGGCCCCAGGGGCTTGCTGCGGGCAGGCATTTGCTGACCAGAGCTTTCGCATGTAGGAGCATGAGGTGAGCAAAGCGCACGCGTGGCCTTCGCCCCAGGGCTCACTGCAGCATCTCTGCCACTTCTGCCTGCATCTTACACTGGGCCTGGAGCGGGGCTCGGCTTATTCCTCCAACTTCTCCTGATGTTGAGATGGTTCATTCACCACCTTTGCATGTTTGGAACAAAACTGCCAGTGTGCCAAGTAGGCGATGGGGTATTTCTGAGTACAATCCCCGCTCGTATATCTAGTTAACACCACCTAACACCAAGCATTATGTTAGAGGCTTAGTCACCTGAGTTATAGCCACTGCTATAACGAATGGAGTGACAGAAGAAAGAAGTCTCTTCAGCCACAGTCATTCCAACCATCCCTACTCCTCTCCCTGGACCTGGGAGGAAGCCAGACAGGTAAATCACCTGCTTCAGCATCTCAGTGAAGAGCCTAATGAGATGGAATGAACCTAGATCCCAGCACCCAAATACAACACGTCAGGGCTCGTCTAACTGCACATACAAACCTGCCCCAGAGAGCTTCTGGATCCAGTTTTGGCAATGTTCTTTATTTCTGGTCCTTTACTTTTTTTAGCCCTGGCCGGGAGCATGTCCTAGAGGTCGGATAGGGAAGAGCGGTTGCTTTACCGACTTCCCATCTGGCCCCTTGCATGTTTTATGGCAGTCCGAAGGCTCTGCTGCACTGTGCTACGGAATAGTGGCCTAAGGGTCCGTGATCATCATGCTGTGAGCAGAGAAACACCATCTGGCACAGCCCTGCTGGCCATGGGAAGGCGCATTGTGTGGGATGGGGGAGAGACGCTCTCTACCAGAACAAAGCTCTTCCTTCCCAGTAGGCTTCCACTTTCAGCACCTTTTATTTCACCTGATAGCGTGAAAAAAGCCCTAAATTTAAGTAGAACTTGGGCTGAACTGTTTACCAGACTCAGTTTGCTTTAAAAGAAGTAGAATGTGTAGTATTTAATATTGTAGTTTTCCATAAAATTTGCATAAGCATTGTGTGTGCCCTAAGGCTCCTTACCAAGGATTCTGTGCATTATCATCATACATATATTAACAGTGTGTTTGAACTCTGTAGCAAATTTTAATTTTTCTTTGTCAATATCAATGTTTCCATTGCATACACAGGGTGGAATGAGCTCAGTGTTTTCATTATATTTTTCAATTAACTTTTCTTCCCCTCATCAGTGCTGTTGTGGATTAATTAATTCTCTCCACTTTTCTTCAAGAAAAAAAATAAAAATCATTATCTGATATGAAATATTTCAGTTCCTTGGAAGAAAACTGGCTGTGAAAGGGAGAGCTCAATCCGGGTAGCAGTATGCTACCAGGCTAAAGACTTGACCATTTTACTCGAAGCCAGATGATCCTATGGCTTGAGAAAACTGTAGAAATACCCCAAATCTGGCCTTCGTGGGGCTATTTAGGAGGGAGGGTGGTCCAAAGGAAACAACCTGTGGGCTGGGAGCTTTCTTCCCTCTCCAGAGCAGCACAGGCATTAGTTCTGCTACTGTAGCATTTCAGAGGAAGGTCCATGTCTCCTGGTATACTGTCACACGTCCATAAGCACAAGGAGATAAGAACGATATTGTTAAATATCGGAGGAGTGTAATGGAAGATATTTTGATGTTGTTGGTGTTGCACAATCTCCCATTCTCATGCCCAAAGAAGGAAACTCCTTGGAACTCTGACTTCAGAGTCAGGGATGGCTTCAGTGACCCCCCAAAAGTGTCTCAGGCTCAGACATCCCTCCACCCTGGGGCTCAGTGATCCAGTTATTGTCATCTGGGGCAGGAGGAAGAGATACCCCAGCTCATACTGAAACAGCCTCCTAGACAAGCCATTTTCCTTTGCTGCTTCTACAGTAGAGTAACCTTTGTGGAGCTTACCCAAGAGCAAGCTGGTCTGGTAGGTTTTTGTTGTCTCTAGATTCAGGTGGGTTGAGCTCAGTTGTCCCACAGGAAGACACCCTCTTCACATCTGCTGGTATGAGAACCCCTTGGAGAAAGCCCAGTTGTCTGGTCATAGCCAGTTGTCTCAGCTGGGATTGGGACATCTGGGCCCGGGCACTGAACAAGCACAAAACAGAAAGCCCCAGACTTTAAAGCTCATCAATAACAATGACAGAACAAAGAAGCAAGGAAGCAAGGGATGGGTGTTCAGGGAGTTTCTGGGATGGACATGTAGGGAGTGAAGACCCTCAACTCCCTCTATCCCTCATTTCTCCATGTAAGTCCCAGCTGGTATGTCCCCAGGCTGCCATTAAGGTTTCTAGTCCAGGATGTTGTTCAAATTGTGCCTCCCTTTCCCTCCATGCATCTAGTGCTTCTGCATTGGCAAAATAGGTCATGGAGTCAAGACCTGCTCATTTGGAGGGTATTTTTTTGCTTTCACAAGCAATTATTTACTTAAGGTCACCATTGCCAAGCCTGCCTTGTAGATATCAGTGCTCAGGATGCCTAGTACGGGTGCATGGGGAACCAGTTACTCTATGGTCTTCAAGGGTAAGCAGAGTACCCATTTAACACAAGCTTTGGAGCACATCATCTCTGCAGCTTATGGGTAATGCACAACCTTCTCTTGTACATTGGCATTCCTCTCTCCTTCTGCAGTCCTTTGAGACTTGGCTTGAAAGCAAATTGCAGCAAATTGGTGTCCACCCTGCTATGCAAAACATGTTAAATTTTATGTGCTGGCATGATGCAAACAGGAGCAATATTTCGGTCATTTTGTTTTTTTCAGGCTGGGGGGTGGATGAAGATTTACTTTTCTCATTTATGGAACTGTCTTCCTCACAGGGGTCTGCATCTTTCGAAGGAATTATTTGCTGTACACCAGCAGTGGACTGTTTGTGTAGAGTTTTCAAGAAAAAATCTGTAGATGAAATAAGCAGCCATTTAATTTATCCTTCGCAGTTGTTTCATGTAAATGAAGAAATGGAAGTCTTTGTGAGCCATCAAAGCTGTGAAATAAATGCACGATTAGCTGCATGAAAGTGCTGAAACCCATTAGCACTCATTTTAGAATAATAATGTACTTCAAGTCTATTTGTTGAAATATAAATACAATTATGTGGAAAGAAATTAATGCACAGTATGAAGTTTCTTTAAGATCTCATAAAATTTTCTGCAGCACAAGATTAAATTAATGAAACCATGTTTTTAGAAGGCAAACAATTAGAAAGTTGTATGAAAATATAGGTAAAATTTTTAAAAAAGTTATAACATCACCAACTATGAACATCAAAGCAGATAAACATTTGTAAAAACTTGTCTGAATGATGAAGGGGCACAGTCTGCCTTGTCCTGGCCTTCAGTGACGTTGCCAGCAGGGAGGAGGACATGTGGTTTGGGGGGCACTGTTGGAAGTGAACAAGCTTCTGGCAAAGGAGAAGTTCAGGTCATTAGAAGTTTCTTTAAGGTGCAGATCAGACAACTCATTCCTGCTTCTCTCAGTCTACATTTAATATAAATTTGGCTCACAAGTGGAGTGGGCAGTGGTTTCTCATCTGTTCAGAAACATCCTTTTTGATCTTCTCTATTCCCATGCTCCCCTGGTCCCACCATCACAGCTTCTCAGCCTGGTGGTGGTAGCACAATGGCAAAGCCACTCACAGAGCTGGTGACCAGTGAACCTCCAACAGCCAACAGAGCCACCCATGCCAACGTAGGGATGACTGTGCTGGGTTTGCTGGGAGGTCCACCTGGACTAGTGTCCTTTGGAGGAGAGTGATCAGGGACATAAGACACAGGGCAAGTGTTGACTGGTCATGCTGCTCGGAGTGTTATCCCACCTTCAGTCCACAGCCATTCTAGGTGGGAATAAGATCTCCTTTGCATTGTGGGACATCATCCAGCCTCTGCTGAAGACCCTGTATTGCAGGGGGATCCTGTGGGCATTGCTCATACTATCAGCCCTCCTTTTCAGAGCTACCAGGAAGAGATAGCTACAAAGGAAATTGCATCCATGCAGGGGAGAACAGGCAGGGAAAAGCCACATTAGGGAACTCATTTTACACCATGGAAAAGTCTACTTAACTGGCATTAAAATACTTCCAAGATTATTTTAAAGTTGGTAGCCAGAGGCAAGGCAGTTAATTGCTATGGAAAGATGTGCTCCATATTTCCAATAGCGTTCATCCAGGTCTAATATAAAATGAGAACATGTTCTCAAAAATGAAGAAGTATTTGCCACAATCCTGAGAGTAGTGAGAAAAAAAGAACTTTAAGAGTAAATATATCAGTCTTTGGTCACCTGAGCCAATATTGAAGTCACAGAAAAAGTAGGAAAAGAATGGAATCTGTGCGGTGACACAACTAATTGTGCTTAAGCTTACATAACCTTACAGGAAGAACCAGAGTGTTCCTCATCTCTGAGCGTGCAATTAATGTTGTCTAAATCAGTAAGGGATGCTTGCACACTAAAATATATATATGTGCTTTTGCCCTTGTGAGTTGGCATAGCACTGTTTGACAGTTTGCCAGCTTAGTTGGATATCCCAAGGAGAAAAGAAATGAAGGAAAGGTTAAATAGTAAAATCACTGTGTCTCTTTCCTTTCTTCCTAATGCCAGGAGAAATCACACATGTACAAACCACAGTTTTCTGCGGAAGAAAAGATAGCAGGGCTGGTCTGCTAATGTTGTAATAATTTATAGCTGAATTGCCAACATGAAATGTGGATATAAGAAACTGCTTGTGATAATGACATAAGTGTGGCATTTCTCTTCAATTTTTATAATGAAATACCTTAGTACTTTTAATAGGAATGTAAAATGATTTTTACACCACGTAAGAGGTTAATATATTAGTCTTTTGCCTGGCTGCACTAGTTTTTAATCTGTCCTGGGACACAGGTTAAATTATGTCAGGGGTCTGTAAAACTGGTGTTTATTCCACCTCGCTGTAGCTGTCTGAAAGACGACTGACTGAAACTTTGAAGCCTGGCCTTGCAAAAGCAGATATTGTAACTCCCTCAACAGTGACAGAAACAGAGATGGACACTTTCAAAAAACTAGAAAATCCTACACTCAAACCTGAAGTGGTTGAGTCACCTTCTGGAGACACCATGGACAGACGGTCACGCCAGATCACCAGCTCAGCTCAGATGCCAGGATCCAAAGAGCTCTAGTTTAAAACTTTGGTGCCTGGCCACTACTAACATGATCGTACCTAAAATCAAGATTTGCAATTCATTGCCTTCAGAAAACTCATTTTATCCATTTTTTTTTAGATGTTATGGGCACAAAGAGATTCATCTTTCCTCTACACACCTTAATCTCAAACCTTGAAAGATTTCAGCTTTGAACTTCAGGTGTGTCTCCAGTAACAACCTGATGCAAATTCCAGGTTCTGATACCTCTGCATTCCCAACTCAGTCTAGACATTTTCTGGAACCTACAATACATCATGAAAGCTAAAAATTAAAGGAAAACAATACCTGAATGCCTGAACTGTGATCTAGAGAAAATCCCATTGCATCTTTATAATTGGAAGGTTCCTCTTCAATAGATTGAGTGCTGTAAATGCACAGGAACCCATGAGAACAATTTAGTGAGGAGTTTTAAAAGGTTGGCAAAGGTCAGCCAGTTTGGGAAACATGCTAGCCAACGCTATGCATCTCTGCTGGAAAAGATGTTCAGGGACTGGCTGTAGTGTGTCTGACAGACGGCTGCCCCTGCACATATACCTTCTGTTCACAGACCCCCGGCTACGGATTTCAGATCAAACATGGAACCTGAAAGCCTGGTTAGCATCTCAAGGGAACAAAGTCAGGGATTTAATTAAAGGATGCCAGGCTCAGTTCAGAGACGCAGCACCCAGCAGACCTTCTGGAGGCTGCCCAAGAAGGCACAGCTGTGCGCACCAAGAGCTCCGCGCCTACAGCAGCTGGGCCGTGTACGTGGTAATATCGAGCGAGGCATCTGTAACTGTGTAAGAGCTTTGAAAATAGCTAATATACTCCCAGGATTTCTCAAGATGGCTTGTTTATGGTGCAAGAATCCACACTGCTTGCTTGTTGTGCAGGAAGAGCCTTGCATTTTATTTCTTGGGGGGCATCAAGGGGCTGCTGAGAGAGCGGTTTTGTATTTACACTTGGTCTGAGCTAGCCTGCATAGATCTCATGTAGAAAAAGGTCTTGTGCTGCAAATGTATCTACCCTGGCTGTCACTACCTTGCTGTTGCAGTATAACTCGCCCAGGGTTGTTCCCAGTAGCAGGTCTTAAAAGCGTGACAGTCTAGCAACTGTTATGCAACGATGTTATGGCAGCTGCAAGATCATCAGTATCGTTTACAATACAACTGTTGTAACACCTCCAGAGTCTCCACCATAGAGATCTACTACTTCGTGTTTACGTGCACGCACAGAGACACACAGAGTAAGTCTGGGCATTGCAGACCGAGCAAATCGTACCTTATTATCCTCACTGTACTGAAGTGGTGCAGGGGTATAAAGTGACCTGTCTAGGGTTACACATGACATCTATGACAAAAAAAGCAACTAGAAAAAGTTACTGCAGAGAGAAGAATTTAAATGGTACCCTTGTTAGCAAAAGCAAAGAAGTAAAGGGTGCAGGTATGAAATAAAAATGTAGAGGGCACCTTGAGTGTCTTCTTGCTTCTGTACTAAGGAAATTTTGGGCCACCAAATACGTTGCTCCTACTGCTAACCTCTTCAACAGAGAACCTCTGATTTGTTTGTTAAATTGAAGACGCTCTTTCCAGGCTGTGCATGCCCAAAGAACAAGAGAAACTGCTCCCACATGAGTTCCTCCAGACAGATTTTTCAGCTGATGGAAATGCTCCTGGGAGCAGTGAGCTGGTCCTGCCCTGGGGCACACTGGTCTCCTGGAGAAGCAGCTCCAGCTGGTGCAGAGAGTCGGCAACAAGGTGCAGCTCATCTTTATTCTTCTGACATTTCCAGGACAGTGCATTGACTTTTCCCCCAAGGCAAAGTGGCTTCTGACATGAGTATTTGCTTAATCAGACTGCCATGCTAGGAACCAATTTTATTTGAAATCCTTTTAATTCCATTTTGTACATGCACTCTTAAGTCCTCATGCTGGTTAATGGAGAGTGTTTGGATGCCCCTTGGCAATTTGTTAACGCTCTGTTAATGCCAATTACATCAGACCATAAGTGCAGAGAATAAGGGTGGTTGCTCTAGTGTGGAAAGGGGCACGGTGGGAGACAAGTTTCTGACTACATCCATGAAATGCAACAAGCTTCTCCTTGCTGAAGGGCAATATATAATGAATGCAGAGAAACCAGGTTGGCTTTTAATTGCTCAGTCTGCTAACACCAACATGTGTGATGGGAAGGGTTCAGATTCATGTGCGAGCATGCTGTAGTAAATGAGATGGGATGACACAATTGCTTAATCTCTTCACATCAAATGACCTGGCAACCTGTGCTGAAATGAATGATAATAATGAAGATGTAAGGAGAGTGCTATGGCTCCCAGTAAACCTCCTTGAAATAATCATAGCTAGAGAAAGCTTCCATAACACCAAAATCCAGGAAAGTGAGTTGCAAGCATGAGGAAGGTATTTTCTATGACTGATTTCATCAGAAGGGCTTACTCTAATCAGATCCATCCAGAGGCACAACTCTCTGAAGGACCAAAGTAGCCCCAAGATTTTGGACCACCAAGCTGGCAGGCTGTCAGAATTTCTACCCTAAAATACTGGACTGTCCACGGAGGCTGTGAGCAGCTCAAATCCAATGGGTTCTCCAATTTGAGAGGAAAATATGACATTAGTTGACAGATATGTGGTGGGACACAGCCCCCAGGATGAAGAGAAAACCCTGCAACAGCTGCAGTTTTGCACAGCTTGCTCCGCAAAGGGGTGCCGCAACTCACACTTCTCCATGTTTTTTTGTCGCTTGGCTCTTCAAACCACTAGTTATGTGTGAAGAAGACAGGAAACATATAGAATAGCTGCAACTTCAAATGAACAGAATCACAGACTTCATTTCTCCCTCTGTTTATGATGCCAAAACTGGCAGACCGATGGGATTTGTACTAATGAGCTAATTGGGAAAATTTCCCTTGACTGTTCCATCAAAAGCTTGATGTGCTCTAATCAGCTACTTGACAGCAGATCAGGAAAAACTGCAAGCTTTAACCTGCTGAGTCTTCTTGACTTTTGGTTCAGCTGCGGGTGCCTACGAGAGAGATTTGGATTCAGAGCAGCAGTTAGAGCTCTCATGGCTGAAGGGCTGATATTTCTTCCTCTGCATTACTGCCTTGTTGTTTTTTTCCCTGAGGTCCTTTTTTTTTTTTTCTCCCAGATGAATCATCTTTTCCATATGGGTTGTGAAGGGAAACCATTTTTACCCAAATTTGTCTAGTTCTTCTCAAAACTGCAGCTAGCCTTAATTACCATGGTTACCTGCATCTTTGCACCCTGCCAAGGAGCACCAGTGAATGCAAACCAGCTGAGAATGGGGAAATGCTTCTTGTTTCTACTGGCTTATAAAAATATCTCTGCTGATTTCTTCTTCCCAAGTCTCATTTTCCCATCGATTGTTATTTCTGTTCATCCTGATGAACTCTTGGGTACTCCACTGGGCAGCACTAATACCAAATGCTCCAGAGACAGTCTGTCCAATAAACCAGAGAACCTGACCTACTCACTTTCCTCTAAGAACAGAATTGGTTCGAAACACATTAATCATCCACGTTCCTTTATTCAGGGAACAGCACAGGTAGCAAGAGGTTACTGTGTACTTGTGATCAAGCAATGCAGCTTGGATCCAAAGAACATAACTAATCCACTGCTCCCTTTAAATATACATAATTCAATCCTTAGAAATGATAAAAATTTGAAAGCTAATTTGGGCATTTGTAGTCTGCACATTAAAAAGCACAATGCCACAGGTGTCTTCTTAAATATTCATTATTTCTTTAAAGGACTATAGGTACCTTGCTCAGCTTTGTGTTAAGCTGTTACTTAGCAGTTATGCTCCCAAGCACCTTAGCTGCATACACCTAAAATCTAGAAATTCTTGGTTTTCAGGTATGTTTTTTTCTTGCTCTAACATTAGTGATGGAAGAGCCATAAACAGCGTGTAAAAGAAGGCGAATCACTAACCATACATGAATGTCAGGGCTTTTTTATTTAAGAGCAGCTGCATTTATAAATGGTGGGGAAGTCTAGCTGTTGAGAAATAGCATTCCTGGTGATAAATACTACTTCGTATAAGGATGCAGACTGAGCATTTTCAGTCAGATTTTTCTTTATAAGAGATAAGGTAAAGGAAATATTTTCCGTGACTCATTTTCTTATTTGTTGTTATGAAGGAAAAAATCAGCACTTCATGGCTATGGGAGATGACAGCACTGTTCAATGGAGTATGGATCTGATAATCCAAAGCCTTCCTGAGGCTGAGCCAGGATTAAATTTAAGCAAACCAGATTTACTGGTCAGATGACTAGTAAATCTACGGCTCAGATCGGGAAGCAGAGCTTATTAGCAGCACCATGCAAAGATAAGTAGACTGCTTCCAGACCCAAGGAGGTCATGTGCAGCTGAACTGACCCGTCAACACTGTCACACAATTACTTACAGCCTTTTGCTAGAGGCAGGTCTTCTGTGGATGCACCACTGGACTCGTAATCCTGCTCTAGCCTGAGCAGAATCAGTTCTTGCACACTTTATTTTGTGCACATCAGTGCCTCTGGCTGGGGGTAGTGTTGATGGCGCCAGGTCTGATGTCCGTGCCCCTGTGAGGCCCCTGTGCCTTATTCTGTTCCTATTGCAAGTAATACAGATTTATATCTCAACAAACATACTCTCATCACACTCTAGTACTGTAGAGCTGTGGTCTTCAACCTTTTTGGAACTGTTGACAACGTGTCCAGGAAAAGCTGAAGCATCTGAGGGACAACATGTGTTAGTCACTACTCTCTTACATAGGCAGAGATTCGCTGGGTACCAGGTAGATCCTGGGCTTCATGAGCCTTGGAGACCCTAATAGCTTTATAAACACCATTTTTCAATGCAAATGTGTTGAAACATTTTTAGGAGACTTTCCAGAGAAAATAAAAAAACCCTCAAAAAGCCTCCAAAACATTGGGGGTCACCCTTCTCCAGGAACCAGTTCTATATTGCTTAATAAAAAAACTAGACCGTAACCAAGAAAAATGGTTCCAGAGTGCATTTCTGGTTGCCAAGAAATTATTACAGCAGATGCAAATGTCTCTGGTCATTCCTAACAAAATAGATTGGACAAGTGCTAAGTGCTCCAGGGGACCAGGAAGGATTTTGCTCAATGCCCTCCAGCAGAACAAATACTGTCAACCAAGTAAAATGTTCTGACATCAAAGTGCAGGACACATTCATATAATTTTGTCCAAGTAAGTGGATTGGCGTGCTCTTTGTGACAGTGTGACTCATGACAAGTGTCCTGCTCTGGGCCCTGTTCAGCCACTGTGTTAAAGTTGGTCGAGTGAGATGATGTGGAAGTGTTGGCTTGAAACCAGCTCCACCAAATGCAGTCATGTTACCACGTTTGGGTGGTTGGGCTGTGATACATCTGGTTGCTTCCTTGCAGACATCTTATTGGGTGGGTTACTGGCAACTGGGATGGAGCTGGGGCAGGTACCAGCCACCACCACTGCGACAGAAGGCTCCCCAGATGTGCCTGTGAGGTGGACAAGGGTCACCACAACACCTTCTACCAAAGGATTCAGGAACCAGGGTTTCTCCTGCTGTGGATGACCTCTGTCTCACTGTCTATTTAGCCAAAAAGAGAGAGAGAGAGAGACATCTGTGTTTGCTGAAGCAGTGCAAAGAAACTCTAAAGCAGGCACGGCTCACAGCTTCAATGTATAAATCAAACATGTTTCAGCTCACACACCATTTACTGCAAATACAATGCTGGGAATTCAATATTTGCCTTCTGGAACATGAGGTGTTTCACAGGGCCCTTCTGTGACATGATATTATTCTTGTCCACTGACCGAATGAGTCTAAGGCTGAAGTTTCCCCTGAAAATGCTGGTGATTACTGGAGCAATTTGAAACGATATTCATTTCATGTTCATTGTTAGAAAAGACGTCTTTGCCTGTAAATGTGTTTGTTCGGTCAAGAACTGAAAGCAAACAGACAAAAGAGGGACAAGCAGTCAAGGCAATCTCTGGGAAAAAAAAATGAATAGCTCTTCACAGAGGAACATTCACTTACAGTAGACTTAAGGCTCGACAATGGCAAAGGCGCTGTAAGGTGTAACATTCAGACGAGAAAAGAGATGAATAATTTGCAATGCACCTGGTACTTGGAGCTCAGTAGCAGCTGGAGCGTCCGCAGCTCAGAAATTGCACCAACGACCAGGGTTCACAATAGCGTGGGGAAAGCGAGCTCGAGTAGAGCACTCTGCAATTTACTATCAGTTTTGCTGCCAAGGAAAATAGAAATATTGGCCTCTACTTTCTCTCTCTCTTTTTTTTTTTTGGTTTGTTTTACAGGACAAATTGTTTTTAAAAGATTTCTGAAAGCATCACCTCTAGAAGTACCTAGGAAAATGAATTGTGCAGCAGCATATTTTTAAATTGGAAATGAAAATAAATTGGGTTTCATGTCCATGTGTAAAGACTGTAGATGTGAATTATACCTCATTGCTTTATTTTTAAAGCTTGGAGGGAAGTGAATTACAATAGTTTTTTTACAGTTATTGAAAGTAGAGAGACCTAACAAATGTTTTCAGAAGTTTTTAAGGTTCCCTTTTCCTTTTCTGTTCTGGAATATAGAGGGATTAAGGTGTGTGATTTTCGGTGAGGAAGAATATAAATAGAAATTGAGAATCAGATGGCTCATATTTCCTTGAATTGTGGCTGTGTTGTGCCCAAGACCACTGAACAAAGGAAAACTTGGGGTCTCCAGATCCCACCTGGCACCACCTCCAGGAAAAGCAGCTCGTGCAGCTCCAGGCAACTCCAGGCAACATTGACCCACTTGTCCACACGTTGATGTACCCCTTCTTCCCCTGGAGAAGGAGGGGTAAGCAGCCAGCACGCTTTATCTTGGTGGTCTCAGGGCTTGAGGATCACCACTTGGCCCTATGCAGAGGTGCAAATCAGAGGAGATTTTCAAGGGAGATGCAAAGAGTTAAATTCAGCCTTGTGTGCCAGACTCAGGTTGGCTCCATGTCTCTTGCAGTCAGAAAAGTTGCTGTTTCTTGATGAAACAAATATTTTACGATGGATCAGGTGTTCTGTCATTCCCTCGTGATAACAGTTGGGGATTTGAATGGGGCTTTTGAAGGAGGGGAACACGGAGTGCTGCGGAGAGGAAGCTTTATTTTCACGGGAAAATGTAGCTACTGCAAGGTCACTTGGAGAAAACAACTCTATCAGCCAGATGGCTATTTCAGAAGGAGGGACTTAGTCTCTTGCTGACACCCAGAGCCAGGATATCTCTTTATCAGCCCTGCTTTTCTTACACAGAGAGTCCTGATGGCTCAGGAGGAGCTGGGCACTGCTGACAGCCCATGTTCAGGTGCTGACTTCACGGTAAAAAAGCTGCTTTACAGACAGGGTCTCCTGTGGAAACAACAGGGGTAAGGCATGGAGGAAGGTCTGCCAAATCCATTTTTAATGAATTTTCTATATAAATAAATTATTTAGAAGAAATATCCAGAGTTAGAACACAACCAAGTTTTTTCCAGAGATATTAGTCATCAAACTCTGCGGCTTTCAGCCAGTTTTATAATATTGGAAATTAGGTTAAAATGTTTAGCTTTTTTTTTTTTAAAGTTCCCTACTTCCATATGGTTAGTCCTACACGAAGCATGTAAATATGTGAGTAGCTGGGAGGTATCTGAGGGCAAAAATCCTTGCAGGCAGCATAACACAGTGGTCTGTCGGCACTTCTGTCATCCAAGTGCGGAATTCCCAGTAACAGCAACTCCCAGGCACAACTGGGAGATGTCTCTCTCCCAGTAACAGCAATGGCAGACTTAAACCTGAGCTCTCTTTTTCATTCAGAATACAAGTTTTCAGAATTAATACCATGTCTTATCCAAATTGTAAAAATGATTGATTCTGTGAATACTCAGAAGATCGCAAATACTTTCAGGATTAAAAATCATCTGCATTTGTCAGTAGATGTCTTTGTAATTCTCCTAGACTATAATAGACATGCAAAATAGGATAAGATTGTCTAAAAGAAACTGCAGTTTCATTCGTAAATCTTCTAATTATGGCGTACTGATGTATGCTATCACATATCACAAAAACCAAGAACCGAACATAAAAATAATATTGCTTTATGTATTTCAAATCAAACACAGCTTAATATTTGATCTTAGAAGTTGTCTAATTTGCTATGATAAATCCATAATGCTCAACAGAACATTAAGAAATTACTAGATATCCTGATTTTTTCCTGTTTTTTTTTTTTTCTTTTTTTACTATTACAAAATTTACTTTTTTTTTTTTTTTTTTACTGAATACTGGGGATAAAAAAGGAATATATAATATTCTTTTTATTTCAGATATAATTTGGAAAGTACCTATTTTCACAAAAATAAACCAGAACAGGCTATCTGCCACCTACAGAAGTTATTTAAATCGTTTGTGGCTACTTCAGTGGCATTGTCTCTATTGTTAGCAATGCTCATCTGCAGACCACCTAAAATACTTGATCCCTCAAGCAGGACCTGATCTCCCTCAGAAGACTTCAGTGACCTTAAAAGTATGATGAATTAAAGGCACCATAATCAGGCATGAGGAGATTTAAGGATTTTCTCTTGATGCGTAACTGGAATGAGGATGAAGATGTCGGAGAATATGTTTTCTTCTATGACTTCTCTAAACCATGGTAGAATAAACCAGAGATATAAGAAGTCTTTTGTCAAAACTCACGAAGGGAGTTTTCAAAAAATATCTAATATCTGGACTATTAATATGTGATGCTATTTAAAGGGCCTGTTTTCTTGGGCACAAGGAAACATATCCTACTTGCAAAAAGCTACATGTCTACATTAAGGGAGAACTTACGATTTGTGTTCCATTTTATCATTCTCCATGAAGCTGTAGTTTACTTAATTGCTTACTTGCCTTTGCATTTACATCCAGCACATCTTTGCAGAGCCTGTTTCCTCCAAACAGCATCTGGAAGTTTTGTGTAAAAAAGGAACACACCAATTGCAAAGATGTCTTCTGCTTTTCAAATACAACTTCCTTGTTCTCTACTCTCTAATTTAACATGCCAACAGGCAATATTTGGACTCAGGCCAGATAAATTATTATATTCTGTTTCAGCACCATCAAATTCAGGATGGAGATTGTTTATATCCTTAGACCTGTGACTAAAATGATTGGCTTGGCTTCCTTATTTCTCCAGTCTTGAATAGTTGGTGCATAGTCATGTTTTAGAGACAGATCACCATGAAAAGAAGACACTATTATATATAGCTAATCTGTTTTCTATAAAATATATAACATATTGATCAGGTCCAAATTTCTACTGGATTTTGCTTGAGAATTACTGCTAAGCATTAACGATCTTGAGCTGGGATCAAAACAGTCCCTCAGAACTCACAACTTAGCTTCTTTGCCCAAAGCCTTTCTCTTTTCCTAAGCATGTCATGTCCTTGTGTATATGATGACCGTTACTAACAATATATTGGTTTATGCTCCACCATGAAGTATTTGAAACCATTTCAAGACACATGAAATCCGTCATTCAGTACCTGTTACCCCCTCCTCAATTACTGCAGATAAGGTAGGGTGGGGTATCTCTAAGTTCATCCACTTTTTCTAATGAAGAAGGAAAATGGCGATATTTTCTAGAGAGATAACCCTGAAAAGAAAACGAGGTAAATTTCAGCTGAATCTCTCCCTCTCACCATTAGTCACTAGTTAGTTTATTTTAAGATGGGAAAGTTCTGATGAAGTGTTACAATAGGAGGGAAATTACATACAAATGTTTAATTAGAAGCTTCTTTCCACGCTAAATGATACTCCTGCAAGAATTTGTGGGACTAATTGGTGTTGCTCTACTCCTTCTTCTAAATAAAGATCGGGGATGAGCTGACACAAGAGGGAAGTTACCCTTTCAGCATGTCAGGTGGGTGGGCGGTGGGACGGCAAAGGAAAAAGCAGGCAGGGAGTTGAGAAGAGGAGAAGGAGCTGTGGAGGTGGAGGAGAAAACAATCGTGAGAGGTGGTCTGAAAGGCTGACAGGCAGAAGTTGGGGGTGACATCGAAAAGAATTTTTTCAGGTTGCTCTCAGGTGAATAGTTCTAGAAAGTTTTTTTTTTTTTCCAGAAGCTGTGGCACTCCCAGAAAGCAAAAATTTTTTATAAACATTTACACTTATGCACTTTTATTGATAATGTCAGCCAACAGGAGTTCAGTGGGCATCTGTTAATGTGAATTCAGTAAATAACTTGTAGAGGGGAAAGAAATCACGATTCACAATATCTTGCCTGAGGATTTTCAGAGGTTTGTCTGCATGGTAACAACAGTGAGAACGAATTATGAAATATCAAAACAGTAAGGCAGTGAAATGAAGCTTTTCCTCAACCCTTCCCGCACACCATTTACAGGATGAAAATGTAGAGGTTAAGTACCCAAAACATCAAGGCACCTTAAAACCAGAGGCTAACTGTAACTTCATTATTAAATATTGAATATCCAACTGAATGTTCTTTGCAAACACAGATTTTATTCCCTCCATCACTTGCTAAATGTACTCAGTACATTGAAAATGTTCTATCAGAGAGATGAGAAATACTTGACACGTAGTTCAGCATCAGGCTGTAACTCCCTGTGCCGAAGCAAAAAGGTATTCATTCTGGTAATGTTCTGCACAGCAACAAAAATACAGGAGTGCTAGAGGCCACCTTATTGCCAAATTAGCACTTTGTTTAAAATTATCCTTTGGTGTTTTTCTTTCAATCTTTTCTTTGAACCTTATGGATTAGCAATATTCTTCCTATGAATTATTCTTGTTCTCTCCCCTTTCAGAAATGTATTCTTGCACAGGATTTATAGGATGCAAGCCACATGGAGATGAACAAGTTGTGTAACACTGATTGGCTCCAAGTAAGTCTGGCATTACTGTCGTTCAAAACATTTTAAAGAAATTTAAGCAAAATATTCTTTTCCGAATGTGTATATCTTAAGTCTCCTGCCTTGCTCATGACCCAGGCACATGCATATGCACACCCAAACTTATATTCAGTTGGAGAACATATGGAAGAACGTACACTTCGCCAAATACTTGCATGTAAATTATATGGATTGAAATATATATATACCCCACACAAAGACAAGTGGAAGACCATGAGTCTTCTCTGACTATTACCAAAAGAGACTTCAGGGCTAATTCACGTATACTTAGAAAGATTTGTGAGTATTCATGGCTTGGGAGGATAACTCCACAAACTCTCTGCTAGTCCTTGCTGTGGCAAGGTCCAACAATGCAGAGTCAACTCCTTCAGCTCCAGCTTGGAGAATGCTCCATTGTATGGTGTTACCCATGGGGTAATCTCCTGAGATGCTTTGAAGAGACACAGAAATATTGGTCAGGGTGTACTAGAAAAGAAAGGAAGCTATTGTCAGAGTAATATCTGGTGATAATTCAGATACTATTTGAATTTCTTCCATTTTATCTAGATTGTTCTGAGAAACTAAGGCTTTTTTTTTTCCTTCTTTAAGACTAAAACTTATTTTCCTATGAATATCATCTAGATTGATTACATTATTGTGTCTTAGCTGTGCATGGAAACAGCTTCCATAAGCTGATATCATAGACATTATTACTTGATTCCGTCTGAACAATGAAAAGAGGGTTAGGGGATGGTGACCTGCACTGCTCCTTCTGGTGGTCCTGCAGATCTCTCTTTCTCTCCATTTTTGTGCAGATAAAGCTGCCAATGTCAAAAATAGCAAGTAAAACAATACTTTTGCAAAATATTTTCTAACATATGAATTGTGGGTATAAACCAAGGCAGATTCCAGGGTTATTTAACTTTATGCCTAACTCTCATGGCACCTTCAAATGTGCCCAGGAGCACTGACACCAGCTGACATAGAAAAGGACATATGTTAAACATGTTAACCCTTGAGTCATCTTAACCCCCGAGACAGGCTGGCTGCAGGCTGTGATGGGAAATGAACCCCGGTCCACTCTATCTTCCAATCACAAATTCATTGGGAAATCCCAGCTACAATCAGCCAGATCCATAACCAGAACAGTGTATCAGTTATGAGATCAGTCAGCCTTAGCACTCCTTCTCTACCAGATTTTGGGAACGGACTATTTCTAGTCCTTACAGCAGGTCGAGTTGTCCCCTCAGTGTTTCCCAAGATGCTGGTTAGCATGCTCTCTGCTTATACATTTGCCTTCACCTGGTGAAAATATGCGCTTCCTTCGCTCCCTTGGCCAGCTCCTGTAGGACTTGAATTTGTGATGTTAAGGCTCCCTGTAACCCCTCTGGACAGCCTTCCAAATAATTTTTCCATGGAGCAGCACACTTAGAGTTCAAAATGGTAGCTATTTTACAACAAACTTTTATTACCCTTCAGAAGCACTTAAAACACCTTTTGCTAGTTGCTTTTCTTTTAGACACTCTGACCCTTCATAAAGCATTTCACTGGACTTTTTCCTTTCTACTTCTTTTATGCTTCACAGCAGCATCCATAGTGAAAATCCTGGCTTTCAGGTATCAGAGAAAAAGGAAATATATAATATTTCTCGGAGTGCCTAGTGCTAGTGAGAATCTGCATCATGAACTTTCCCTTCAGCTTTTTATCACAGGCTTTCATTTTGTTTAAACCTATCAGCAATAGACTGACTTACTCTCCTAAATCTAAAAGATCTTATTACAAGAGGAGTAAGGCAATGCCAACAAAACAGCCTTGTTTACACACAACAAAATCCTTATTGCCCCCATTCGGTGCTGATGTACTCTACGGGAACCTGTGGTGGATGTGGTTTTTTTCTCCAGAAGGAAGTCATTAAAGGACTCCTGTGGAAAGGCCAATCTCATTATCATGCTAATAATTCAAGACAAGGAGTGAACATTCATATCTTTTCCAGACATCTGAGAGAATAGTTTAGTCTTCTAACTAATATCAGAAAATTATGCACATTTTCAACTTCTTTATTTTGCAAAGATTATTAACTGAAGAAAGTGTCATGTTTAAGCATTCCCTAAAACTATGCAATTTGCCATAGAATAACTTTCGAAAGTGCAGATGGAAAATGTAACCAGGGAAATCTAAAATTTGACAGGAGCAGTAGTTAAGAGTGTAAGAACAAACAAATATTATAGAAAGAAATTTAAATGTTTCTAAGGCTGGATCTACACAGCAATGTAGCAATTAAAGAGCGAATTTCAAAGCAGCTTGTCCAGGTATTATTTGGTATTTGGGACAGCTTGATGTACCCTGGAAAGAAAACATTATTTCTATCACTATAGGGTAGACAAGTCCTGAATGACTTAGAAACCAAAGCTGTGGTGCAACAGAATGGCATTTCCCTTCCCCAACGAGGATGCTCTGAAGGGTAATTTGTTCTTCCAGCACATCCCTACTTTTCACATTGGTCTTTATCAGACTTAGGACCATCAGATGGTCTAATAAAAATTATTGCTTTTTCCTACTAACAAAGCATCATTTCAAAATTCTCATTTTTCCAAATATATGTATTTCAAAGCATCAGCCTTAGTATCTCTACAGTCAGCCTAGCACTTCTGACACTGCTCCTGCTTGTGTTCCTGTAGCCTGAATCTGTTCTGGGAGTTCATCTGTTCTAGTTCAGCTTCCACCATTTGAGAGTATTCAAGTTTTGGTGTCATGGTTTTCCAAGAATACCTAAGTGACTTAGGGGCTTTCATCCTTTTGACTATGATTTTTGCAATGTTGTGCCTGTACTTGGTTTTAACTGGAGCACTGAGTTGCAGCGATTGGATTTCACTCTGTCCCCAGTTAAAGCTTTGCCTTTCACCTTATTCTACCAGTCAGATATACCACCAGCTGTATGTTAGTAAACACAGAGTTATATTAAATATTAGGCAACAGTCAGGAATTTCATAGGTATAATTTGGCTTTGCCCCTACAGGATAAACAACTTTGAAAATAATCTTGTCAGCTATCTCCTACAACTGGTACAAATCACACACAAGGACACGATTACAGAGTCTTCTGCTTATCCTTATATCTGACAAAAGGAAATTTTGACCTCTCAGTATTAGCGTCTGAGAAATTTCACCATGCAGAACCAAGCTATGGTACATGCAGCGTTTCAGCTAGCCAGTTGTTGCAGGTATATTATTTCTGACAAAAATAGAGTAGATGGTATAAAAACTTCTTTCTGGTCTTTGATTCATTAAACTTTTCAACATAACACACACCAAAGGCCTGAAAAAAAAAGCCAGAGTAAAAATTTTCTGTAATTTTTTTCCTTCAGGATAAAGAATCTTCTGAAATGCACTAAAAGTTACAGAACTGAATATTGTGATACAAAATATCCACCTTTTAAATATTTAAATTCAAATCTCGTAGTGTTTTTGCAACTAGTTTGGATGAAAATGGACATTTTGCATAAATCTCCCTCCTTTAATTTTTATTGGAAGTTTCAATTAAAAATGAAATCTCAGCACATACATAGCCGATCTAAAAATGAGAGAGGATTTCAACCAAAGGGGTAGCCGATTTCCTTCCTTTTCTAAAACAAAGTAAAGGTCATCTTTTTATACTTCCAGGATTTTGAAATATGTAAAATATTTTTATACTTTTCTTAAAACTTCAGGCTAAAATTGAAAACTTAAGGTATTATACAGAAGGTCAAAATGCATTTTTAAAAAAATTTATCCTTGTAATGATGCTCTCAGCAAATGAAATAACCAACATTAAACAAAACTCCTGATGTTTGCTCCTGAATAATATAATCCTCCACTCAGTTTTAAATGATCCTTTCACTGGCAAGATGAGCTGAGATAAAAGCGTGACCTGAAAATGAAGGCATCAGTACTGCAACTATTATAAACCTTAATGCAGCTTTTAAATTTTTTTTATATAGGTATGATGACTTGGAAATTTGCAGTTTAAAGGACAATTCAAAAGTAAATAAATTTATAATTAGAACGATTTTTTTTCTTCACCTCAGCCACACAGAACCTACTTAAAAGCAGTCTTAAAAAAAGAAAAAAGAGGAGAGAGACCCTAGATGACACCGATAAAGTTTAAAAGCTTGCAGCATTCGTGAAGTGTGTACAACTGGATAATTGTTGGGGGAAAGTAACTCTTTTGCTGTAGTTTGGTAGATTACTTTATTGTAATTAAAATATTCTATTGCCAGCCTCTCTAGCATGAATTTTCATTATAATACAAAATTGTACTTGAAATTAATTACCGTATGTCTCAACTCATCAGAAACTGACTTTTCTGACACTTGGAATGTCAATTCTAATGACAACAGTGCTGAAAGCAGGCATTATCCTTCCCCAGGTTTTCTCCCTTGTCACTCAGAAACTGCTGTAGTGAAGTGACGTGGACCACTGATGAAACTGAGTGCCTTGTTTATTCAAAAATACCATGAAAATGTCATTGTCTCCCATGACAGTGAAGACCCATGATGGTAGAATTACTGGTTTTGCAAATACTGGCTCCCAGTGACTCAACCAATACTCTCTCTAGTGCATCATGTTTCCAGGTTTGGTGTAAATTCCTCCAAAAGTAGAGCCCATGAATAGCCACCTGAGCTCTTCCAAAACTGTGGTCATCAGGCAGCTGCAGTCATCAGGCAACTGCAACATATAAACTTTCCTAAGAAATTCATCAGCAGTCATAACTCACCAGCAATAATGTGACCACACTCAGTTTACGCAACTTGGCTGCTAGCTAGTAACATAATTCCTTAGAAAACACAGAGCCTTAAAAAAAACAAAAGAAAAAACATTAACATTGCAAAGCTCCTTACAAAATGGAGCCTTAATATATATTTTTCAGCTCCCAGAGTGAGGAACGGACCTTCCTGGAATCCTAGACCTCACCTCAGTCACAGCACAGGAAAGCAGTAAATGCAACATGTCCATGCTGACTACTCTGGGATCCACTTCTGACTCTTGGCTTCTTCAGTGTCTTTGTCTTTAATAATTTAATCTGCTTTACACCAGTGACAGCTTCCAGGACTGTTGACTCTGCAGTCTTGGACAGTGGAGCTAAGCTCCTTATACCATCAGTAAACACATATTTTCATTGACTCATAGAAGTATTGGCTGGAGAAATCCTCTGGTGGTCCATCATGGAATCACAGAATCATAGAATTGTTTAGGTTGGAAAAGACCCTTAAGATCATCGAGTCCAACCATTAACCCAGCACTGCCAAGGCCACCACTAAACCATGTCCCTAAGCACCACATCTACATGTCTTTTAAATGCCTCCAGGGATGGTGACTCCACCACTTCCCTGGGCAGCCTGTTCCAATGCTTGACAGCCCTTTTGGGGAAGAAATTTCTCCTAATACCCATCTAAACCTCTCCTGGTGCAACTTGAGGGTGTTTCCTCTCTTCTATTGCTTGTTACTTGGGAAAAGAGACCGACACCCACCTCACTACAATCTCCTTTCAGGGAGTTGTAGAGGGTGATGAGGTCTCCCCTCAGCTTCCTTTTCTCCAGGCTAAACACCCCCAGTTCCCTCAGCCATTTCTCACAAGACTTGTGCTCTAAACCCTTCACCAGCTTCCTTGCCCTTCTTTGGACACACTCCAGCACTTCAGTGTCTTTCTTTTAGTGAGGGGCCCAAAACTGAACACAGCATCCTACCTGAAGTGAGACTATCACTTGTTCAGGACCTAAACTACCCCTGTAATGGAAAGGTTTTTAATATGCTAAGTTTCTTCAACTCATCCTTCAAGATTATGAGACCTAGCATCCTGCCATTTTTGGTGGCCCTTCACTGCCATCTTTCCAGTTTCTCAATATCCTTGAGCTGGGGTGCCCTGAACTGCACTTCTGTCCTCATGAGGACAAACACATTCATTTTCTAAGCAGTCCCTCACCGGCCACTTCCCAGGGTTACTTCAAGGCATAGGGCGCTTTTAGATGTTATCTGTTGGTAAGTTATCTCCCTTTTGCTAGTATCAGAGTCAGCCATGCATGATAGACCATTTAATGAATAAGAAATCACCCAGACTGAAGTGGGTTTTTTTGTTGTTTGTTTGTTTGTTTGTTTGTTTTTTAAATTTCAGTGACTGCAAATGGCATTCAATTCCAGAAAAAGAAGTAGTCAAGTAGTGACTCGGTCCTAACCATTTTGGGTAAAATAAATGTTCAGTAGCTTCTGGTATTTGTGTGGGCACCTGAAGGGTGGCATTTTCTAAAGGTGCTTCTGAGCAGCAAATCCATTTATCTGCTGCAGCCCTTGCTCACAATGCCAAGGATGAGCCAGATGCATGTTGATTTTAGCTAGAGTTTATTTAAGGGGAAGTGGGAGGAAAGAAATTAATTATTGGGCCACTGCTGAGCCGTTCTTTGGTTTTGGCTTTGTGCTGGTGTTTTCTCTCTCAAATGACTTTTTGAATTATTTTATTAATGGAAATGTGGGCAGATGGACTTGAAAACGTAACTCTTCACTGACTCAAATGAGAATCTGAAGTAATTAAATATTTTATAGCTTCCTTAAAGCTTTATTCTGCTCTCTTTCAACTACCATAAACCAGCTCTCTATCTCAGTAGCTGACCTGCCTGTTTCATCCGTCTGGACACTGCTCAGTGCTGCCGTTTCACCCCCCTCACACTCTAGTACGTGTCCCGCAGATTAAACACCATCTGACAAATGTGTGGTCTCATTTTCCCCTGGTCATACTCACATTGTATGTGGTTGCTCACACGGAATTTCTTGGATTTTCTGGTGGCTGCTGGCCATCGTGTGCCCAGGCCTGGTGCCAGGAGACGTGGGGTTGGTACCATGGATGAATGCTCTGGGCATGTGCACTCTGAGGTGCAACGAGGGTGTTGCAAAGCCCAGAGCCTGTCCCTGCTGCCTCTGAAGTTGGTGAGAGCTTGGTTATGGACTTCTGCGTACATGGAAAAAGGCTCTGGTAGGAAAAGTTTGATCACTTTGGCATTGCTTTTCTCCTCTGACTCCGTTCTTTACTACCTCCACTGCTCCACACTCTGGCCTTGAAGCTGCTCCAGCAGAACCAGCCATTGCTCCTCAGGTATCGCTTTTGGGGAGTTCTCTGGGGGTGTCTCCTGGCCCTGATGTCACCTGCACTGCTCAGTTTTGGCTGGTGCAAGGAGAGATGCTACACTCAAGGGCTGCTCTGGAAAAGGATACCCACCCCAGCTCCAGCTGCTGCCAGCTGAGGTGTAGGAACAGTAACAACTCCTAGCAATTAAGAAGAAATAGTTGTAGCAGTCTGAAGTCCTCAGTCCTAAAGACTAATGCAGGGGCTTTCAGGACCCATGATGTTTTGTTGAAGCCAGCCTGTTTCATGTAGATTTATTGATTTCTGTGACATTTTTGATGGGAAGTCCAGTCTGACTTCATAACTATCTAACGACTGCAACCGTCTGTCTTACAAAGTCAACTGAAGTGATTTTTTTTTTTTTTTTTCAGTTGGAAGGGACCTACAACGATCATCTAGTCCAACTGCCTGACCACTTCAGGGCTGGCCAAAAGTTATATTATTAACTGTATTTCTAAGCCAGATGCAGCTTGAGGTGGGACCCTAACTTGAGGGGAGCAGGAGTGGAAGGAGAGGAGAACAATGACTACTGGGGGACTTGGAGGCTTCCTCCCTAGCTGTGAGTGTACTGGGGCATGTGCATGGATAAGGTAAAGGGAAGAGAAGCAGAATCTGACCCTCTGTGCACTTTTCTATCCAATGTTGAACACAACAAAATTTGGAAGCCTCAAAACATGATGAAATGAAAATGCCGTCTAGCGTTAACTGATACGTTAGATCATGCCTGAGGCTACACAGAAGGAAACTGCAAGCCACAAGATAAGCTGCAGCTGTCAGATCGCTGAGCAACACCCACACCGGACTATGGTTGCATACAAAAGAAGTAGATGAAGTACCAGCAGATGGCACTCGGGAATATGTAGCAGTGTCTGTTATGTGGGGTCAGTCACATTTTTTCGCAGCATGTCTTGAACAGGTGCCTCAGCTCTGTGCTCTGCACGGCACAGAAGGAATCACAGCTCTGCTGCTGGGCTCCTGGGGCAGCGAGTCCTCTGCCGCTGTGGTAAGGGAGCAAACCTGTCTCTTTGTTCCACTTCAGGAAATATCCTGCTTCCTTGCTGTCCTGTCATTAAATGTCACCCTAATTGCATGTTGCCTTCTCTTTCCTTGCATTGTCCACTCACAGCGGTCCCATGGCATCCCTCCAGCACGGGGGCAGCCAGGGAGCTTGTGCCCTGCCCGTGTTGCCTCAGTGGTACCGGTGCTGTGTCCAGCCCCCACCCACGGGTGAGAGCTCACCTCACCTGGTGTGCATGCCTAGCTGGTGGGGTTTTGGGTGACGCTTCCTCACACAGCACAGACCCTTGCTTTGCACCTGATCTCAGTAACGTTCAGATTTATGACCCAGTGCAGACAAACAAAGAAATAAAATCTAAGTTTATATTTTGTTGTGTTGGGAGAGCTGCAGGCTGGGACAAACTGATGAGGTTCTCAACCCCCTTTCCAAGACACTGTGAATGGGAATGTAATCAAGGATGTGATCTCTGATCCAAGGCTGGACCAGTTTACTCCAGGAAGCAAAGACCGCTGTAGTCTTTTGTGTCTCAAGGAGTACAGGCTGTGGCATAGCACATGGCAACCATAAGATGAGTTAGAAGACAAGCAGTCTTCAGTGCCAGCAATGGTGCTCTGATGAGGTATTGTCAGTCTGTGCGTTAATGCAAGGGATCAAAGCCCCTGATATTATTCAACAAAATCAAAATCCTACCAACACCTCTAAAGAGATCTTGCATTAATTGGTGTTGAGTGATTCTCACACATATAGCCCATTCTGAACGGCTGATGTTTAGGGTTTGAAATTCTGTGAAAGGAGAGGACAGGTATTACCCTGGCAATCCTGCCAGTCAGGATTTCATTATCATACATGTGGTTAATACAGAAGTGTGGCAGTAGGAAGTAGATGCACAGTGGCAATATGTTGAATGGGAAAATTAAATGGATCCGTGTAACACGTAGCATGAATGAAAAGGAGTTTCCCATAGATTGGTATCTTGTAGTTGACCGTAGTCCCTGATGAAACCTTTTTTGATGGTAGGAGAAATTCTCGCTGGTTTCTGTAGCGTTTGAGCACACCGAGCCGCCTTTCTTTTCAGAAGCACATAATGGTTGGAAGAGAGAGGACACAGGAAAACCCCCAGCCCATCCTCTGTCCTACGTCCTGCTGGCACAGTGGAGAAGCAGTCGCACTCAGCACATGGCCACGACAAAGCTTCCTGCAAAGTGAGCAGCCTGTGCAGAAGTGAGCTGCTCCTTCGCCCTTCCTCCACCAGGTGATGGGGCACGGAGCTGAGCAGTGTCTCACCAGGGAGCCAGCACCATCAGCACGGATCTTTGCCCAGGTTGGTCCATAAATAGTTATTTTGGGCAGGTGAGTGAGAAGCTGATGGCTGTGATAGAAATCTAGGGCAGTATCTGAAGTACTGTGCTTTAACTGCGTGATGCCAGGGGGACAACTCCGCACAGGGGTGCTGCTCACCTTCTGGACCCTCTGGGTTGATGCAAAATCTACTGTGTTCTGAACTTCAATTCTGCTAGCTGCTGAGGGAGGTTGGCACAAAACTTCTGTTACAACGATTCATTTCACTCTCTGGTTCTTCTTACATTAATACTACTGGTTTAGGAATTTTCCTAAGTTTCTTAAATCCAAGGCACGCACATAAACACACAATTCCTTCTGCGTCCATCTCTGATGTCTGAAAAATGGAAATGGCTCATTTCATTTAGTCAAAGTGATAGATATCCCTAGCAGATGATGATCTGTCAAGTGAGGGTGTCTGGCAGCAAACAATAAGGTGCAACAGAGGGGTCATCTCTGAGACTAAACACTGTAAAATGAACAAATAGAAAAGAGCACTTGTTCCTATACATGATCCTCAAGGTGATGCAGTTTGCCAGAGTATTTCCCAGAGAGTCCAAAATAGTGATTGCATTTGTGGATGAAACTATTCCAAGTCAAACATAGATGTGGTGAAATGTGTTTCAGAGAAATTATGGAGTTGTTCATCTTTTTCAGACTGTACATGTAAAGAGTCAAGCCCTCGGCTGCCAGAACTTGAGTTGACTTAAGAAGTGTGTTGATTTCTGACTGCTGAAGTTGTTTTGTTATACGGTGTATATACATATTCACCATTGTATCTGATCGTGTTTTCAAGGCATGGTAAATTGTGCATGTTAAAATAAATTACAGTGTTAATGATAATGGCAATAGCAATAATAATAGTAGTAGTAATAATAATGGGATGCCTTGACTGGATCTATTCTTGACTTCCCCCCCAAAAAAGAGAGTTTTTAAATAAACATAATTTGTCTTCCAGATCTCTTAGAAAAGGTCCATGGGTTTCTAAGTTCTGCTGCAAACAGACAGATTTGTAACTCCAAGCAGATGGTGTGATAGATCTGGTCCACGGGAGGCTGATGCCTGTGAAAGCCACTTGGTTCAAGCGGATAGGTGACAGAAGACCTGGTGGCAATGTATTACATTATTGGTTATAAAGACTTTTCTACAAAGATCCGTCTCTCTCTCTCTAAGGCTTTAGAGCTATTGCTTTCTTTTCCATAGCATCAGCCTCCCGTTCCATTCCTCTTCGCTCGGCATGCAAAACAGCTCTCCTTAGCTTTCATTGCTCTTTCTGCCTGTCTTTCCCACTGAATTCAACCCCATTACTTTTGTCCCCTCTGCTATGCCTTTTTCTGTCATCTCTGCCCCCTCCTCTCTCTATCTCTCAGGTCTTTCATCATGATCTCGGCAGGTAATGCCTCTCCTATTGACATCAATGGGCAGTAAATGTGCCCTTCCTCCTACAAAACCTCTTCTTGTGGTAACACGAGCTTTTTGCAAAACTGCCACTTATGCAAAGGACAAACTGGCACTTCAGATGACCCATTTTTATGAATAAACATTAAACCCAGAAAACAAAAATTGATTCAAAACTTGTTGCACTAGTTGCAGGAAAAATCTGATATGCTGAGGTATCTGGTAATACTGCATAATTGCAATCCTCTTCCATTAAAAGTCATTGACTAAACGTCTAATTAAAAGCTGCCCAAGTATATATGGTGTTTAAATATAGTGGAGGGTTGGGATTTTGATGAACTCATTAATACAAATCTTATTTGTGAACAGTTATAATGGTTTTGCTGATGAAAGCCAGGTTTACTCTTTTGCTTTGCTCTGTAGTGTCCTGTGGGAAAAAAGATCAAAATTATCTTTCCTTTTGTATGTTTTTTCATATTTCAAGTGGTTTGGACGGATACCTAATTTGCTTTCAGTATCACACGTTCTCTTTTGACATCAGAGGATACGTTTTCTGAGCTTCACAGAAGTTTTAGCTGCTCAGCTACCATTAAAGTCAATTGGATCATGTGGCTCAAGCAAGGTATAACAATTGGAAAATGCACTCCAGGGTTAACCTGCTGTACTTGGGCTATTAGATTGAAAGAGTTATCCATCTTCCAAAACACACCCTACATTGCCACAGCATGGTGTCCCCTATTCATCACCTCCAGGCAATTATAGCTACATTCAGCCCTGGTGTAAATGAAGTTGCTGTATCATTTGAATCATGCAGCTTAAGCCAGAGCTGGATCTGTCCCACACAGAGCTGCTGAGTTTTCAGTGCAAAAGAGGCCCAGGAATGGAGGTGATTGGCACTGGTTTGTGAGAATCACAGGAGAGAGGGAAAAGGAGGTATCAAAAAAAAAAAAAAAAAAAAAAAAAAGAAGAAGAGACTCCCATTTGAAAACTAGATATGGCTTTTGCTCAATGAGATGCAAACATTGCACGCAGCTTGGCTGAAGGAAGAACAGAGTTTGTGGTCCTGCACACGTAAGCCTTCAGACCACCCCCTTCAACACAGTGCCTGCTGGCATCAAGAGCTTCAAGGCTGAAGCTTTTCACAAAGCCACCACTGCTGTGGGTGACACAGCTGGTCCTCTCTGCCCTCTGGGCTGGGCATCAGACAACTTTTTTTAAAGACAGGATGAACTTCGGTTCACCTTCAGAGCAGGCAAAAATTCTCTCTTAAATATGGTTTTGAAGAAGCTGGTATGTGAGATAGTAAGACAGTTTTCTTCTTGGATTTTTGTGATTGAACAAATGACCATGACAATACACTGTATTTTTATAGAGTGCACTTAATTGCACAGCAGGATAGTATTAATTTTTGAAACCTTCTCTCACCTGAATGATATCTACACAGGCCTCCTAGAGAAGAAGCCACGAGCCTCAAGCCGATTGTCTCTCACTTTCCTAAAATGAGAGAGGCAGAACTAATCAAGGAATAATCTGCAGTAGGCCACAGTAACCAATTAACTACTCCTAGCAGTTGGTAAAATAACCCTTGCGAGAGAAAGAAGGTAATGAGGCTATCATGTCAACTTTACAGTGTGATCCCATGGTATCTAGAAATATAAAACAGTTTTATTCTAATTTTCTGTACATTTTCCAGTACATTTCCTACCATAAAATCAAATAATGTGCCGATAAATACAGTATTTAAAATTTCATCACTTAATATGCTAACATTCAGGCTGGAGATGTCATGGGCAAGCCAAAGAGGAATGCACTGCCATACCTGGGAAGTACCAAGTTATTTTGCTTCTTGTGGAGATAATTGCTCAGGTGGTGACAAGTATTGTCCCTGTCTTGACTTGTGCTCTTCCACTCTGTTGTGTTCATGTGCAAGGCTTAGTTTTGGTTTAGTTTGAAAGTCTCTAAAGGCAAGATCACCATTTAGTAATTTCTATAAGACTGCTTCTCCTTAAAGCTGGTGATACCACAGTGCAGATATGAGTAATGATGAGCCAAGTACTCCTCCCCCAGGAAAGTCCCTAGTGATAGGGATGGAGGAAGCAGTCCTGGCTAGCAAGTATCGCCCTATCAACAACTCAGGAATAGCTGATATGAAATTCAGTGTTTTTTCATGCATTTTTTTACTGTGTCCCATGGAATTGCTCTGTTGAAATCGCATTGCCAGTGTCAAGGCTAAGGGCAGGATCTCTTCCAGCACTAAGATGCCTTCTGAACGACCTGTGTAATATAGAATTTTGGAAATAACTGTAGACAGCATATGATTTCAAGACAAACAACACTATCATGATTTCCATGCAAACAGTGAGCAAGGCTTGAAGCGTGGATCTGAACTGAGCGCTGTATGCTAACAGATGCAGCAATGCTCCAACAGACTTGCAGTCTGCATACCTCTTGCAGAAAAAGTGTGGAAAGGGTTGCTGAAAACAGTGCAGTTTTAGTAAAAAATGGGTGACAGAATTGAGACTGGAAGGCAGGTTTCCTGATTCACAGTCTGCTGCTCTGTCTGTGATGTCTTATTTCTGCAGAGGAGCCCCTGAGGGGACAAAGGTGCAGAATTCCCACCAGACTGCACACACAGGATCTGACCTATGGGACTGACAGCTGGCTATGCTGATTTACTTGAATCCAGCCACATCCAAAAATGATTGCTTTTCAGCATAAGATAGTGTATGCAAGGTAGCAACCTTTTGTGAATCAGCTGAATTGCTCTGCTGTTACCTGCTGGACTATAAATGCATAGCAGGAGGGCTGGAAAACCTCAAAACCTACTCCTCTGACTAACCACATGTCTGGCACCACACTGAAATGAGTGATGGGTCCCCTCCACACAGTCCAATAAATGTTTAAACAGGGTTTGGAGATCAGATCAGCAGTTTCTAGCTGCTGACATGAAAGGGAAGGCAAGGGAATGGTTGGCTTGATCAAGTTCCGGTTAGAAATCCCCCAAACACCAGATTACATACTTTAGAGGCTTTGATAATGTGGTTTAATACTGTTCACCTTTAGTTCTACATCTGTTTTTCATTATTGGGATCAGCATGGTTTAACATCTTTGTGGGTGACATGGACAGTGGGATCGAGGGACCCTCAGCAAGTTCCCCGCTGACACCGAGCTGTGTGGTGCGGGGACACGCTGAGGGAAGGGATGTGCCATCCAGAGGGACCTGGACAGGCTGGAGAGGGGGGACCTGCAAACCTCATGGAATTCAACAAGGCCAAGGGCAAGGTCCTGCCCATGGGTCGGGGCAATCCCAAGCACAAATCCAGGCTGGGCGAGGAGGGGCTGGAGAGCAGCCCCAAGGAGAAGGGCTTGGGGGTGTTAGTGGGTGGAAAACTGACTGTGAGTCAGCAACGTGCACTGGCAGCCCAGAAAGCCACCGGTGTGCTGGGCTGCACCCAGAGCAGTGTGGGCAGCAGGGCGAGGGGGGGATTCTCCCCCTCTGCTCCGCTCTCAGGAGACCCCCCTGCAGTGCTGGGTCCAGCTCTGGGGGCACCAACAGCAGAAGGACACGGACCTGCTCGGGTGGGGCCAGAGGAGGCCACGAAGATGCTCGGGGGCTGGAGCACCCCCCTGTGAGGACAGGCTGAGAGAGTTGTGGGGGTTCAGCTGGAGGAGAGAAGGCTCCGGGGAGACCTTAGAGTGGCCTCCCAGGACTGAAAGGGGCTACAGGAAAGGGGGGAGGGACTCTTGATGGGGGGGGGTGTGTGTGTGTGTAGGGATAGGACAAGGGGTTTTAAAGTTTTAAACTGACAGAGGGCAGATTTAGATGAGATGTAAGGCAGAAATTCTTCCCTGTGAGGGTGGTGAGGCCCTGGCACAGGTTGCCCAGAGAAGCTGTGGCTGCCCCCTCCCTGGAAGGGTTCAAGGCCAAGTTGGACGGGGCTTTGGGCAACCTGGGCTAGTGGAAGGTGTCCCTGCCCAGGGCAGGGGGGTGGGACTAGAAGATCTTTAAGGTCCCTTCCATCCCAAACCATTTCATGATTCTATGATTCTATGAATCTATTAAACAAGAAAATGACAAAAAAGCTCTTTGTCCCCTCCATAATTGCCTTCTCAAAAAAAAAAATTTGCAATCAAAATGATTTCAGATTTGTCAACTGCAAGCTACAGATGGTCATGGTGTAAGATGTAGCTTCACATCATTACAACAACAGATCAATAGATAATTAAAATGCTAGTTTAATTTCAAAGCTATTGTCTCCATTTCCTTCATGTCAGAAAGCTCCTCGCATGTGAAGGTAAGCCTTAGCTGGAGGGTGTGTGCGGAGTGTGATGTGCAGAATGACATGTTGATTATAGAGAGGATAATTAGAAGAGCATTTAATGAATCTCGAGAGCCAGAGCTCAAATGCCTTGGATCACAGGTTTTATAACCCGTGGTCTTATGATGAAGGCTTTTTACCACAATTGCCTGTTTTGCTGGTGGTTCAATCCAATTATATTTTAAAAGCACGCAGGAAATATGTCAGAACTATTTGCCTGATTGCACTGGAATGAGCTCTGCAGTGGGACAGGTTTTTTCCTTGCATCTCCATTCTGGGAAAGGTGTAGATATCTCAAGGAAAACATCACAGCTTTGAGGACATGTTGAGATTGACCCTCTGCAGGGTTTGAAGGCTTTATTTTGTAATTTCTTACAAATCCGAACAGTAAATATTCTATAGAAATGAATGGCAATAAAATGGGTTAATTTAATTCTATATCAGCTTCTCAATAGCAAATTGATTCAAATGATAATATGTTATAGGACAGAAGTTATAGAATTTTGCATAAGACAAGAGTATCTTATTTATAAAGAATAATTAATGTAATCAAGGTCAGGTCTAATTTGATCTGCAGGTATTATTTTAAATGATGTGGAGGATTAGTATGTATCACTTACATTCAGCCTAGAATCAACGGGTTTCAAATTATTGCATTTGGCCATTATAGTGAAGATGTTGGCTTACTGGGTGGGAGAGAAATGCTTGAAGCTCTTGTCTCTATGAGAAACTGCATGGTATAATGCAATTTTGCTGGCAGAGTAACGTGCCATATTTCTTAGTCTTACTGCCCTAAGACAATATCCATGGACCTCATCCTGTCACTAACAAAACCAGCTTTAGGACGTTGTCCCTCTGCAAAGAGAAAGGAAGGAAGAGTTGGAATGAAGAATATGTTTGGGTGAAATAAAGCATGCTTTGGCATCAAACTACCCGGCAAGAACTTTTCTTTTAATCAGAGTTAATGCCTGGAGGCTCGGTTGAGTATTTTGTGTTGCACCACAAAAATGACAGCTCTTGTCTTCCAGCACAAAGTTCTAGAGAAGAAGAGTTTGGTTTTATTTGTGGAAAATAAATTAAACAAAATTCATACCAAAGGTGAGTATACATCACATACACAATCATTTAATCTTGTTCTTGCCTCAGATACTGTTTGGAGGAGTGTATTTCATTCACTGTTAGGTCAGCACAGGTGTATCATGATTGACCAAGGATGAAGTCGCTGCTTCTTTGGGATCTGTAGCATTGCTTAAGAGGACGTGAAGGGATTTTTAATGTTAATCTCTATTTCATTCAATTTTAGGTCCAGATTTTGGAAGACCATCCCAAGAGACTGAGACTTTGATTTAACCAGAGGAATAGCCATATTCCTTTCAGTCTGTGAATGAACATTGACACAAACATTCAAAACACCTCTAACCCATTTAGAGACCGATAACTTCAATACTTCCAATAAAAAAGTTCAATTTATGGCTATTATTTTACAGCCTTAGGAAGTCAGAGAGATATATTTATTGCTGTATTGGCAACACTTGAGAAGTTAAAGAACAATTATGAAGCAAGCAATATTGCGTGGTCACTTGCAATACCACAGAAGTGGGCTTGATGACTCCTGAGGTCCCTTTCATTCCTCTGTTCCTAATCTAACAGCAAATGCAATCTTTTTCTTTCTTTTTTTAAATTTAGAATCGTTCTTACTGAACAACCTTGCAGGTGCACTGTGAGGATAATGAAGGCAGAGAAGGCTTGTTTGCCACCCAGCTGGCAAGCGTGGACATCCAGACATGCCTCTCAAAGCCTTCGCTCCTGTGTGAAGGCTTCAGGCATGTTTCTGTGACTTTCCTCTTTGCCCTGACTCACCACAAAAAGGAGCCCACCTGCCTGACCATCTAACCAGCCCGTTAACTTTTGGAGGCTTTTTTTTCCGAGGCAAACTGCAAAGAGCAGCTGGGGGCTGCAAACAGAAGTTTGTGCATGCCCAGCATGGGAGCAGGCACGAAACCTGCCTCTTCCAGCAGCTCCTAGTGAACACGCGCTACAGCTGGCTCTAATGTTTGAAGCGCAAGGATCTTAACAGAGCCTAAAAAAGCACAGCTGGGAGGGTCTGAAACTGCTGGATGAGAGGATCTGTCACTGAAGCTGTATTTCATAGGAGAGGGATTTTTGTTCTCTCATGTACTGGAGACATGCATATGCTTTTCTATTTAGCAATGGTGATAGAAAGTATTCAGTCTCTTTAAAGGGAAAAATAAAAATTGATAAATTGCCCCATGATTTACAACTGAATCAAATCACTGGTGTATAATTTTCACACTTTGTGCATAAGTACTGTCAGGAAGGGAGAAATTGGTTTTACCACTATCATTAAAATCTTATGTAATGAATCAGATGAGGTATCAGGAAACGGTATAATATACTTTATTTATTATCAGCTTAGATGAATAGATTTCTTGGTGTAAGTACAGAAATCTTGAGTAGAACTCAGTCACCGTGAAATCTTATTCCTCCAGACTTTGCCAGTCCATTTGTGTGCACTTGGGCTACTGCAGTTTTTACTGTAATGCAGGACAAGAAGAAAACCTTGCAAGGTGCCCTCTTTGCTTTGGACAAAATAGCTTCTTCCTCTCTAGGGAACCGGGCAGATACTGAAGCTCCATTTCAAAATTTGCCCTGACCTAAACAGTGCCTTAAAGTCAGCCCAGACCGTGACATTCCAGCAACCAGAAGAAAAACCCTTTACAGGAATTGAGACCATTCCTAAGTAAGGTGTAAAGGGCTGTGCAACACCTTAAAACACTAAATGGCAGGTGTAAATTATTCATTACAAAGGGACCCACATGCAAAATACTGAGAAAGGAGTTGGAGTTGCATCGGAATTAAAATATTTACTTATGAGAAGGAAGCACACAGGTAGCCTGGAGGGAATAAGGTTTTTTGTTGCCAGAATTTCCACTGAAATGAGAGAATTAGTTTTTGAGGCTCTTTCTCCCCCTGAGCAGCTGTCTAAGCCCATTTGTCTTTGCTGCTGGCACCATTCAGGAATACACGACTTCGTAAACAACCTTCAAGGTCTGAAGTATTTGGCACTGTTGGAAAACATTTTGAATGGGTTGTATTGCTTACCTTTGACATGAGTAATGCATTCATTATTATAAACCACACAAATCATCAGCCAAATCATGTTTTATATCTGTCTAGAAGTCAAAGCTTTCACCTTGTTAGTATGAGTGTATTTTTATACTTATAAAAAAGAATGTTCATTGATGAGTTACTTCAAATACCCACCAAACATTGACACATACAGTAAATTAAAACTGGTTTATAAAACCACATAGGTTATGGTTCATCCCCCATAACTGCCTGAAAAAGTTAAATACCTTAGCCCAGCTAACCATCCGATTTGCCTTGAAAATGAGCAGGAGAGTCAGGGACCTCTGGAGAAGGAGTCATCCCGGTCTGCAGGTGAGTTATCCATCTTTTAGACAGTGATCTTGGAACAGCACAAATTGCTCTGAGACCAAACCCCCCTTCCCAGACTCCCTAAAGAAGTTAGATACAGATATGGCACAACTCACATGCACACAACTGTCCCTAAATTTCAATAATGTTTTTTAAAGCTGAAAAATAGAGCTCTTCATGTTAAGGCTGGGAAAAAATTCCTGGCTCAGGCCGCCTGGGACAGCCTTCATCTGTTCATCTTAATGTGTGTCCTCATAAAATCGTACAACATTTTTCTCCATTTCACTCGCAGGACGGACTGCTCTCCACCGGCTGAGCAGATAGTCTATATTTTGTTTTCTCTTGTTTCTCAGTGTGTCAGCCAGGCTCGATTTGCTCCACACATTTCAAACCTTGCTCTGAGGACAGAATTATTAATTTCCTGTAGGCTTTTTCTCCGATGTGCCTTGCTACAGTGGCTGAACAGTTCACAAATTCAATCTGGCTATTTTCTTGCCACCTCAGTGAGATAAGAGGCAATTATTAACCCTTGTTTTCAGACAGGGAAGCGAGGCACAATAAGATTACATTTACAGTTATTTGCTGATTTTGGATACCCAGGCTAGGACACGTTGAATCTGATATTTCAGGGTGCTTAGCTGGATTTAGCACTTTTTATTCAAAGTGCAATTCCCTCCGACTTCAGCTGCAGCTGTGAATACTCAGTATATTTGCAAACCATTCGCCAGCATCTCACTCTGGTACCTGGAAAATGAGGACTGAATAAACAGTGACCACCTGCAGAAAGTGTGGGAGCCAAGCTAATTTGATGAAAAAGCATAGATTCCCAAGTGCAGAGACTAATTTTAGGTACCTGGTGTGAGGAGAGAAAGCTAAACCAGAAAACGAGGTACCTACATGTTCTCTTAAGTACCTTAAGTCTCAGCAGCCCTTCTTCACAGCACAGCCAAGAGAAAAAAACTGAGATCAAGGCTAATCTCCTGAATCCCACCTCTCTTTGGGTTTACTCATGAATTCAGCAATTTGCATCTATCTATGCTCCTAATTTGCTGCTTTCTGTCTAAATGTGCCCTGAGACCATGTGCCTGGAGAGGAGGAGGAGGCAAAGTGCTGCCGAGATTGCAGCAGCCTCGCGTGGAGGGAGAGCCTTCGCCAGGAGACACCAGAGACATGTTTGAGTCTCTTGGCAGCCTGATGGGATTTAAACACACGCTCCCTAACTCCATTTGGTTTTAACAACCAGGCTTATCAACAGCTAGATTTAGATAAATCCAAAACCCAGTTAAATGCAAATTCTTTAACTGGATTCATCCTTTCGACAGCCTCACAGAAATGTTAACATTACAGAAAATGCTGTATATTCTCAGAATAGCAGTTCAGAATCCTTTATTAGGAATCATGGATTACATTTGCTAACAAAAGCCAAATCCTACACTGTTCCTTTATTTACAGCTGATCTTTCTGGCTTTGAAAACAAGATAAAGCACAGATGTCAAGGATCTCTTATCCAGAAGGCATCACCTTTTCTCTGTGAACATGGTATTTTAATCCATAAACTACAGAATACGTACAAGCATTTCAAGCAACAGTAATTGATTAGTTACTTCATGATATGCTTAGTATATGACTTGTCCTATTGATTAATGTTGCAGTAACGTTATAGCATCACTGGAATCACAATGTTGTTAAAAATAACTTTGAAAAGATCACAGTCCAGTGTTGCTAATGTCTTATAAATAGAGATGATGCTAGAAAAGTCTCCATTACCTAATTTACAAACATTTCAGACAAATATATATGTGCTCTGCAAAACTGATTGGCCTCATAGAAGCTATAATATAAACTTTGTGTCTTTAAACTGGTCCAAATTGAATGAGCCTGGGAAATGGGTTTTTCTTATCATTACCTCTTTCCTTCCCCTTCTTTTACTCTTTTCCCCTCATACCTTGTGGTGGTGTGGTCTGGCAGTGGAAACATTCTTCTTTTAATCTCATTTAAAAAAAAAAAAAAAAAGCAATAAGCAATTCAAAATAAGTGCTTTACTGTGAAGTGCCCGGCAGCCAGGGAGAGCTGGTACTGCCATTTCCATGCATCCAGACAATCCAGACAGCGAGATGCCTGGAGGTTGGAGGGGCTCATCAGCAGAGGAGTGGGTCTGGGAAGGATCTCAGGGAGTCCAGGTGGAGTTCAAAAATCGGTGCTTTATGGCTGGACTAAAACAAAGTTTCCTTTAAATGCCATAAATAAGATGGGGCCTCTCGCAGCCACAGGCTGGACTGGAGGCCAAGCCAGGTGTGTCCAGAGAGCTCTCAGAAACTCCCCGGCGGGTTCCCCACAGTCCCCTCGCAGGGCTGCAAGACTCCAGTAGCACTGTTGATCAGAATAACTGCACCCATGTCCTGTGGTGTACAGCCACAGGAGCTGCTGCCTTTACTATGCAAAACAAGCCCCTGCTTCCTTGTTTACATGACATCCAGGTGAACTTTCTTCCCTGGGAATATTCTGGCAATGAGCCACCAAGTTTCTCCTGCTCACAGGGAAATGCTCCCTGTTCTTGGGCATTCACCCTAGTCTCGGGATATGTTGTGGACAGGGTGGGGCAGCCAAATTGGTTGCACCCACTTTGGATGTAATGGGGGTATTACATGGATTATTGCTTTTAACTGGCCCTTCAGAAGGCTTCCCAGGGGGATTAATTAGTCTTCTGGCATGAATTACAGCCAGAGGTCAGATCACAGACTGCCTCAAAGACTCAGAGCTTTCTGCCCTTGGGAGAAAAGGGAAAGAAAAGGATTTTGGTTTTCTGTTTTGCAAGTCAAAGCTCATGAACAAAACCCACCACTGATAAATAATCAATGTTTATTCCAAAGGCACAAAGAGACATGAGGTTTGTTAATGCTAATTGCTAACGAAAACACCCCATACTGTCAGCTTTCTGTATTGGGGCATGAATGATGTGAAGGTTGTGCATCCGTCAGGGCTGGGTTTCTTCAGGTTTTTCTACAAGTATTATTATTATAATGGATTAAAAAAAAGTCTTTGGAAGGGAAGAGGAAAGTGAGAGTAATGCTGAGGGATCTTTCCATGTGCCTTAGGTCCTGTTGTGTTACCTTCAGATTTACTTGGACATAAAGAGAAATGCCAAATAGATGAAGAAACCTAGACAGTAGTTCTTTCATTCTTTTTTTTTTTTATTCTGCTTTTTTTGATAAAACAAAAATAATAGAAATTAATCAATTTGTATATATCAAGGAAATCTGCACAAATCCAGATTCAAGTTTTTCCAGCGGAAAGCCTGGCACCCCACTTGCCCACAGTCACAGCCTTTGAGAGGTGTCTGGAACAGGAAAAGCAACTACAGCTTTAAACAAAAACATGCTGATATCCCACTGGAATTGTGGGTTTTTCAGCCTTGTCCTCAGGTTGAGCAGCCCTCCTGACAAAATGCGCCCCAACAAATTCTTACAGAGGAGCCCATGATTGCCTTTTTGACCTGAAGGAACAATGTTGAATTTCTAAGCTTTGAAACTTTTGGCAAGGGGGGTGACCCACTCCTAGAAGTAGGATTCTGAAGGGCTAAGTAGTCACTGCGTCAAAGAAAATATTCTTTGGGCTTCTGTTGGACTCTTTTCTAGAAACTTTTCCATTAGCAACCTGGTTTTAGAAGGCTTTAAGAAAATATGAAACCGAGAAGAGTTTTTATCACTTTGTCACCAGGGTGCTTTGTCAAACTTCTTATACAAGCACAAGCAATACATGACTTCCTACATTATTTTCCAGTGAAAAGCAAAATAGCTTTATGGATCTTTTTTTCAGAATGGGTGGAGGGATATAAAAAAAAAAAGAATTGTAACTGCTGACATGTGAAGGTGGGCTGTAAAGAGTAGAAGTAGAAATCTGCTCTGAACAGGTTAAGCAATAAGAGACCCTACAGAGAACCTAAGGATGTTCTTCCCCACAAAAAATAATCTTTTTTTTTTCCCCAGAGAAATTATTGTGGTAATTTTGGTCTTATTTAAGATCAGATAAAACAAAAGAAAACAAAACAACTTCACATACCAACAAAAAAAAAAGATATATGTCATGCAATTTTAGCTGCCTGCAAGTTAGACATCTATTTTAAATTATCATTTCCTTTCCAGAGAATGGAACAAAACAAGGCCAACAGGATGGACAGAAACTACTTTCTGACAAGCAGGTTCTGGAAAAGATGCAGAAGATAAATGTTGAGAAGATGCCCAAGATAAATGGGGAAAAAAGATATGACAGTCTGCCTAGTCAATGTATCATGAAGAATACACAGGAAATAATTATGCATTGACATGGAGATGAACTATAGAACAATTTATTCTGTTTTTTTCCATGGGTCTTACAAACTCCAAATTCATAGTCCAAGTCCTTCAAATCAGACAAGGTCTCTTAGCAGAGTTTCATCAACCAGTGATGCTGCAAGACAGAGATGAGTCTGTTATATTCTGCTGTGAACTTCATGGTCAGGTTACTGGATTAAATTTGAATGAAGAATTAGGAACAGGTCATGTCTGCTCCCTCTGGGCTATGTTAAATACAAGATACGACCACATGCAACAACTTCACATCGGTACCAGCCTTGTACCTACACATGGGCAATAACACAAGCTCCAGCTCTTATCTAATAAATCATTAGAAGCATCAACTTCCTCCCAAAATGCTGGAAGAAGGAGACTTTGGTTATAGGTTCCATCAGTTCTGCAGATTAGTATTTTGGAGACTGTTGTTCCTCAACACAGTCAGTGGTAATTCTTGATTATTTCAGATTAAAAAACACCAGAATTTCACTGCTCATTACTTTAAAATTTGCCCTCACAGCACCCACAAGCAAAGGAACACCACAATCAAAAAACTGAGCCATTGTGCCTCTGGGTTGAATAGTTTAAGACATTTGAAAACAGGAGGACACTGGGAATTTCATATGCACTCAACCTGTCACAACTCCCACTAAATACTGTTACACACATCTCAGTCATGTTAAAAAACAGTGTTCAGTAGTGCAGCGACCAATATTGTCAATAATAACTATACACACAGACAAAATAATCAACAATTAAGGTTATCTTGCACTGGATGGTTGATCTAGGACAACTTAATAGGATTTTTGTTTTCCACATGTTGCTTCAGCTGTCTTCCAGAATATTAATTCCCTTTAGAAAAAGAGTCCATCAAAGCAAAGGCACTTCATTACATTTCTCCCTGGTGATGGTGTCTGTTCTTTCTAAAACACGTTTTGCAAGTGGTCATTTTATTGAAAAGTAAGTGGATTTTTGGTTTTGTTGTTTTATTTTAGTTGAATATAGTGTGTTACAATAGCCCTTCAAGGGGTAAACAAGAGGACTCATTTTTACCGCAGTCTGGGTACAAACCTGCCCTTAACATGTCCCACCATTCCCATAACATCCTGCTTTCCAGCACAGTAACCAGGCTGTTCTGTATCATTATTTTCCTAATTGAACTGAATAGTGATGACAAAACCAGGGACTGCAGTTTAGTTCCTTGATGAAACCTGGTTTTAAGCTGAAATATTGGTTCCAATTCAGCTTAATTCTTCTTTAAAGTCAAGAGTGCTTTTTCAAGCATGAACTATGTTGAGATTTATCACGGCGCTGCTGCACAAAGGCTGATACTTCATGTCTAGGAGTGGACTAGCAGGATGGACTGAGGTTTTGATTCAGGAAACGTAGTCCTATCTCACACCAGTTTGTTGGGTTTTGCTGTTGTTTGGTTGCTTTTTGTGTTCCTCCCCCTCCACCCCCCCATAAAGCTTTGGGAAAAAGAGTGAAGACTTCTCTCAGCTTCCCAACCTCACCCATCTACTTGGGACAGGTTCTGCTATTAGGAGGGAGAAAGTGGGACATATACTCACCTGATTTACCATCTACATGGCCAGATCAGATGCAATCTTCCTCCAAATGCCATCACAAATAACTGTTCTTTCAGCAAATGACATGCTTAACTTTAAACACATGAATTATCCCACCCCTGCTCAGTAAAATCTCATCAGCAGGTGCTCAGATCCTGAAGAAGTTGAGTCTTTGCCTGAATCAAGCATGAATATGCATAATGGTTGAACAATTTGGCTTTCAGTATGGGATTATGCAAATTGCAGATTACACGCACAAATGAATTGCCACTCCTTGATTCACAATTAATCACTTCAACCGTTTCTCCATCTGCTTTTGTTCCACTTTTATTGTTCCTTTCATTTCTCTAGTATATCAATCTGCACTTTTCTGCAGGGAAACGGTTGCATTAACTCAGCCTTGTAAATAGAAAGCATCTCTTTTTCCACTACAAATTCTAAACTTTTGGAAATGTGAGATCCTATTTCTCAAGAAAAAGCTTTTTCTCTGAAATTATCAGAGAAATTTGTCTCCTCTCTAGGTCAGGGAACCTCCCAAAGGAGGCCGATGCAGCAGCAGAGGTGATCAAGCAGAGGTACTTCAGCCCAGGCAACAGAAGAGGCTTCATGCCAAATGCAACATGCAATTAGCATTGAAAGTCAGAAAAACTGGCTGCATCAGAAAAATGTCACTTAAACCTCAGTATGCACCTGTCAGGCCAACAGCACCGCTCTGAGATTTATGATCTGTAAACTACCCAGGGGATTAGTTGATCTGTATTTCAAATTGTGGCGCATTGAAACACTCTCTCCTCTTTTTCTCCTTACTTATCTTTGGCTGGCTTCACCAACCGTGATATTTCTAATCTGCCTTGAGTTCTTCTTGTGCTTAAGTTCACTTGGCCCTTGCAGCTGAGGCTCTCAACATCAGCCAGGAAGGTTCAGTCTTTACTAGGATGAGTCACTAATAATAATGATGGTAGGAGGGAGAGAAGAGTGGGATCTTGGCTGGAAAACGAAGGTTTGGGGATAATAACTGAGTGCAGTTAAGGCTCAAGTGGTTCAGCAGCTGGCTCAGCACACCCATCAGGGCAAAGAGGCTGCTGCTCTGCTGTAACTAGCACAGTAATTTATCAGTAGGTGCCTGGTATTTAGTGCACATCTTTTCATCCATATGGAATAACTGCGCATTTGTTCAGGGGTTGCTTTCTTAAAGTAGGTGTTGCTTTGATTTTTTAAAGTATGGGTTGCTTTCAGTTAGCAATATATAGGTTGCTTTGAGTTGTTAAAGTATGGGCCTTTCTGGCTGCCGTGGAAGGCATGAGCAGTTTCTTTTGCATTTGATCAAAGAAAGAGCAGTTATGGTAACGCCAAAACTTAAACCGCTGGCTCTGCCAGCTTGTTGCAGGTTCAGCTGCGGTGCAAGTTTCTATCAGAACAAGCTGCACCTTTAATGCTCAGACAGGGCCATTTGAGGTGCTGCTTTTTGCCTAAGGCCATATTCCCCCAAATCCTGAGTCGCAGTGGCACCTGAGACGGGCACCTGTCCTACCACGGGAGCTGTCAGGCTGCTGCCAGATGGGTGTCTCTACTACACAAAGGTTGGTGACACCCAAGGGCACGTATTGCAAAGCAGTGTTGGAAAATGAGAAGTAAGGATTTGGTTTTTTCTACTTAGGGGAAAGTTAAATGGCTTCTCTGCTTCCAGATGGTGAATAAGTTTTCGATAAAGCTTTCCATAAGAGCTTTCACCTGCTTTTGAAGAAAAAAAGAAATCAATAATACTTTCTGGCTACTATCTATATTAATGGTGGGAAAAATTGTACTTAATGGTGTATCAATTACCACAATTAACTGGCTAATAGCCTGACATACCCTTCTGTGCTCAGGAGGTTTGGCTATTGGCTACTTTCATTAGATTTTCTGAAACATGTGAGGTGGCCTTTCCTATAAAGGGAGGAGGTAGGATTTTTCATGGACATCCCGTCTGATTCTTTGTGTTACCCCAAGGAACACAGGGTATCTAATGAAGGTCATTACCATTGTCTTGGCTAGACTTTTGTTATTAGGAGGATAAATATGTGTGGGGTTAACTCTTTGTTCTGAAGTAATCAAACCAGTCAAGAGTGCTGAATAAAAGATAAGAAATGTTCTTTCATTTTTTGAAGTGCTTTTGCATTACCACAGCAAGTGCCTCGGAGAGTTATAGTTTAACTGTCCTCCATGATAAAGAAGTGTTTCTATGTCAGACTTGCAGGTGTCAAACGTCTTTGGAATATCTCTTGGTGAGAAGTTGCTGTAGTCCCCTCTCTCCTTCTGCAACCAAGAGGTGGTCAGCCTATTCCTGTCTCCATGACAACCAGGATTTTAGAAATCACCTCAGTGCCTGTTTCAGATGAGGCTTCATTCTAAACAAGATAGAGACAATGGCAGAGAATGTGTGCATCCCAACTCATGAGGTATGTCAGCTAAAGAGGCTGAAACAAGCTGGGTTGAAAACTGTATTTCTTGAAAGTGCCTTCCAAATAAGTCCAACTGGGATGCCCATGACTTGCACTTCAGTAGATATCCTTGAAGGGAATTAGGGATTGCAGGTGTGGGATTGCATTGCTATTTTAATATGTTGTAATTCCAGAGTGGAATGTTCCATGGGATATACAGAATCTGGATTTACTAGATTTTCTCCACTTTCTGATCCTATAGGCACTCTGCTTTCAGAACTGAAGACTCTGATTGCTCATAGGTAAATAGTACTTCTTATGTGCCTAATGTAAAAAGAAAATATCTTTTCAAGATAATGCCTCCTGTTCTGTTCTGAGCCCTAACAATGTGGTGGCTGACCTTCCGTATGGTTGTAGCAGTCTTACGGGAGGTCTGAAAATCAATTGTGGATCTGAGAAGTAAGGGCACAGACTTAGAAATGAAAGCAGATGAGTCAAAATCCCCAAATGATGATACTGGTGGCATCCCTTGTCCTGGGGCAGTAGATGACTGCAGCATCAACGAACACCTGGAGTAGTTCCTTCAAAGCTGCAAGAGCAGTGAGAGGGTTGGCTGTGACTCCCAACGTGAAATGAATTTTGTGGCACGAGAAGCAAAAGAGAATCCCGAAAGACAAATGAACTCAAACGCAGCCATGACTTTGAAATATGAAAATAAATTTATTTGAAAGGGGGGATGTTCAAATGAATTAAACATAAAAACCCGCCAATTCATGGAAGAATTGACAAAATGCTTTATATCCTGTCGCCATCTGCTGGCTTCGAGATGCAGCGGGAGCACACGGGCAGGAGCAGATCGCGGAGTAACTGGGGGCCCTGGGGGAAACGCGAGGGCAGCTACGGAGCGTGGGATCCCCTAGACCACCAAAGCCCAGGTCTTTGTCAAAGAGCTGTGAACTGCTGCCCATCCCCACCGTCATCCTCACCGTCGTACAGGGAGGTGGCAGCTGCACAAAAAGAAGGTGTGGGGCTGATTTTTCTCTAACGGAGGGCAACTGTCACCAGCGGGGTCTCCCCTGGCCAGGGTGACCCAGGGAGGTCTGGAGGGGGCATGAGTTTTCATGTCAGAAGCTGGCATCTCTGCACTCACGGGTCCCAGGCATCCATGGGCAAGCTGAGTGGGACATCACTGCTGTCCCTGCTGCGTCTGCTTCTGGAGTTTCTACTTCTAGCACTGAAACTGGGAAACAGGAATCAAAAGACTTTTTGGACCAAATAGGTTTTTCTCCTTTATTTTTTGAAGTGGAATCTAAAAACTTTGTGCTTCCTTTGCCCCAAAACATAAGAAAAGAAGAAATACAGATCCATGCTCAGAAAGGTGGTGGTGAGGCACTGACTTCACCCACAGCCCCGTACTGGAGGTCCTGGATGGTTCCCTTCCTGTCCAGCAGGAATTGAGTCCACATTCTCCAGGAAAGTACATGAGCCATCAGTCTACATGGTACTTGTGTGAGCAGGAATATTCTCATTCAGTTATTAAATCCTTCTAATACATTAAAATAAGCAAACAAGCACTGGAAGTCCCTTCATGGAGAAACATTTAAGCCCTCAGCTTGGACAGCAGTCTTGCTCACTTTCTTTGTCCCTGTGATTCCTTATTAAATATTTCATACAGTCTGAAGCAACCTCAGCAAAAGTGACTGTTCATCTTGAAAAGCCCTTTTAGCTAATAATTAGCTCTCTGATTATTGCTAAGCTCATTTTCAAGTCTAGTGTCTACGTACTATAAGGCTTGGATTTGTCCTGGGCTCTGGGACATCCTAAGGATGTTCTTCCCCACAAAAAAGAATCTTTTTTTTTTTCCCCAGAGAAATTATTGTGGTAATTTTGGTCTTATTTAAGATCAGATAAAACAAAAGAAAACAAAACAACTTCACATACCAACAAAAAAAAGATGTATGTCATGCAATTTTAGCTGCCTGCAAGTTAGACATCTATTTTAAATTATCATTTCCTTTCTAGAGAATGGAACAAAACAGACACTGCCCAAAGATGATTCTTCCCATCTATTTTAGGCATTTATCCTAAACTGGAATAAACTGCCCCATGCGGATGTTTATCTCTTTCTGTTAACTTCAGAAGGAGCTGTTGGTTAAACCAGACCAGAATTTCTGGCAACTGACATCAGGTTTGAAGAAGCCTACAGAGAATCTTTTTTCCCCCCCAATTTTATCACCCATTGAAAATATTTCAGAGTGTAATTGTATCTTGATGAAAGGTTGATTATATATGCATGTAGTTCTAGATGAATGAACAAACTCTTGATTGGTTAAGAATAACAGTGTGTCCTGGTGTGAGGAGAGATGATTGAAAGTAGTCCTGAAATCAACCTCATCTTCAAATTAGTAAACTATTATAGGCTCAATAAAATGAAATAATTTAAATTGCATTCTGTATTGATACTGTCTCTAAAATATAACAAATTGGAACACCTAGTTTTTAGACAAAGTTTCAGCTTTTTAAAATCTAAATAAAACCATGTCTGATTTGTAAAATTTCCCTTTCTCCATCCCTTCTTTTCTCCAGGGTCAGTCTCCCTGTTTATGTTCCTCCCTACCTGTTCTAGGCTGTGGATCAAAGCAAAGCTATATCTGTTTTAGGTGTCCACTGAATTTTCAGCATAGTGATTTGCAGGGTTAGAAGCATCCTGGGTGCTTGCTCTCTGCAGAGATAAACCTCACACTTTGTCAAAGTCCACAGAGCTATGTACACTTACACAGATCTGAATTAATCCTGAGAAAATTCAGTCTTAATATATATCCATTTACCAGGAATTCCCTTTACTGGGGATCCATCCCTTATTCCTAAGAATATAGTTTTCTACCACTGATGGGTAAAGGATTATCACTATATTAATTTTCTGTATGTGTGACCAGATCATTTGTCTGGATCATTTCTCTTCTCATGGGTTGGGTCAAATAATCAGTTTATTTGTGGAATAGGAGAATGAGTACCCAGACTCTTTATATCAGCTTGCCCTTCAAACGTGTCCAGGCTGGCTCTTCTGTTTCCAGGCCAGTCTGCAGGAAGGATGCCATAAGGCTTTGCTCCAGGACAGTGTTACGATAAAATGGTTTCCTTCTGCCTCCCAAGCATCACTTTAGTCTGAAAATAACATTCAGAGATGCAGGCTATTCCACTAGGGAAGATAATTTAAAGCCGACAGGTTCATTCAACCTAAATATATAATTAGGTCCTCAAGGGATCTTCTGATTTTGATTGATTAAAGGCCCTATCACTTTTATGGGTCTCCAGCTTAGGGTAGCTATGGAAACATTTGGAAAAAAGGGTCCTGGTGAATAGGTGGGCTCTGTAATGTCATTTTCTGCATAAAGCACAGATTGCCCCACTTTCAGCGATCTATCTTTTGAGGGGGATGGTTTGATGTACTCATATATAAGGGACTAAACCCTGCATGAGTTAGGAGGTGAGCTGCTTGCTGATTTGTGGGATTCCGAATCCTTTCACTATATCAGTACCAGCTTCAGGTGAGACAGTAGAATTTTGTCCCTCTGTGACTGAGGGTGCTGTTTTGCCCTCCCTAAAGGAGATTGCAGGAAAAATTAACCTAAATATTGCAAGATATTTAGGGTTTTGAGGCACAAAGAAGGTACCGTGCACCAGCTGCTTGGCGATAGCTGTCCACGCAGATTTAATGTGAATGAGTGTGTAATAGCTCGTCCCTGAGTAAAAGCACTTATATTTGAAAGGGGGAAAATGTGGGACTACATATACCGTACAAAGCCTGGATTAAAGTCACTGACATAACTTTCTCCCTAATATTCTGTCTGAAATGCTACCCCGCCCCTTTGATGTCTTTTTACCTTGTTAAATGTTTTCAAGCCTTTCCCTCCAGGTGCTCAGGGGTCGGGACCTGTGTCCATGCCCCTGTAATAACGGTGCTGACATGACGGGTGGGTAGTATGGGAAAGGTAGACACGAACATTCTCCTCCTATTAAGATATTTCTTGAAAAGGTCATTCAAACACTAACCCTGAAATTATAGCCATCCCCAGATCTCAGAAGTAGCCATTTAGGGAAGAGGAATAAACCCAGTAGACAAGGGATTTCCATCATTTAATAACAAATGTGGTCTCTCTTCTGACCCCAGAATGGCCTAAGTATCAAATATGTTTCAGGTCATAAAAATGACCTGAAAGCAAAAAGTTGATTGAAAAAGAGATATTGGAAAAAAGTAAATAGTCACACCAGCATGTATTCATAGAAAATTAAGGTTGTTGGGGTGAGAAGCAGTTTTGCCTTTGTTTTTTATTTTATCAGAAGAAGGTCCCATAATGATTATCCCATAATCCTCTAAATTATACTGCTTAATAGGGCACTGGGAGAACGAAGGCAAACAGAGCATCTACACTTACCCTGGAAAAGGTTATCACTCTCACTGTTCAGCCTTTATAACTATTTTGATATTTGCAATTAGAAACTCAGCACTGATTATGTCCTATGCGCTAACTAGTAAATGTCAAGGTCTGATCTGGGAATTGAACATGTGCTTAAGTACTTTAATTTTTAAAAAATTTTTTTACACTGATGCCTAAATCTTTGCTTCTGTAAACAACCACAGCCCTGATCTAACTAAACACTTAAGCTTCTGCCTTTGTTTAAGTACAGAAAGTGTCCTGCTGAATTCTTTTCAAGTTAAGCACAGACTGAATCAAGGCATAGATCATTTAATTAATGGCACATCCCCCCTAGATGTGAATGCTGGAGCACACAGCATCTGCTTCTGCTTTCAGCCTTTTTGTAAGGCTAACTCCATTAACACTTTCACATCGATGAGCTTGCCGGTCTACCCGGCGAGGCTGCCTGCCTCAAGTCAAGGCTGCTGTCAACATCTCTAGTCCAATTCAGAACAATTGCTCTCAACTTGCATTTGTCTTTGAAAATTATGCTTCTAATTCAGACATGAAGAAGGGCTGGTATGCCTCAAAGCTTCTCTTTTTCCCCTTCTTATCAAAAGGTTTATTAAAAGAACCCTAAACAACCCAACTGTATTCTTCCCACAAACCTTGACTTGTTACTAACCATTATTGAGATGAATTCTAGCGGAAGCCACAATTAATTCTTTAATTGGTAAATGTGGAATATGAAAGGACATTTTAGAAGACCTTTGTGAAATTCAGGGGGGCTCTTCACTATGATATGGCGACACATGCCAAGCGGGGCGAACATGATAGAAATCCATTAATGCATCACCTGGGATACAATGGCGCCGGAAAGTAAACAGAGGTGCAATTTATAACGTAATGATCCCAACTGCTGGGCCAGAGCAGTCTGCCCACAGTTTATCAAGGACTGTAATAAAGTCACCAGAAGCTGTTGGTTTCTCTCTTTGTCCATCCAGGAGTTTGTCCTTCCACACTGAAGCTGGGTGAAACCATTGCTTTTCCATGGGTGGAGGCACTGCACAAAACCCCTGTTTGGTCTTTGCTTGACCAGCTCCACCAGCTTGAGCATCCGGTAAGTTTGTTTCCCCACTGATTCTTCTGTCTTCAAATTATTGGCTCTGACATCGAAACGGATTTAATATAGTCCAAAGCCTGAATTTTCAAAGCCCTTTGAATTCCATGAGGCGGAACTCCCTTTGTTGTGATGAGCCTTTTAGAAGTCCTTGCTGCTGTGGTTATGTCAGATCATCTGTTTTAATTTACGTACTGAATGCCTACTACAAGCGTTGTAGTTTTATTAGAGATTCCTTTGCTCTTTTCACTTCTCTCCTCCTTCCTGAATCCCCTCCCTTTTCCCCCTGTAACTGTCATATTTTGCATTTTTTTAAACGTTGTTAAATATTGCCTGTTTAGGGCTCATGCACTGCGGCTGCTTTGCGGTGCCGAGTACCCAGACGGGGTTGTGGGAGGTGCTGAGTCACCAGTCAACATCTGGTCCCACAGCTGTGGTGGGACCTCACACACACATTTTCCATAAAGTCCCTCCCATGGCTTCCCAAGGACCGGATACGAGTCCTCTGCAACCTGTGCTCAGGGAGGGGTGTTGGTTAGACACCTCACTGCCACACCTTAGCCCAGAGCCCAGTGTTACGGAGGCTCTCAAATAAACAGCCAACCACCAAAACCAAAAAAAATTAATTATTAACACAGTTATAACCAGCTCTCCGTAAATTACAGGTTCGAATGTCTGTGAGAGGAGAACAGAACAACTTTTTAGGGTTTAACGGCAACCCAAAACGCATAACAAAGCCCCACTCCCTAGGGTTTAAGTTAAAAATCAGGGATTATCCATCGGGCACTGATTCGGTGGGTTTCTCCACCTTTATCTAAGGCCTCACAGACATGTAAACCCCTAGATTTGACCAGGGTCATAGGCACAATGCCAACTGCGGGCAACTTCACCAGGACAGGCTGGTCTGCATATCTCAGGGGGAACTGGCCCTTATGATTGTCAAATATAGGAGCATAATCATCTGATAATCCCATAGGACAAAATGCTCGTATTTTTGGTTCACATAATGTCCCCAGCGGTTATTAACAATAAAACCCACTTGTGCCAACCTTATATCCCAGTTAGGGCGTGAAACATTGGCACGTCTCTTGATCAAGCCATTAATTCGCTCAACCATGCCGTTAGCTTGAGGGTAATATGGGGTATGAAACACCCGCTTGAGGCCTTGTGTGCCCACTCCCGGACACCCCGGCAGCGAAGTGGCTGATTAAATTGATTTGGGTGTTTCCTTCTCTCTCTGCCGTGGGTGGCAATAATGATCTCACAGCACCCAGCGCCTCCTGCAGTGAGGAACTGCCGGACTCCCACAGGAGGGGGGGGTGCAGAGCTCTTAACCCCTTCTCCGGGCGTGGTTTTAGCGAGCTTCTGAGCCGGTGCACAGCGAGCAAGTGTCGGCGAAAGCCATGCAAATGTCACCTGCCCCGTCCCGGGGGGGCAAAGCCATCTCTGCTCTGACAAAGGCCCCACAACGAGCCGGGCCCAGCCATGGCGGCTCCTGCAGGCCGCGCCCAGCCCGGCCGGGCCCTGCAGCTGACAAAGGCCGGGATGGGCATTCAGCCGCCCAGAATCGGCTGCTAATTGCCACCTTTTGTTTGGTTTGGGACTGGCCACACCGCAGAATGCTAAGGGCAATGTGTACGATTTATAATCTTTTTTCAGTAGCATGAATCACCTCAGAAATACCCTGTTTGGCAGCAGTTGGCAGCGGATATTGAGAGACACAGGGAACTGCCGTCCCCCTAACTCCAAAACTCCACACTGCCGTGTGGCAAACACCACTGTTCACCTGCCAAAACATCAAACCCGAATATTTTTCCTTTGTTCTCGAGCTCTGCCCTCCAGCCACGGCACCAGCTCGGAGATGTTACCAGTAGATTGCCCATGTCACACTGCCCGGGGTACCGCAGTGCCAAGGCCTCCCCCAGAGATCATTCCTTCCTCAATCTAAACCCACCCACACGCGAGGGCCGGGGCGGGGGGTTTGCTGGTCGCATTCAGCAGCTCTTTGCACCCTTTCTCTGAGGGACTGGACATGGATCTTTAAGGCACCCGGGAGCCCTCTGATGAGAGCTCTAAGGGGGCTGGGATCCACCGCCCCCCCTCACCCCCCCCAATGCCAGCCGCCATTTGTCCTCCTGCCAGCTCAGACAGTCCCTTCACCTTAACGGTAACAGGTTCCCCCTCTCCTTGGGGTCCCCCCCCAGCCCAGTAAGCCACTCGAGATGTTACCGACTGGCTACCCGCTGGTCCGTCACTCCGGGACCCCAGAAACCTCCCGCCTCGGCATTGCTCAACAAAATTCGATCCCCCCCCATCAAAGAAACTCTCCACAAATACTCGGTTTCAGTTTCACCTGGTTTACGCAAATATTTAACCTGAAGCTCACCAAGCTCAGGTCCTGTCCAGGGGGTTGTACGGATGGAGGTTTGGGGGTTCCCCCCTTGTGGACCTGTGTGCCTTTCTGTTTTAGTGAGAGGTCACACGTGTCTTTCCTCCAACTCCTTTATTTCCTCTGAGCCACTTTCATCAGACTCTCCCCAAATATCTCCATCCCACTCCTCAAGATCTACGCTTGTAATTAACTTTCAAATCTGAGCAACACTAGGGGGCTTTTTTGCTCATGCCAGCATAATTTCTTTTTTTTTTTTTTTCTAATAACCGCCTTCTCTCTCTTTCTCGTAATAATTCTGTCTTTAAATGATCGATTCCCAACTGCTCCTCTAAGGCATCTCTCTCCGCTACTACAAAGTAATCCTGCGCCTGAATCAAGCAGGCACCTAACATGGCACACATTTGTCCTTCTCTTCTGCTATTTCACCAAATCTCCGGCTTTGTTCCAACTTTCTCGCAACTTCCACCGGATCAAACCACCTCTCCTTCGCCCATTGTACATCTGGGGGAGAAGGGGCACAACTGTATTTCTGTAATAACTCCTCTATCGACATCCTGCCGACTACACCAATTGTTACAGAGGCTCTCAAATAAACAACCAAGCACCAAAAAAAAAAAAAAAAAAAATTATTAACACAGTTAACTAGCTCTCTGTAAGTTACAGGTTCGAATGTCTGTGAGAGAATAGAACAACTTTTTAGGGTTTAACGGCAACCCAAAACACATAACAAAGAACTCTATAGGGTTTAATGGCAACCCAAGATGCTCTATCACTCACCTCACAAGTGAGGGCTCTCAACCTCGAGGACCTGCTCAGGGCAGCGTCTCAACCCAAGGCACCTTGAGGAGTTTCCTTGGGCAGTGTCCTGACCCAAGGGGAGAGTCCTTGACCGACCGCAGCTGCTGCTCCAGGGGATGAGCTCAAAATGGCTGCCCCAGGGGACTCCATTTATACCCAGGCCCAATCTGACCTGTAGTCAACAGCGGCTCCCATTGCCCAAAGGCCCCAACTACCATGAGGCCCTGAGAACAAAGGCAGCCAGGAGCTGCTACACTTCAGCAGCCAAGAAGCTCTGCTTTCATGGGGCAGATGCACCTGCCACACCCAGCAGACGTGGGGGGCCATGACGAGGAACCAGCTGGGTGGCTGTTGGCAGTAGATTAAGCGTTGTACACAGTCCTTCTTCTTTCTCATGGCGGTCCAGCAGAACTCAAGTGCTGGAGGGCCCCCATGGCCTGCTCTGCAGATATTGGGACACCGAGGACAGGGATGGGATGGGATGGGATGGGATGGGATGGGATGGGATGGGATGGGATGGGATGGCAGGAGATAGGATGTCATGAGATAGGATGGCATGGGATGGCATGGCATGGGATGGCATGAGATAGGATGGCATGGGATGGCAATGGATGGGATGGGACAGCACAACATGGCATGGCATCGATGCTGTTGAAGGTCGCCAGCAGGAGAAATGTGTGTATGCAGAGGAGGAAGGGGAAGAGGGTGCTGACAACCCCACTTCTGGGGAGGTAGGAGGGGAGGGAGGATTTGTAGGTATCCCTCCACTTGTTATTTAGTTTTTGAAAAACTGAAATGTTTTCATTTGGCTGTGAGCACTGTGAAATGCTCTGGCAGGACATCCTTGCCCCGATGGAGAAGTTTCTTATGTATGTGTGCAGGCACACAGATGTTTGTGGGTGTGGGATTTTTGAAGAAAGAGCCACTCTGGCTCATTATGTTTCTTTATATTTCCCTTCCTTCACCCCCATTCTCCTGAACTGGACTGTTTTAGAGTCAAGCTTGGTGCTCTGCACCATGCTGCGGCAAGAGGGATATCAAATATTTAATAGAGTTTCAGGTGTTTCTCCCACCTTATCAGGCATGAAAAGATGTTCTGTCACTTGAAAAATGCCAGCAGTGTGACATGTCCTTCCTGCTCGAGGTCTCTGCTGGCAAGGGAGATGCCTCTTATGACAAGGGGCACAAGGCTGCCTGGAAGGATCGTATAGTATATTGGTTATTTATTAGCTCTCAGAAGATATAAGTTTTAAATAATGTACAAATTTGCCTTGCAGGTCTGATAACATATGCATAGGCTCTCAAAAAGGTATTTAAAAAGTTTTGGCCTCCCAATAGTAATTGCAAACAATTTCTAAGTCTTCCTGGCATGAGTTTCATCAATCAGATGTAACCGTAACGAATTAAGACACTTCTCCGAAGATCCATAATCATAATAGACGACATGTAGATTTGCCTGTTCCCTGCCATTTCTGTGTAATGTGTGGTTGGTCTGAAAGGCATTTTACAGAGAGCTCGATAGGAAGAGAGGATTATGTAGGGTGTAAGGACCACACTGACTCTAATCCCTGGCATTCATTCTTTCTCCACTTGTCTAAAACAGGTGAAGTTGTGATCTGTTGAAATCAGAGGAAAGTCACATTTCCTCAGTCAGTCCAGCATTTCATTCCAGTGCAAAGAAACTGAGTTACACAGAGAGAAAATTGCAAATAAAAAACAAATTAAAAAAATCAGTTCATGGTGTCAGCAGAATATGTCTGGAAATACAAGCGTGCAGCAGGAGAGGCTTTTCCAGATTGCTGCATCCTGCTCTACAGCCTGCAAATTCACAACATTGATAAATGGGGAAGAGCCCTACAGAAGGCTTGAATATGTATATCTGGCTGAAAACTCGTGGAGTTAAAGCTGTTTCAGTGAAAAAATAGTAAAAGAAACAGGTGCTCTACAAGTGGAACAAAAGGTACTAATGGGCTACTCAATCCAAAAACTAAAGGTGTGAGGCACTCCAGTGGATATAGCTTAGAGCTAGAGAAGATTTCAGGCTAGAAATAAGGCAAACATTGTTAATAATGAAGGTAATTAACCGCTGGAGCAGCCCCTCAGAGGATGTTGTGGTTCCTCTGTCGTCGGCAATTTTAAATCAGGACTGGATAATTATTTTGTAAATGCTGTGCTTTAATTCAAAATGGAATTACTTCAGGGAAGTCCTGCAGCCTGTGTTACACAAAAGCCGAGACTGTACGGTCCCGATGGCCCCTTTGGCTCTGCATCAGTGATCTGTAGGAAGCTGAACACAGAGGTAGGGTGACATCTCACATCTTTCTGTCTGTCCCAGCACTACACCTTGTGGCTTTATTTAGCAGAGTCACTTCTTACCCCTGATCCTGCCAAAGAAACATACTTGTGCTAAAAATTATTTGACCAACTGCATAATTTCTTTATTTTTCATCACATTCGAGGCTTCTGTAACAACACAACTTTTATTCCAAATGAACAGAATTAGATATCTAATGATAGAGAATTGCTGCATAATGCTGCATAACTTAATTTAATTTTAGGTCTGGTTTTTCTCTTTCTACATGATGAGAAGAAATCAAAGACTCTTCTGTCAGTCAGGCTGTCATATCTGTAAGAGGATGAGAGCAACATCCTTCCTTAGCGATGTTATGGGAATAATAGAAAAAAGGATTGGAAAAGGACATCAAGAAATCATGTGGCCACTCCCTTTAGACCTTACTGCTTGAGCAGGCCCTGGCAGAGGGGAGTATGGCTTTTAACACCTGCGATTCTGGTCTCAACCTGGAAATAAAATGCATACTGTTCCAACTGGGACATCCAGGAGGTGATGGCAACTGCTCAGTTGGTTATGCTTTGGGTGCTTTCTGTGTAGGAGCCAAGCAGCCACAAGAGCACTCTTCATTGCATGTAACTCCATCAGCCCCAGCAAGCTGTTCTGGCAGATAGAGAAATGCTGCAGGAAAAGCTTGGCTCAACTCGCTGCCCTGCAGCCAAATGCAAAGGAAAGTTTTAGGCCAAAAACTTTCACCCGATAAATGAGGCATTCTCCCTCACTATCAAGACATTTAAAGAATCAATCTCATTTTGTAAAGTCTGAATCTCCCAGGAATCCCTAATGATCAGTTCTCCTAATTAAATTTTGTGGGTTAAAACACTAGCCAGGAAGCTGCTGGCCTTAGACCAAAAATGTATGTGAAAAATAATGGGTATGGGGAAGAGCAAACACAAATAAAGCCTTTTGACTATGGAATATGGCAAGTTCATACCCAAACATCTGTTTCTGGCATATGCATTTAAAGCTTTGTTTGGTCCCTCACTTCCCCTCTTGCTCTACCCCAGGAGACAGAAGACAATGTCAAAGCTTTGCTGTAACCGTCCCTGTAAAGTGATAGTGGCTGTGACGGAGGACTGTGCGTCACTGTCCTTGTACAGAGGCTGCTTCCAGTGAGACCCTCATGAATCACGACTGAGACCAGACCAAGGGTCACAGTTTCCTAAACAATGATTTAAAATTGCTTTGGTTTCTTAACTCAAGCATACAGCCCCAAAAATATCCCTGTGCATCTTAAATTCACCTGGGATTCCTGTTTGTGTTTAGAAAACTCTCCAGTTACAGCAGATCTGCCTCAGTGCAATACCCAGATGGCCCCAGCCTGAGCCTGTAAGAACCAGAAACACAGCAGAATGGCCTGAATCCCATGTGCTGAAATAGTGCCTCAGTGCAGAAAAGAAAGCAAGATTCATGGGAGAGGAAGAGGAGAAGGAGAAGCCAAAGAGCAGCGAGAGTAATGCTGCAGGTATAGGTCTAGGGACAGGAACACCTGGACTCTGGATCCTTCCTCCTTCAGCATTTCTGAATTTTATGCAATGATTATTTAATGTAAAATGCATAAATGAAGGAGGCGTAGGAACAAGAGCTTAGTTTCAGAGTCAGCACCCCTGTACTGTCTACACAACAGGAGGCAGAGGAGGTCTTCCTTCCAAACTCATCTGAAGCTTAGTGACCAGCTGTCTCCTGTAAGGTGGAAGGAGCATGGGGAAGGGAAAGGAAAGCTGACAGACATTATACCAGGTCTCCATATTTCTGGAGTGAGAGCCTTAATCTTTAGGCTGCTTTATATAAGCTGGCAAAGACACCAGCCACTGTGTTTTTTCCAGTGAATGACTTCATAAGCCTGAACCTTACCTCTGTCATATTGGAGTTCTTTTCTTTTGGCTTCTTTTTTTCTTCTTTTTTTTTTTTTTTTTTCCGGGGTGGGGGGTGGGGGGGGGGGGTTGCGGGGGGAGTGGAAGAAGGGCTTAAGTTAACATTTCGAAGAACCAGCCTCCCATGAGCTTTCTCATGTGGAAACTTTGGGGCTAAAAAATGAAAATATCCTGGGCAAAAAGGAGTCCACTGGTGCAACATGAGACCTCAGTAGCACAAATAACCGTGTGTGTCTGAAGTGCTGTGCACAGCTTCCAGAAAGTATTCCAGAGCTGACCCACATTTGAGGAGATTGAACTCTTGTGGCTTGATGTTCCCATTCAGACTCTTTTCATGTCTTACATATCTAAGGATTTTATTTTTTTAGGATGCTAACAGGTATATTCATAGATATCTCCAATGCATGTCGCCTTTTCCTGTGGGTGGCTCTTGCGAGCAATCCTCATGCTTTGCATTACTCTTTTAAATTTATCTGTGAGACATTTAAGCCAAACCTGATGAGTCAATAAATATGATAAATCAATAAATATGTCCAAACTTTACTTGTTTGGTGATGACTGTTTGCCTACAACTCTCCTTTCTGTTTCACCCATCCAGTTTCTCCAGTTAGCTTGACTTTCTGTACCAAACTCTAAATTGATTGCTTGTCTTCTTCTTGATGGAATCCCCATGGGTCACCCGTCTTAGTGGATTGGGATTGCACCAGATGTGGAAATGATTTGTATTGAATCTGAATTCTACACAGACCAGTGTTAAATTTTCATTTAATTTATAGACCTCATTAGCCTCATTCACTTGGTTTGGTTCTCCATCCTGACATGACCTTTTTGGACAAGTGGGAAGAAAGATGGGAAAAACAAAAGGTCAACATAATTTGAAAAGACCTTACAAAATACAGAGGTCCTGGCAGAATTGTTAGCCTTTACTATATATCTTTATTCCTTCTTTTGGGGTTAGTTTCAGACTCTATACTTTGTCTTACAGAAGGATAAGTTTGTGTTTAGGGACAAAACTGAATGCCAGAGCATGTTCAGAGAATTTCACACATATACAGAAAGAGGTTCTGGGGCGTTGTAGCTCTTGTACGCGTGTAGCCCTTGGTGATTATATCAAACCATGTGAAGGGTGGTGGAAAAGAAAACATAATTGTTGCAGTTGGAAAGAGAACCACATGGGAACTGCCCCTGAGCTGGCTGCCTTTACCGAGGCACTTGGGCAGCATGCCCAGTCCTTGTAGACATCAAAACCACAAGGGCTGACTGGTGTCCATCTAATCTTCATAAATCAGCTAGCTGATGAGAACATAAATTGTCAGAAGATTTCAGCACACAGTGAGTTCTCAACTGGACCAGTTTGAAGGCATGAATCCAGACTCCAGAGAATGTTTGGGATATGGAACTACAAACCCAGCAAAACTGGCTGTCTCGTGACAGTGTGTTGTCCTCAGCTGTGGATATTTTTGCAAATCATATGCATTTTATACATACTATAAATTATCTCTGTGGCTACAAAGTGTAATACTAACAAGTCATTGCCAATACAGGTGCGGAATCAAAACACCATTGGTTTTAATTTGTTACTCCATGATTGACAGAATCTGGGTTTGGAAGGGAAATGAGTGCTAGAGTGGAGGTGTCTCCAACAAAAAATGTAAAACCAGTTTAATAAATAGACATCAGAGCTGATGCAATGTCTCCATGAGATGGTGATAGTGGTCACAAGCAGTGAAACATAAAGACTCTTATAGGGATATCCCTCCAACCAGAAAAAGAAAACAGAACCAGATTTGGGATCAGACACCAGATTTGTCAGGAAAAAATCATGGCTCGTCAGCCCACTCAAAAAACTTGTGATGGTACCTATGCACTCTAATCATAGACCAGAACCCCATTGTCTTGGGCTTGGTACAAAATAATAATAATGCAAGTCTTTACCCTAAATGGTTCATAGAACAGGAACAGCTGGTATTTACTAGTGTAAATCCCTCTTCATTTTTAAGGCTTACAAATCCTTTTTTTCCCCACAAACTCACTAATTTTGTGATAGCAAATACCCCTCTACTTTTGCCTTTTTGCTTCTACATCCTAGGAAATGTATATCAAGGACTTTTAGCATGTTAACAAAGTCTAAATAGCTCTTCTAGCAAAATACACTGGACTCTCTGTTTCCCAAACAGCATCTGAGAAAGATAAGATATTGCGACGATTGTAGGTTATGTATTTAGGGATTAGCTGCTGTGTGTGGAATCCCCAATTCTCTCCCTATTATGGTAGTGCAAGATAAGGCCCAGATTTTGCACCTCTGCTAATTTCTTTTCACTTATCATACCCACACGAAAAGAGATAACCTTTATTCTGTTATCAGCTATCAGCTGCTCTATCACATAATTGCAATCCTCTCAATTAACATGTACCATAGTAAAAAGTACCAGGGATCATAGACCCATCTAGAAAGGTAAAAGAGAACGCTTCTGAGACCATGCGGCAAGGAGGAGAGGGATTTAAATGGTGAGAATGCAGTCACTGTGTTAAGGAATGGCCAGCCTGACTATGATCTGTCTACTGGATCTACGTTTCATACATGCTTTGTTTTAAAGTGGAAAGAAAATTGATCCAGCAAACATTATTTTGATCCTAGTTTAGCTCTGCCTGTGATCGATTGCACTTAGCTGAAGGTTGGGGATTGGAAAGGGCCAATGGAAGGGTCTGAAGGTGGTTGTGGACTTTTGGCTAAAGGAAAGCTGTGAAGCTTTGAAGAGGCCAGTCCTGGAAATAGAAAGGTTAAGAAGGTTGGGACTCCACCAGCTTGTTAGGAGACAATAACGATTTAAACATCCCTGCCGAGAGGACTTCTTATAAAAGCTTCTTCATCACAACAGCTAATGAGGCCTCATCCTGCAGGGAGGTGGGCTGTGCTATGTGAATGAATCATGGATCCTGGGATGGGACAGTGAGATGACTCATTTAAAAGGATTTAAAAACATGTGCCGGCCACAGCAAGAGTGAGTTGATTCCTCAGCAGTGAGCCTTGTCAACAGGCTGGCCAGGGGCCAGCGGAGAGGGAGGCTGACACCAGAAGGAAGCTGTCACCTGCGAAGGAAGCCTTATTGCAGCAGTAATGCTAAGCCGGGAGCCCATAACACTTGGCTGTGGAGATAAACAAGGTATGGAAAATGGGGTTTTATATAAAGAGGACTGAGGAATAATTCCAGCAGAGTTAAGGGTTTATATCATGAGGGTGATAGGTACTTTGTACCTGGGGACAGAGGGAATCCTGGGATGAAGCATGCGGCTTACCTGCAAAATGAATACCCACATGCACGTGGATGAGAGCAAGACAGGAGTATAAAGAACAAATACTAAAGGACACACTTCACTTTTTAATAGCCCACTCAGCCTTGTGATCTGTCCATTTCTTACAGCTGGCACTACCCTGTCATGGTGGACCGATGCTCCATATTCTTGGCAAGACCCATGAGCCAGAAGCTGAAGGTACATTCTGCTTAATGTACTTGACATTATGTTTAGACAATGGGTCACACTGGGCTGCCAGATTTTAAATGCTGAAACTGGTGACGGTCCCAGAAAGATAAATTGATATGTGTACTGAATGAGATGTGGGAGGCCTGCTGTTCAAGTGATATTGTGGCTCTATGCACGTATAACAAGCGGATGAATTTAGGTTTGGATCTACAGCGAGTACATGAAGTATCATTATGTGCACATTAGTCATTTTTTCCAGACATCTGGCAGCCGAGGATTGCTGGGCATCTGGAAAAACATCTAGGTGGTGTGATCCAGGAAGAGCCATGCTCCGTGTGCATTTCCGTAATGTGGCTTTCGGTCAAATATTCCATAATGCTTCATGTTATGCATGATAAATGGTGGCTCTGGGGCCAGAGAATAATAGTGCAAAAGCACATCCCCCATCTTGGATTATGGCACAAAAGAAAATGTCTCCTTTACAATCACAATCAGCTATAATGCAGCTCGGCCTGGGAACCTGCAGGACAGAAACTGGCTTCCCAGTGGGCTGCATTAATACTTGGGAGCTATCATGAGGCCAGTTGTGGTGTGTTTATTAACTCAGACTGGTACATCAATGTCTGCCACAAAGATACCTTTGACTGCGATGAAAACATGCACTGGGAGCCTTTGGTGGTGCAAAGATAAGGTAAAGGCTCATTTTCCCCAGCAGCAATTTTCAGCCTTTTTCTTACTGTGTTGAATGACCTGAGAAGCTTCTGCTGGAGGCACCGATCCTTTCAGAAACTGCACTTGCACAGATTGTGCAGAAACATGTTCATGCTGACTTCCCTTAACTGTTTTTCCCAAAGCACTCCAGAGCAGGTATTCTTGGAGAAGAGGTTGAAAACCAGTGCTTGAGGTTCAGCAATTTATTACCAACTCCTGCCCCATAAAGGTAACAAAAGCTGGCACAAAAGACACAACAACAGTTGCTAAATGACAAGATGGAGCAGCCCACATGGAGCATGGAGGGAGAAGCACAGATGGCAGAGAAGGGCTTGCAGGAGACTGCAGGAACGCGGTCAGAATGCAAATCCCATCGAAGCATTTCGGTAAATAATTTGTCTAGTAAAAAAGCAGTTTAGTTTTAGAGTCCTGGAAGTCTTTTCATGTTACTACCCCACACACTGAACACAAAACTGGGAGAGATTACAGCTGTGTCCTGCAGGGTAAGAATAAACAAAGGATTTAAAAATAAATCCTTATTATAATCTGAAAGATAAAGCCAACTCTTCTGGAAGAAGAGCCAGGTGGAATAAATAGTTTCTTCATAATTCACTGAGAAGCAGGAACATTTGCTGCTTTGTGAATGAAGCAAACGTTGCTCTGTTTCTGCTGTGGGTTTTATTGCTTGAAAGCAAGAGAGCAAGAGGGGAATCAGGAGGGTGGAAGGAGGGAAGAAAGGGAAGGAAGGAAGGAAGGAAGGAAGGAAGGAAGGAAGGAAGGAAGGAAGGAAGGAAGGAAGGAAGGAAGGAAGGAAGGAAGGAAGGAAGGAAGGAAGGAAGGAAGGAAGGAAGGAAGGAAGGAAGGAAGAGAGGGAGGGAGGGAGGGAGGGAGGGAGGGAGGGAGGAAGGAAGGGAGGAAGGAAGGAAGGAAGGGAGGGAGGAAGGAAGGGAAGAAGGAAGGGAGGAAGGAAGGAAGGAAGGAAGAGAGGGAGGGAGGGAGGGAGGGAGGAAGGAAGGAAGGGAGGAAGGAAGGAAGGAAGGGAGGGAGGAAGGAAGGGAAGAAGGAAGGGAGGAAGGAAGGAAGGAAGGGAGGAAGGAAGGGAGGAAGGAAGGAAGGAAGGAAGGAAGGAAGGAAGGAAGGAAGGAAGGAAGGAAGGAAGGAAGGAAGGAAGGAAGGAAGGAAGGAAGGAAGGAAGGAAGGAAGGACAAATGGATGGACAGACATAGTGCTCACCACTGTAGAAGCTGCATTCCCTGTGCTCTGCTTGCTCAGGTTGCTCAGGCTTTCGTGACTCTGACTCTGCCTGCAGCATATTAAAAATGGAAAGGAGGTGAAGAAAAAACTCAAGAAAAAATGATTGGGGTGATGAACTTTTCAGAAAGTTCATGTACAGGCTAATGCAAGGCCCGATTCAACCATGTCTGCTCACTGGGGGAGCAACCATCATCTATACATGTCTCACTGGCTACAGAGGCTCTTGTAGCTGCTTGGAAAACTTCCAATGAAATGTTTGGGTGCCAGAAAGTATCTGTTTATCGAAAAGCATTGAACAGAATTTTGTCACATATTAAAAAAAAATTGGTTTGAAACAGGAATGGAGGGGGAAGAAAAGTGTTTTGAAAAGGTCAGAACAATCCTACAAAAGGGAGCTCTTAGACTGGCAGTTTTGAAAGGACTTCTCATTTTTCTGCTTTTAGAAGAAATTAAAAAGGAAAAATGGGAGGGAACAAGCACTACAAAATATGTCAAATGACCTGAACTGCAACTGGAGAACGGGATGTTTATGGGATGTTGTGAATAAGAAAGATCTTTGGGTTTTTTCTCTGCTGGTACTTGAATTATGAAACTCCCACAGCCTAAAAATCTGGGTTTCACAGCCATAAGATCTGGTGTAGTTTATAGTTAAAACCAGTGCTTCAGTAAAGGCATCAATTAAACACCCATTGGTTTTAATGAGGTCAGATTTCACTTTGTGTTTTCACACAACGCTAATGGATGAGATTGGACTGCACAGTTTGGCTATCTCCTTAGAAACACGCAAAAGATTGCAAGAAATGACCAAATCAAGGCATTATTTTCTCATTAATTTATCCTATATAGTGGTAACTGTTACTGAAAAACCCTGTTACCACGTGATGAAGGTTTCTTCTTTTTTTTCTGGAGCAGACTCTCACAATTTTATTTACCTTTAAAATTAATTTTCAACTTCTCATAGAGATTTTTTTAAAGTTAGAAATAACTCATTGGAACAGAACGAAAATTCCACTGGGACAGAAATTTTCAATCTTTTCAATGAAAAATGAAGCTTTTATTGGTAAAAGCATTTAGTTTGGAAAGAACATTTGGAAAACTGAAGTATATGACAGAAAATTATGAGACTTTCATAAGCAGAGACATTTTAGTTGCTTTTTTTTTTTACATTTTCTTCATTAGAAATTTTATTGTGAAAATCCAAAAGTGCTTTCAGAATTTATTTTCTCAGATTAGAAGTAACTGCTAAACAGAAATGGAATATAATTGCACATAGTTGAAAACAAAACCCCATTTCTTCCCAATTTCAGGTGAACCTCCTAAATGCATCACTGAAATTCTCTCATTTTTCCCCTTTCTGTGCCTTCATTTAAAGAGGACCAAAGACAGCTTCCCTCCTTCCCACCCTACATAGCTACATTGCCTTGGGAGAAGGTGCCCACCAAGATCCACAGAGACTGGAGCTGAGCTCTGCAAGACAAGCTGCTGTGTAAGATCAGAGTTTTGGGGCCCAAACCACTAGGACCCACGTATAGGGGAGCAAAGCAAGAGAAAGATAAATAATGAATGTCTAAACTGTGGTAAAGACCTCAATATGAGTTTTTTCTTACTGGATTTAGCATAATCCAAACACAGAAACCCAGGAGAAGAGGTTCCCTGAATGCCACGTCCCATTGGCATGGCACCCATCTCTTTCCCAGTGACGCAGAGGGATTGTGGTCCCCACGGTTGGGCCTCACTTCCCCCATGGGCTCACAGCCCCAGAAGGCAACTTAGACGTGACCGTGCTCAACTCCAGGCTTTTGGTAACATTTTGGCGGGGAGTGTCAAGTGCTGACAGAATTGAGGCCAAAAAGTCTCTACCCAGGGAAGACAACAAAGCTTTCAGCAGGCTTGTTTGCAAGAGTCCTTCTGCAGCAGCGTGGGTTTGCACACAAGGTCAGAGGGAATTTATAAACCAGGTTGCTTTATTTATTGGAGTGGCAATGAAATGCCTAAAATTTATAGCCTGACAGACAAGCTGAGGAAATAGGACACTGTTTGGAAGACAAGATGAAAATTAACCTGAAGGCGTGGTAAGAGCATCCCACCTCCATCTGCACTCCTCAAAAGGCTTCAGAGACTCTTTAAGTGTCAGGGTAGGAGTTGCAGAAAAACGATTTGCACATCGGGGCCACTGGTGCCCATCCATAAGGGGAGCAGTGTCCCCTGCAGGACACGTGCAGCCCTTAGGGGAGAACTTGCTCAGCAAATTGGTTTGTCTCTGAATACATAGCAGGGCCACAACGCCACACAGCACAGACCCTCAGACATCTTTTAATGTCATTTCCCTCAGAAAGCCAGAGAAGAGGGGTCTCACAGGTCTGAGAGTAGGCATGATGAAAGAAGAGAAGGTGTTTCCCAAACTTGACATCAGCGATGACAGTCTGGGCATGCTTCTTGCCAAAGGCTGTTATAATTTGACATGTTTTGCTCTGCTGACATCCAGAGAGCTGTGCCAGTCCACACTGGTGGGGAATGTGACCTGAAGGTCTCAGTATAAATATATTTGCTATGGATATGTGTTGCAAAGAACATCCAGTAACGGTGTTAACCTTCCTCTTACATCTAGGAAGGTGGCTTTTTTAGAAGCTCTCAATACTGTGCTGGCTCCAGAGTCAACTTAAGTTACTCTTAAACTTAAATTACACTTGAAAAAGCCACTACAGAATTTAAAACCAGAAATGTTTTGGAAGAACCCAACTGAAAACATTCCTCAACTGCATTAACAAGACTCCTGCAAAGGACTTGAGCTTCTGCTCAGATCAGTATCTGATTGGCAATTCTGCACAAGCAATGACCTCCTTCTTGTCCGATGATATAAATAGAGCATCTCCTCCACAGAATGAATGCTAAATATTTACCTTCCTAAAATAGTGACTGCATAAAAGGAAAGGCCCAGGCTTGATACCAAAACGCTCAGCATGGTTCAATGTAAGCAATTCCCTGTGATCGGCTGAGAGGTGTAACAAATCCGTGGTGCTCTGCGGTGAGCCGCGTTTAACATGCATGCAGGAATCCTGCTGGGGCATAATGTGCAAATCCTGATCATCACATTTGCAATGAAGTGGAAGAGAAAATACAATAGTTATTATGGATTACAGTGTGGAGCTTTATGGACAGTGACAGCTTTGGCCTGTCACTCAGCTGCTAACAATAGCAGCTCTGAGATAGTGACTAGAAAAATAATTGATAAATCTAAGGGCTGAATTTATTCATTCTTGCACTGGACTTACATATTTTTATTCTGAGATGATGAAGAGTAAAATGCAGCAAATTTGACACTCAGTGAGCATTCATGCTTATAACTCATTTAAGGGAGAGAGGAAAGGTGGGAGAGTCCTTACTCTTAAACTCCACACATTATTTTGTGTATTTGCTATATTTAGAGATATGCCTTTCTGCACCTGCTCAAAGTTGCTCAGGCTGCCTCTGCCAGAGGTTATCTGCAATTTCAAAGAAGCAGAGCGGGGAGGGAGCAATGTGCAGCCTTGCCTCCCGCAGCCTCACGTTGGCTCGCAGTCCCCTTCTCTCCCAGCAATAACACAGCTATTACCCCATGTCTTGGACCCCTTTGCCTCTGCTCCTCTTTGATGCAGTTCCTGGCCAGCTGCATTCTTAGGAGGCTTTGAAAAGGACTGATGACTGGGTTTGGGGGTCAGGAGGAAATTTTTCCTTTGGGTCTGCAGCCTTTTCATGCTGCTCTTGCATCAGCAGGAGGTCATAATTAAAATAAATCTATTATTTACTAGTTTGCAGGAATAGTGAGCTCCCACTGCTTACGCCTGGTCCACAGAGTGCAGGACTGCATTGCGTACTGGGATAAGGAGCCAGACCTATGAGATTTTCAAGCAGAAGCCATCATCCTTCGGAGGAGGGGAGAGGAGAAGATTCAGAGGCTGAGCAAACTCCTACGAGTGGGCTGCGGAGAGTCTAGCTGAGGGTTAGGTGGTAAGAGCCCTTTTGCCACTGATTAATCATTTCAACAAAGTGACATCCTATCATCAGCTACAAGTAGAATGAGAGCTTGGGAGCTGCGCCAAAGCATCCTGGATATGTTTCAATTTTACTTTGCTTCTGTTTTTTTTTAGTAGAAGGATGCTTCTGAATTAATAACCTAAGAGGGTTTTTTTCTTCCTTCAACAGATGTCTAGAAAGGAAGAAGACATGTAGGAGAGGAGGGAGTGCATGCATATAAAAGGAAGGAGAGGAACAGGCTGAGACTGCTTTTATTTGGTAATTTCTCAAACATCCATTTCTCTTTGTGAAACAGTTGTAAAGTAATGCACATATTGATTAGCACCAACCCTGGCAAGGCCTTGGTTTGGGAGGTTGACAAATAAGACATTTGGCTTGTCAAATTATTTTCTGAAACAAAATGAATTGTCAGTTTTGTTTGTGTTTGCATGGTGATTAGATGGCACTGAGGTTTTTGTATTAACCAATGGCCTGCTCATTTCTTCAAGTATCCACATTTTACTGCATCATTCCTGGGATGCAATTTCTCTAGTGGCGCAGCTACAGATACAGACTCCCAAAGGGGAAGCCTGTATTAACATTTATCTCAGTGACCCGTTTTCAGCAGCATGGGAGCTGCAGGGCTGATGTCTCAACAGTGCTCTCCCCTGGATCACTCATAGTCTCTGAAAATTTCCCCTGTAAAATCCCCAAGAAGCCAAAAAGGAATCACGGTTCGCAAAGCTTACTGTTCATGTAACTGACAGAAACATTTCACTAAAAACCAGTTTGCTCTAAGGAGTTTTCTGCAGAGAAGCAGCATCTTTCTCCCAGAAGGACTTTTCTCTTGCAAGGCTTTTACCTAAACACTCACTTCCCACAGGCGTTTTATCTTAGAATAGAGACACATCAGAAACACTGTTGTACCATTTGTGAGATTTAAGAGTGCTTTTATTTAATTTATTTCATGCACCAGACAATTACTCCACATAGGATAATCTACCAAATGATGTAATGGACTACATATATAGGATAAACGTAAGATATTTTTCCCTCCTCTTTATCTGTTTTATTGGAAGCCAAATTATTTGTAAGAATAAACTATCTTAAGTTTATAGATAGCAGGCCATAACACAGGGTTTGGTGTTCAGGGTAATTTTGTAGTGGGTGTTTTTTTGTCAGTGCTTCTCAGCCTGGGTCTCTCTTCCAAACCGAGTCATGCCCCAAGACACAAATCCTGCTCTGGCCCTCTCCTTCCTGCTCAGGAGGTTGCTGTGTTCCAGCTCAAGGTCCTCAGAAGGAGAAGGTGGGAGATCAGAGACCATCTCCTGTGCTGGAAGCCCCTGGCACTCTGCTTCTGCATTCCCAGAGGGGAAAGAGATGTAGAGTTGTAGCTGACACCCATCAAATGCTCTTCCATCTCTTGTCCTTGAGCATCAAGAAATGAGCTTCTCAGCATGGGTCACCCCATGGTATAGCAGCACTAAAAAACAAGCCTCCCTGCACGCAGACGATGCATGCAGCCTACGCGCTCCCCTTGTCCTCATTCCCAAGACAAAGCACCTCTAGAAATGGGAGAAGGCCATGGACAAGGTCTGCTCTTCACCAGATCTCAGAACAAAGATTAAGATGAATTTATATTGTTTTAAAGGATTAGATAACGTTGTAAGCATAGAATGTGCACTAAGTATGTCGTATTTATCCAAGTGTGTTTGCTGCAAAGAAATATAAGAACCAGCTTCGGAGGTACCCTATCTACTTCTGCTTCCAAAAGTACCAGTGTGTGACTGCTGCTGCATAAAATGTTGGGACTGGGAAGAGCTGTGATTATACAGTACACGCTGCTCTTCCTTGCTTGTGTGCTTAGAGATACTTCAAGGTCACCACATCTACTGATAATTCAATCCTAATTAATTTCACTATTGAGGTAGCAATCTCCGGAGTTTGCCAAGTAAAGAATACCCAAGATCAACGGTTCTGTGACACACACAGTTGTCTACAAAAGAGTCAGCTGAAGATGTATTCAATAAAATGGGGCTGGTGCATAACTGAAGTTTGAACCAGAATCTTTAAAAAGCCCAAAGATCAAGTGCTTAAACCTGTGCTGACCTTGGCTCTCAACCCATGGTCTCTCCAGTGACTTTCCTGTCCTTTCACCTCTTCTTATGAGAGGAGTCAGCAATACAGGAAGAACTTTCAGCTCCAGATGGTAGCCTGACCAGTAGCAGAATGAAATGATTGTGGGTTTTTGTTGCTTTGTAATGATAACATTATTTGCAGGAAGACCAAACTGGGGATAGAGGCATATCATGAACTAGTCTGGCATCATATAGATTCAGATTCCATGAGCCTTACCTATACAAACAGGGACTGAGCAACAGAGAAACACAAGATCTAAATTCACTGTTTCATTTTCTTAATTCCTTGTGCTAGCAGAATTTTTTCAAAAACCCTTCCAGCAGCCCGAGAAGCAAGTGGCTATGATACAGCCCAGTGACGTTCCATCATTAATTCCCAGTCCAGGGGAATATTGGCTTAGATATTAAATATTGCACATCACATGCATCAGATGAGATATTAGGTTCCTAGTATTAGATTCCCATAGTATTCTAACCACACTCTTCAGAGTGCTAAGGGCCAGATTTTGGTCTTTGCACTAAGGCTCTGTCATGAGTAAACCACCAGTTTGTGGTTTTCCACTGAGAGGATGCAGAATCAGTCCCTGGTTCTGCTGTATTACCTGCTAGATGTAGATACGGGGTGGGAAAGGCTGGTTTTCTGCAGTGAAAAAGAAAGGAGGGCAACAGGGAATATGCAGACAGATCAGTGCTAGGAGCGACTTGTTTAGGATTCATTTTCTACTGGCACCTTCTGCTCGCAATGCCAAGTTCCATTTTCTTCCCTGCTTGCTGTACATTTGCAGCTGATGATAATCTTTGGCCTGAGTATTTTCCTAGGCCAGTCAGGCCAGGACATGTCAAAGGACAGAAGATTTATAAACCTCCATTAAGCAGCCACATTAATCAGCAGACTTCCCTCTCTGTCTGCGAACCCCACGGAGTGGCCAAGGTGTCCTGGAGCACATGCTGCGGGCTGCAGCTGTGGGGAAATTAATGGGACTGCTCAGAATCGCATGCCCTCTCCTTGGGGCCAAGGGAAGAATGAAATTGTGGAAGAGAATTCGGGATGAAGAGGAGCTGCTATGAGCTCTGAACCTAACCCGCTGTCTCTCTAGAGCAGCAGGAATTTTGGAGGCGAGGAAATCATGGGCATTTCTGGATCCTCTAATGAAAATGCCAGTCATCCAGAGGAAGATACCCAAGAAACCTGGCAATATCCCTGTTGAGATATACTATATGACTGGAGTGTATGGGCTGCAGTTATTTTTAATCTGTCTCCCATCTGAAATACTTTATTGCATTTTTAGAGGCTCTTTTAAAAGCAGAGAAGGCCGTGCTGCTAGAGAGTGCTTTTATATTTTAGGTTGTCTTATGCTAAGCAGTAATATATGTTTAGGTTGTTATTCTACCTTGCGTTTTTACTGGGATGATGACAATTTCTGTGTTCTGCTAAATTGCAAACCAGCCTCCCATAATGCTGAAATGCTTGTATTAAGAGGCTTAGCTAAACAACACGTAACAGTAGATTTGCAAAGTATATTTTAAATGTTCTCATAGAGGGTTATTTCTTTCGTGCTAGACAGAGGTGCTTAGTTTGTCCTTGTAAATTTTTTCTCCGCTTTCTGAAGCTGCCAGGTGGCTATGGCAATATTCTTGCAAAAAACTTTACTATTCTTTTATATTTACTTTAAAATAAGCAGACAAAAACTAGCTTGGCTTATAGAGTCATTGGAGTTAGGAAAGCAGAAAGTGGGGTATAAATAGGACTATGTGAGTTATATGTTATTAGCTCCTTTTTGCTTCCTTCAGCACCATAAAAATTAGTAAATTATTTTTTAAAATCATGGCTGGGTTATGACTTTTTATGTCTTTATCAATTAAGTAATTAACTTCTGCTGGACTGGCCTCTCAGACCTTGCTTCCTGCTCAGCTCAAAGCATCCGACAGTTGACACTGCTTCTGTATAGCTACACTTGCACGTGTACATCAGACAATTATTAATTGAAATGGCCAAGTGTCATTCTTGAATGCACAAGTAATTTTATTCTTACCAACAACTGCAAACAGAAAATATCAGGTGTTAAAATAAAGGCACAAAAATTAATTTGGTCTTTAGGCTTCTGCCTTTTCTACAGTCAGTCCCATAAAGAGCTCGAGAGCGAGTTTTACAGGCTTAAATCACTACATCTGTCAGAAATATTTTTCACCAGAATGTGAACTGGACAAGCATATTAACTTCAAAATGAGCAGACATCTAATTAAAATATGACCAAATAAACCACGGAATTTCAAACGCGTTTCTGCTGCCGCTGTTTCTGAAGCACAAGATCAAGTAACAGATTGTTGCTTCACAAGCTTATTTATTTTTGGGCAGGGGTATTTAGGCAAGAAAAGAATCCCTTCATCGGTGCATGGGGAAGGATGCAAATTGCACAAGTTGGGAAAAAATGTATGCTCGTTCCAGCAGGAATTTTTCACTCACTCTTTTTTCTTTCATATCTAAATGAAAGATGGATGGAAACCAGCAAGACATTTTTCATAGACTCATGGGATATTTGGGTCCATCCCTCAGTAAAAGCCTTTCCATTATCTTCAGTAGATATTAGATCACATGTGTAATTATCTCCAAGGCAAAATGAAGAAAAAGGAGTTTGAAATGAGTTATTTTTGCTTTAAGAAAAATGGGAAAGTAGGAGGATGGGCCATGAGTATCATTCAAAGAACACTAAGGAGATCTGGAGCGTGTTGACCTTGTACCAATTCCATGTACAGAGCTCCTCTGGACATCAGCAGGAAGCCAGTGTGAAGATCAAGGTCACAGAAGGAGTATCTATCCTGGAGTAAGCCCCAGAAGAGCATTAAATATTTTTTTTTTCCTTGAAGACTGTTTGGAAGCCTTCCTAAGAGTAGTCCAGGTTTTGAACTTATAAAAAGAAGTGTAACACTTGGAAATAAAATATTTTCCTTGTTTGGTTTAAACCTGTTTAGGTTTACTGAGTTTGTGTTCCTATACACAGACTGAACCTCTGTCCTGAGATGGGATTAGCCTGGATTTAAGATGTATTTGGGTTTTGTTAATCCATAGGCAGTCAGGAGAGAGAGGCATAGTCTCATAAAGGGATACGCCCAAACAGTACTGAAACACCAATTAATGAGTTTTATTTTTTCCTCTTGTACTGAATTTGTTGCAAACAAATCAAAAACTTATTTAAATCACCCTATACTCCTAGAAAGACATAATATGGAGAAATGAGGACGTGCAAAGAAGCTGGAATTCCTCAGAGTAACCGCATTTGAAGAATATCGGTATTTGTACTCTTGTTTGAATTCGGACTTGGAAGATGCTTGAAACGAAATTGCATATTTAGAGGCTCATAGATAATGTAGTTTCTGGCAGGATTCTGCTGTTTGAGGAGATGAACAATTATCCCCAGACTTTTGATAAGCAAGTTCAAATCAATCTTTAACATATAAAGGAGGTGTTCAAATTACACTGATAAATCCAACTAAAGCCCTGAATCCATCTATCAAGGGTTTTGGAAATTCAGTTCCCAGATCTCAGTTTTGCAACTTGGATCCATCTTCTCAGCAGAAATTATGGACATTGCTGTAATGTGATGTAATATAGCACTGTAATACAGTCAGCATCCAGGTTTTCTATTAGATGTGAGTGAATAAGCAATGATAAATATGCAGTTGCATGATTATTAATAACACCAAATATGAAGACACGCTACCAAGATTTTAATGCAATACCGTGACAGAATGGTTATCATTCGCATAGAAATAATTGTAATGAGGGAAATAAAGGGTTTAAAAACCATGCAGCACTGATTTATTATGGTTATTTTATTCCTTTTACAAAACTCTGCTCCTGTTTTTGTAATTTCTTGTGGGTTTGTATACACAGAATTAAGCACATTGTTAACTGCTGCACTGCCCAACTAATTATGCTTATTTTTGGCACTATATTGCACCTTAATTAAGAACTGTTTGCATTTTCAGAGCATGCAGATGCCAAAAGTTTGCCTTTTTAATTAAAAGTAAAAAGCAAACTAAGCTGTTCTGTGAGGAATGTGAATGAAACTCTAATGAACAGGGAAGGACAGAGAAGAAGTTCAGACCTGGTGAACTTTAATGCCAATGGTGCAAAATGCAACTAATTATACAACAATTGATTGTTTGCCATGTACAAGTAGCTACAACCTTATTTGCCAAATAGACTGACAAGATAGACTAATCTCTCTCATTCATCGTAATCATTGAAATTCTGAATCTCAGTGAGACACAAAGAAAAGCTTCACCTTTGTGATGTAAATCACCAATGGAAAATTTATGTGATCTCTTTTAATAACTGAAAAATTGAATGGCACAGGATATTCACCAGGAGCAAACACTCCTTCCAAGTCAATTGGATGTCCCCAAAATATATTAAAGATGCTGCCATGAGGCCACACTTGGTGCTCATTGCACTTAATGAAAAGGTTCGTGCTGGTGTAGTGGCCATTGCAGCATGTTTTTGGAGCTAATCAGCATCATATGAATAACTATAACACTTATCCCAGAAATAATCAGCACTTTTTTAACAGAAAATCTTGCAGGGACATGAGCTAAATGAAGCCAAGAGTACATATCACTGGCTTACCCTAAATTTGGTTTATCCAGTGTGCTCAATGGCCCAGGAAAAAAGACTATGGGATGCAGCCAACATCTTTTTGAGAAAAATAATCATGGCTAGCACATAGCAACCATTGCCTGCTATTACTCTATGTCTTATATTCGGGAAATGAGATTGAATTATGTCAGCAAACTCGTGGGATAGCTCTGCTTACATGCCTCAGCGTTCCTTGGTGAATTTATTCACTGTTCCTCAGTAACGCTTCAGTGTAAGTTATTGTCAGTCATCTTTTTTGCTGCAGCTAGCAATGCCGTTGAAAAACAGCCAGTGATAGAATGTCATCAAGTCTCCTAAACAGAGCAAGGAAAAGCAGGGCTTTTTTGAGGGAGGGCTGATCGGTTATATGAATACTAAATATTTGTCTACATTTTCACTTGCATGTCCAGACGTATCTATTCAGTTAGATGTCTCTGAGGGGTGTATGGAGCCTATCGGTACGTTCCAGGAACATTTTCCAAAAAATCAGAAGGGGAGAATGGGGGAAAAAGTGTAAAAATCCATTATTGTTCCATGCCAGGTTGGGAAATTCTCTTGACATTAAGAAACATCCAAGCAGTTTCATCTTTGAGTGTTCCAGGAAAAACTTAAGCACGGTAGCTGGACTAAATGTCTGCTCTGAGGGCAGCTCAAAACCAGCCACCAGTAGCATTAGTTGACATCAATTCATCACAACCAAGGGAAGAGCTGACCCTCATCCTTCTCAGTTCATGTATACCTGCACGAGCTGTGGTGTCTCTGTAAACCAGAACTCGCTGTCCTGGGATGATCATGGACCTGGTGAAACTAAATATTCACCAGCGGAAAAATATGAACTTTAGTTTAATTGCAAACAAGAGGGAGAAGAGCATTCCCCTGTACAAAAATTATTTCAGATCACTGATGTTGTAGACCTGCACCCTGCATGGGTGAGCCAGGACTGTGCCGTCTCCCTGCCCCCTCCAGCAGTTGCTGGCTCAGAAGGCAGAAGGTGACATCTTCTATTCACAACCACTCTTGCTCCAGAGACCTTGGCTGCTTCCACTTGTACCTGGAATTAGCTTCCTACAGACTGAATTCCTGAAACTTACCTTCATCTGCTTCCAGCATTAGCAATGCCTTATATTGTGGAAAGTCTCACCATCAGCTCTTTGGTCCACCTCCAAGTAGTCACAACGTCAGACTCCAGAGGTTGAAGACAATAGGTAGAAAATAACCTGCCAGCCTTGAGGAAGGAAGCATAAGATTTACATTAAAAGCACACTAAGTTTAGGAAGACAATATCTTTATTTTTTGGCTCAGGCCAGCTGTGGTTGAGCCACTGTGGAACAGATGCTCATGATATCCCAGGACTAATTCATAAATCACAGCAAGGACCAGTTCTAGGCACAGATGGAAAATTGAGAGTGCTGTAGTAGAAAAGATAATGCGTGGATATAACCAAAACAAGTTACATCAAATGGGATAAATTAACATATCCTGAGGGAAGACACAGCTCCAGCAGTAGAGTGAGCAGCCCCACATTCAGAAATGGGGTCAGGATGCATGAATTTCTGATTCAAAATTAGGGTGATGGGTTGTGTATTCTAGGAGACAGGCAAAATCCTTCATGTACCAGAGTAAATTCTTAGGAATTTTCTTTTCTCAGTATGTTTGACAGAGTTATGTTTTTTTGCAATAACTACCTAGAGATAAATTCCAGGTAGATAATGGGCAGACTGGAAATTTCACAGGAATGCCCTGGTTGAGTTTTTAATAGCACTAGTTATATACTAGTCATATAAGAGGATTATACCACTTTATCCTGACTAAAATAATCCCTCAAGTTACTGAATTCATTGAAGCTTTTTTGTTTACTTCAGCAGTGAAGGCTTGTGGAGGATATATGGGGTTGGGAAGAGCCAAGTTTTGAAAGGATTTTTTTTGGCAGCCCTTCAAACCAAAACCAGCTGCCCATCGTGCATGCTTCTCTGAGCATTGCTCCGTGGCTTCATACTCCAATCTCCAAAGCTGGGTTACTATTTGCTAAAGATACGTGTTCACAGCACAAAACATGTGAAAATAGCAGTGCCAGATTTATTGCCATCTTTCAGAGTCAGAAACCAATAGGTTGAAATGAGATATATTGGGTAATAAATCCTTACTAAGTGTGAAGAGCTGAAATTCTGTAAAATGCAGTACCACATGGCTTTCTGGATATGGTCCACCAAACTCGTTTCCTCTCTAGTAACTAATTTTTCCCTTTATGCTTTTATGTGGACTCTCCACAATAGAACAAGTTTTCCTGGTACAGCTTATGGAAAAAGATACTGCAGGTCAGAGCATCGTGTCAAAGCATCATCACTCTGACCCTGTATTGTCGTAGTTACAACAACATACTTACACTAGAAATAGGAAGAGCAGAAACTTCAACCTCTAATGTCTTTGAATCCAGTCTTAGAAAACAGGGTCATAAGGGGCATGAGCAGATCATCCCACCCTTAATTACATACGCTCACTATCTCCTCACACCACAAACCCTGCTTCTACCTGTGCATTGCTTTCATCTCAAGTTATTATCTTTAAAACCCATTTCCTCCTTTCATTTCCAGGTCGCATCCATCGTTGAGTCCTTAGTCCTCTCCCGAGGTAGCTGACATCATCACGATGTACCGTCCTGTAATGTCTCTACTGCTTGTATTTAGCAACTAAAGCCAAATGCAAATATCAAAGCATTTGCAAATATTTGTTGGGTTTGAGTCCATAAATGCTCAGACCAGGCACCCTTTGGGTGACTGGGAAGTTCTGAATGTTATGGATATCGTCACAAAAGAAAAGTATTTCCCCACAACGGAGATGAAAGATCCCCGTGTGAAGGAGACATTCTGACAACCACAGGAACTTTATCATCCACCCATAGTGACCTGTGTTCATACACCAGGTATGTCCACACCTGTGATTGCAAAAGCTCCTTCTGGATTAAGGAATTGTTTAAGCAAACATAGAAATGTTATAAAGCAATTGCATAGCACCTGTATTGATTTAAAGATTCTGAATATAGGAATTAACTGCATCCAGTAATCATCTGTGGGAGGCAAAATGGCAGAATTTTACTTTCACATATGAATCTGTTAATTCTGAACGATAGAAAGTAATTTGTGAAACACAAATAAATTCTGCAAAGCAGCGTAGTCTTAATTAATTGAAAAAATGTCTCTTGCCTCTTGGGCCTAGGGGGATTTGACTGAACCAGGGCTGTGGTTCAATGTCCTTTCTGTAACGGCAGTTAGCACCAGCGACTGAACGGGAAGACACAACAAGTGTGAAAAGCAGCAGTGCAAAGTCAGAAGCCAGTGGGGACATTCCTGTGTCACACCCAGCAGCCAGAAGCTTCTGTCACAGCACGGAGCTGTGATGGCTGTGGAGAAGTGCGTGTACAGTTTCTAAACACAATCGTTTCTGGTCCCCCAATGGCCTTTCTGAAGGGGAGGGGGTGGGAGAGAGCTTGTTGTGCTGGAAGGATTGTTTTCCCAGTCCTGGTGGTCTAGCAAGCTGTAGGAATTAATTTTATTTTAGGAAAGATGAACTATGTATCGGTAAAATAGTGATTCCTCACAATTCTTGTTATATGTCATTCCTGATATTTACTCACTTCCCCCAGCTGCATGACCACAATTGCTCAGGATAAAGGATCACAGAGGATAAAGGTTTGCGTCTTTCTGTGTTGTTGGTTATCTTGGAATATCATTAATTTGGCAATATGTTAAAAAGGGCGCAGTGGCACTTCTCTGCAGTGCAGCTCCTGAGGATGCTTACAGTCAAGTGCCCTGGAGATGGGGAATGGGGTAGTAAAACCTCCCGTTCTCTTCCAGACACTGGAGAACAAAAGCAAAGAGCACTTAGAGCGGGGCAGCTCAGCCTTGCTAACTGGAAAAGCCAGACACCACCAGCTCTGTCTGTCAGTTTTAGGACCTTTTCCATATGATTCCCATAGTTTGCAGCGATAAGAGGAACCACCAGCAGCACTTGCATCTATTCTGGGCAGCAAATTCTTGTGCAAGAGGAAGCATATATCACATCCACTTATTTTTCCAGCATTTTTAGATGGTTCAGCAGATTTACAGATTTATCATCTTCATAACACTCTTATACTACTTCCCAAAGCTACAGAAACCAATAGCAACATTTGATAGCCGTGAAATCATATTTATGGGATCCATTAAAAACTCCGTATTGGTAGTTAAATCTGGAACCTGGCATAAGTGATGAGAGTATATTGGAGAAGTCCCTATGGAGCAGCATATGTGGGCTCATGTTCATAGCATCAGGAGGCATCTGTCACAAATTTCAGCCCTCCCAAGCAGATCTAATCTGGCATTAGTGTTCAGGAAGCCAAGCACATCCAAGAAAGCCTGTGCGAAGATGGGCTTTTAAATAAGGTTTCATGTTCCCACTGCATCAGAAGGCTTTGACTTACATATTATGTAGAGGAGGTGCTGCCGGAGAGAACAGTCTTTCCAAGCTAGAAGGAAATAGCCAGACTGGCTGGCAGGCAGACAAGGCAGGCTGTCACACAGTGCTGGCAAAGCAGAGGCTCTCAGGCAGGGTTTGAAGACGACATGCCCTGTGACCATGGCCATGGACCCGCACTGTCATGGACAGGACACTCGCTCCTCGTGTGTGACTCCCCAGGATGTGCAAAGCACTTACAGGCTCCCACAGATCCCACCAACTGCTGTGCAAGCCTAGTTGTCCTTCTAAGGGGGGATTTCACAGTAAAACTGCCTCCCACCATCAGTCTAAGTGGCATCCACATGGCATAAAAGGGGCATTTTTGATGCCCCATGTTGGAGGGTAATGAATATACTCTAATCAGCCTTGAACACTGAATTTTTTGAGGGTGGGTTTGTTTCCAAGCAGTGAGGACTCAGCACGTCTGAGGTCTGAGCACAGACTAAGGACTGGGCTCACGAGGCAGCAGGGACACAGTCAAGCGTCCGCCTTGTTCATGGCACAGGAGAGTCACAGGAGACAAAAGTGCCATGGAAGGGTGGCAGGGACGGCTGTACCACTGCCCTGTGCCCCTGCCCTACAACTGCACCTTTCACCCGTTGCAGACCCACAACACCACCTCGTTATTTGTTTGACCACAGAAGACTTTCTGTAGAAGATGGGTTTTGTTGAATCAGATCAAGAAGAAAGTGCTGTAAGTATTGATCTGCAGTGGTCTGCAGCAATCATCTTTAAATATGATAAAAGCTCATTTTTCCCTTCTAAAGCTTCTGTTTTAGCAATGTTTTAGATAATCAGAAAACTGATGATGCTAGGATAGGGGTTCACTACCTTATTTGCTGCTTCCTGGGAGTCAGAGGCCCCCACCAAAGGAATTTAATCTTCTTAATCACAGGTATGCCCTCCACAATGATCTTTCATTGTCTCTTAGAGGTGATTCTTGGACCACTGCATTCAGAAAATCTTGGCAAGCTGAAGGATGAACCAGTCCTTCAACATCTTCGGGCCCAAGCTCTTAACTGGAAATGATGCAGGGATGCCTTTTCGTCAGAGAACTCCTTGCTGTAACAAAAGTGCCAAGCAAGGAGATCTTCCGATGTCTCCCACAGAGGTTCACAGCACGTCCTCTCCTGATGGGGTCCCGTCCTCCCCAACGGCACAACACAAATGGTGCTATGGCCTGATTCCTTTCAGCTTTTTGCTGAGGAGACGCAGCAGGGAGAAGTTTCTGGTTTATTTTAATCACTTCTCTTATCCCCTCTCTCTCTAGCTGGGAAGTTGCTGGCTTTCTAAACTATCCAACCCTAGGCAGCAATTTCCTGAGCAATTAGCTTTGGTAGCAAACATCTTACTTGTTTTCCTGGGGTCAAGTCAGAATAGGTATTTAGAGCACTTGCCAGGTAATTTTAGTGGCACCAGATACAAAATTGGTCCCCAGTTTGCAGACACCAGGCTAAAGGCTGCTCGTGGCCACCCTGCATCTTCACCTTTGGCCACGGGACACCAATGTTACTACAATATAGGCTGCCTGGGGCCTGGTGGCCCTAATTCTCACACCACTGTTGCTCTTGGAGGCATCAGCAGCATAAAAGCAGAAGGCATTTCATCTTGGAGCACGTTGAAACTCGCCCTTTCCAAACTGCACCCTGGGGCAGAGCCACTTGTCTGCAGCCCCCCAGGCGCCTGGTCAGAGCCATCCTTCTGCAGCACCAGGGATGGGTTTGTGGACTGTTTTGGTCATATGAGGAACATGGAAAATGCTGAAAATCAATTAATAGCATCAAACGATCCCCTTGAGCAGGTCCTTCACTCATCCTCGACTAGGTACTTCATTAATTAGAGAGGGGTGAGTTAATGGCACCCACCTCCTCTTCTTTCTGAATCCATTTCTTACCAAAGGACTGTTTGAAGTGGATATTTTCTTTATGTAGTTGTACAAACATACAGGACAAATCCTTCTAGCATATTCAAAGGCATTAGCAAGGGACTTAACATCAATATGTTTGCTTTCTCCTTAGCTGTGTGTTTCTGATTCCTTTACATTGCTAATATGCTTTTAATTTATTTTCCTTGCTTTGTTTGGCTGCGGCTCATCCTTTTGTTCTCTGACAATAACGCCGGTTCAAAATCCAAACGCCTGCCTTGGCCTCAGCGAGGTATTGACGTTTTCCTTACCTCTTCAATTATGAACCACGTTGCTGTTGCATTGAATCAAGGTCTCAGACCTTTCATGCGATGCGCTGACAAGAGACGTCTGCTTAATTCTAGCCTGAAAAGCAGCTCGAGTTGAGATTGGCAGTACCACCCATCCATGCAGGAAAGCTGGAGTGTCTGCAGGCTGGATAAAGCTTTATTACTGTATATCGGCCTCCAAGCTCAATTTGAGCACCAAAGCTCACACGTTTTATGATACTGCATATTGTTTCTACTAAAATCTCATTATATCTTTCTGGTTACCTCATCCCACTGTGGAATAATGCGTGGTGTTAATGACGCAGCAATGGTAATAAAGTGTCCCTCTGATGATTTAAAGCAAAAACAGTTCTCCCCCCCTCAAAAGCCTTATAACTAGCACTTACTTTTATGATGGACTGCTCATTCACTTATTAAACATTTATTGTTTCCTCAATAAAAGTAATCTTAGATGTATTCAATTATTAATATAAATAAGGCACAAAATGTGAAACAGCAGCAATCTAATTTTCTTTTTTGCATTAATCTTCTTTCTTATTCAACCATCACAAGAGGGGAGTGAAAAAAGAACAGATTCAGACTTACTGAAAAACAAATACAGTTGGCACGAGAAAAGCAAAATTCTTATCTATATCCTTGTCAGGAAAAAAATAAATTAAAACTCCTTGGAAACCCATAATGTTTCCTAATATGTGGCGGGGCATTGTTAGTTTGGTGCCCCTAGCCTGAAAATAACTGAAAACTGAGACTGCCACAAATGTTTAGCAAGGACTGCACTGGGGCAATGCAAAATAAGGCTGAGATAGCTCTGTATTGTATGTGTACAAATATAAATACACACACATATATATGCTTTTATATATATATACACACACACACATCCTCCTACACACATAGCCATGCTAGGATGTTAACACAGCGTTAGCTTTAGGTTATTGTTTCTTACGCAGATCTTTAGAAACTAGGTCTTGTACAAATCCCTTTAGATCAATATTTATGGGATCATAGTATGAGCTTTGTGGTTCGTACCTATGAAGTAGCCCCAGATTCACACCTCTCCAGGCAGCAGCTGAGGGCAGCATCTGCAGTGATCATGGGCACTTGGGGTTGGCTTGGCCCATGGTGATAGGCAGGAGTTAAGTTCCCATTGTCAAAAACTGGTGTATTGAAATAGGTTTACAGACAGGTGCTCCTGTGAAAGTCTATTTTTTGTCATAAGTGTTTTCAATCCATGTTATCGCTCCAAAGCGATAGCGACGTGCTCCCGGTGCAGGATCAACTGAACACGAGTTATAAGCTTAGAGTCTCACACTAGGCAAATTTTCAAGTTTTATTTGAATTTTTTCAGGCTCTTTGTCTAGATTTAGTTGTGATTTGGTAGTTTGGAGTGATCTTCTACTTCAAAAACAGGATAAAATTGGTTTACATTTAAGTAGAAGATGCTATTTGTTCATGATTTGTCTTCTCCATTCTTCCTCTCATTTTCCAGTGTATCTTATAGAGGAAGATTCTTGGAGGATAGGAAGGGAAGAATGTCTTCCAACTCTAATATTTCTGAAGTACTCAAACTGAGAAGAAACCATGCAATATGAGAAGTGAAGAGTGAGAGGTCATGGACTGTTTATTCTAGTAACCTCACTGCCAGACTGTGTTGGCAGGATATGCAAACCTCCAAATTAAATGAAAATTTGTCCTTTAGTTGGCAACTGAAGCAAATGGATAAATATAGAAACCCAGTGACTTGCACTGACCTAGAAATCTTGTAAATCTCTCGTCATTTGCTTATGAGGTAAGAAAAAATAATGATGAAGCAAGTATGCAGATAATTAAACATCTGAACAAGAGGGCAGAGAAAAGGTCATCTGAAAACAGAAGCCATCAAAATTTGAAGAAAAATTTGTAAGCCAGTTTGAGATTTCACTGATATTTTGAAGTTTGAAACTGCAAATATATTTCTGAGGTTTTTGTTTGTTTGACTCTATTCTACAACAGTTAGCAAATAGCTTTAAAAGTTAGGGGAATTGTGGAAACTCTGTTGTTTTGGGTTTTTTTTCCTTGTTTTAGCTGCTAGCCATAAAATTCTGATGTTGAAGCAATGTTCACAGCTATACTTATTTAGCACCTGCATAAAGAGCCAGAACTAGCATTTTATTTCACTAGCATTACATTAATTATGGAGTAAGGTCTTCTGTCTTACTTCCAAATTAGATACCAGTTAATCAGGATTTAGCCATTTATTTAGTTTTATACGTTGTGAATAAACCCATAAATCAATGCAATTACTTGACGGCCATGAAATACCAATATAGAGTTTTGGTGAACCTGGGCCGTACTTACTGTTGTACACCACAATACAAGTGAAGTGATCTCTTCAAAAAAACTCCCAAAACATCATTCTGAGATAAAACTTGGAAATGTTACTTATCCCAACTAAAATATATTAGCTGATAAATATATAATAAAAGTAGCCCAGCATATAGGGCAGAGCAAAAGGATCAGCCCCTGAACCCAGGAGTGCATCAGCATTCAAAAAGGGTAATTCTAAAATTACCCAAGCAACTAAAATTGCACCCCTATGTGCTCATGCTCTATTAATGGTCAAATGGTTGCAAGCACCCAGTCGTGGAAATTATACTACTAAGGATCCTCTTATAGCCTGCAGTCATTTACTCGTTGCCAGCAGCACATACGGTATATATGGCTGGCTATTATCGTTCTTATTTTGCAGCTTTTTTATCAGGATTTGTGTATCATAGTATCACCTTTGTTGACAAGTGCATATGTGGGTAGACACACAAAAAGGCTAAAGAAATGGAAAAGATAAAGATCTGTGGAAGTCAAATTGAGTTTTTATATTAGAATCAGCTTAATCAGGTGCATCATCTGTGACTGCTGGAGGAGGCAAAAACCTGCTGGAATGAAGAACGCAACTTTAGCTATGCACACTCACTTTTTTTTCAGAATTTAGAAGAAATCAGATATTAATGAAAGTTGTTTTGAAAGGGGAAATGCAGGGTACATAGCAATTGTCAATTGTGAACGCATTTTATTGCATTGTATGCACAAATGTTCCTCGTTCCCAATGAATAGGTTTAGTGTCATGAAGAATAAATCTAATCATGCTTGTAAGCTAAAAAATATCCCAAATTTGAAAATGTGTTTAGATGAAGAGATGAGCAAAAAGAAGCAGGTCATTTTAAAATAAAAGTGATTCAGTTATGAACAGCAATATTTTTAAGAGTTTAAAATGATTATCAATAGACGGATTTTTTTTTTTCTTCAAATATATTGGATTTAGAGGAGACAATCCAATAGGGAACCACAATACGTTTTGCTTGTGAAATTTGGAGTTTGCCTGTGAAATCTGGAGTCACGTCTCAGATAACCTGTTGCTTGAAACAACAGAAGAATGTGTACAGAGACACAGGCAATTCTTATTGCAAGAGAATTTATTATCCAAAGAGGAGGGAATATTTTGCATTAACCAAGAAGAGTGTTCATTTTGAGTGTTCATTTCAGTAGTGTTCATGTTGTAGAGGCTCCATACAAGAAACACATCATCTTTATCACCTGAATTTCAGCGTGCAATAGATAATTAATTAAAACAACAATGGAGGAATGTTTCTCTGTGTGTGTGTGTGTGTGTGTGTGGTTTTTTAAATTTTCCTCATCAGTCATGGCCTTGGGGTTGTGTATGGTTTGAAGTGGTGATAAAAATCTTGTAAAAGGAAAATCTATGTCAGATTGTCAGGATCAATTGGATTACCCTCTCATCAAATGTGTTAGGACACTTGACAAGTCTGAAGGCATAGCACCTACTGAGTGGCTTTGAATGGAGTATTCTCTGGGGAGCATATGCTCTACGGGGTGCAATATTTTGACTGGGGAAAAATTTTATAAAGCTCTTCTTTAGTCTTCTTATGCCAGAACATGCTCGTTTCCTTTCTTTGCATGAGTCATGTATTTGTGAAGCTGTGTCTAACAGCTGATGGCTAGCTCACGCAGAGTTATGAAATGATTAAAGCCGCCTTGATTCGTTGGACAATGATCAACTTCAGCAAAAAAACCATGCAACTCATGGAGCCTGCATTAAATTACAGCTAAAAAATAAGAAGAGAAGATATCGGAATCAGTATTTTTAAGTATTCTTTGGAATAAATTACTGATCTATTACAATGAAATAGCAGGACCATTTGAACATGGTGTGGACCTGGATGTTCTCGTTAACACCATCATCAAGTCTTTCAAATCATATGCACAAAGCTTGAGAAACCAGTTTAATGTAATTGAATTCAAGGCAAAGCCTACAGATTGAAGAGGCTGATTACAGACACAGCAATAGAAGTGTGAAACTAGAGAGTATTTGTCTAATGACTTTTCGAGGAATTGCTGGTGAAGCTGTTCTTCAGGGATGGCGGAAGACTGAAGGCAAAATGTACGTGGCCATTATTGACTGACTGACAGCTCAGCACCAAGAAGCAAAGCACGTTAAAACAGCTACAAAACTGCACAATACATGTGTTAGGGAAATAACAGAGGAGTGTGCGACGTTTCTTTATCATTGCTCAGGGAAAGTGTATCTTGTTTCTGAGCATAATTAGTACAACACGTTATGTCTTAGTAACAAAATGTCCAAATCTAGTCTTCATTTAGACAGAAAACAGACAAGCTGGAGTCCACCTTCCTAAATACCATTTTGTTTTACAGATTTTCTTGTCTATGACTGTCTGCAGTAGCAAACAGCTTTGAAGTAAAAAACGATTTGAAATGAGCAGCACAGGCTTACTCTATCAGTTGATGCTAAATTCTCACTCAAGAGCACTGAATCCAATTTTTAAATAAAACTAATTTTTTTTTTCAGATCTCCTTTGTGATAGCCTTGACAAAAAAAAAATCTCAGAATTCATCTTCTGAATTTTCATCTCTGTATTTTAATCTTCAAATATAAAAAATTTCTCACCTGTCAAGTAAAGAGGTATGTTGCTATAATATGTTAAACAGACACTTAAGTCACTAATTTGGGTTTGTAGTGACTTAAGCCCCAGAGAAGTTTCCTAGCAGTCTGCGCTTCTGACTAGACAGGAAGATACAGCCAGTACATCCATCAGGAGGGAGAGTGGAAACTAATGTCCTGGTTTAATTAAAACCGAGCAAAGACTTTGGTCAGGGCTGGGGGTAATGACTGAATAGGAGTGAATCCAGGGAAGAACTGGGCAGAGAAGTTGAGATATATAAATGATTTTATTTTGTTTCTACCTAAAATACCTGCACTACTGCACAATAAATTCTTAGACAAATATAAATTTTATTGACTTTTACCTTTACCAAGGCCAGATGAAAAGATAAAACTAGCATATGATACATCCCTTTTTTGTGGAAATAACAGCCAAAGATTTGGGGAATGCTTGGTACCCAGCAATCTTCTCAAGGACACCTGCAAGGCAGGAGAAAGCTGTTGCCTGGCTGCCCAGCCTGGGTGAGAAGTTCAAGGGATAGGTGGGAAGAAGAACTGCAGCCACTAGCCTTCGGCAAGGTTCTCTTCAGTGGGAAAGTGAGCACAGAGTCTGCCACACACGCTTTGATTCACGGTTTTGGGTCTTTGTTCCCATAAGGAGTCTTCTCAAGCTGCTGAGTTACCCCATTTTCATTACGCAGGAGAAAAGTTTTAGAGTGAACAGCAGTGCAGAGACAGGGTCTGGGAAACCTTTGTCCTGCTGTCAGATGCAGAGAAAGAACAGAGCCCAGCAGCCAAGAAACTAATTTATTTGGTTTTGAATTTAATCCTGAGGAGCAAGAAAAGTTAAACAAACAAACAAAGAAAGAAACACTTAAAGCTTTTGCTGATATAAATTCCGATCCAAGGCTGCACCATTATTGTTTTAATTTGTGCAAGGCAATCTGCTATTTTTAGTCGTTTCAGTGGAAGGACTTGGGAAGATGACAGACCAGACATCCATCTAGACTACAGTTAATATAAAATAATGCATGCCTTGGCTGATTTATTGCTGGTAAGACTATGAGCACTCGAAAGAAAGATGATCTGCTTGCTTGTTGTAAAAAATACGGACTTCTTCTGCACATGAAACAGCTTCTAAAGGTATCAGCTGAGAAGGGACTAGCACAGAGGACACCAGCTTCATCCCGTTTGTTCTTGACTATGCAGTCTGGAGTTTTGGGTAGGAATCCCAACACAAAACATCCGGAGATGCGTGCTGAAGGTACCTCAGGAGGATATCTGGTCCATCCCTCTCTGTCCCTCTCACCTCCAGCAGAATTGGTTCCACCTGTGTCTTTCCTGACAGAAACACGTGGGATATTTTTCCTGGTATTTGATGATGGAATTTTTACCACCAGGTAAATTTTATGAGAATAATTTCCATTCTACCATTAGACAGCTTTTCTAATATTTAGAAATACACTAGGTTTGTCTAGCTAAAGAAGTGGTAAATGATATCCCTTTCTCTGAAGATTTAAGCAGCATATTACCCCTTGATAGGATTTCCTTCCTAATGTCTGATTTTAAGAATCACAGCTGTTCTGATATGAAATTCAGCACTAAATGAGCCATTCAGCTAATCTACCCAGAGCAGCAATTCTAGCCCAAGCATTGCCTTTAATCCCTGCTCAGCTCTCTCTGGAGGTCACTGGTGGGTGACTGGTCTCTGTCCTCAGGTGAAGTCCCTGGACAGGGGGGGTTAGTCTGTCCCTAAGGCTCAGGCCCATGAATTGACCTTCAGGATCTTTCTCTCATTCTCCAAGGAGCCTCTAGACCTACTGGGAACCCTCATAAGGTACTTCACAAACATCTTCATTTCAAGTGTATCAGGCATCCTTGTTGTCAGGGATGCTGATGAAGTTTTGCTAGTTTAATCAGCTGAGGATCTGGCACGGATCCTGTAAGATTTGGAGCCAAGTCACATTTCTGTGCCTGCCTTTGGGTTTACAACACCCTGGTGGCTCTACTCGTAACTGTCCTTCCCTGACTGCTGGCAGCCCAATGCGAGAGGTCTGAATGTGATCAGATCAAATTATTTCAGCCATGCAATCAGTGTGACTTACTGTTGTAATTCTCCCACAGGCTGGAGATTTTCTGTTCTTTTTGGAAGAAGAATCACATTTTTTCCAATGAGAAAGTGTAAAGGAAGGGCTGTAGTTCTAGCTGAAGACCTGTAGGAACTACCAATATGAGTTTGCACCATATAATGCAAATGCAAAACTCCATCAAGAGAATTTGTAGCTCCAAAGACCTGATATTTTTCTATCATACAACATACCCTGAGAGATACTCTCCAGCCGACCCATCCCTTAGAATTGGGCTGTATCATCACGATCACACAAGAGCACACTGCTGATCTTCATTGCCATCCCTGTGGCTCCTGGAGTCTGTGACTTCTCACACAAATTGGCATCCATAGCTTTACTTATTGTAAGGAAAATAAATGGGTGGTTTCCACTACAAGCAATATCGGAGAACAATCAGCTCTCTAAAGGCTGGCTTCTCACAGCCCTGAGAGGGGAGGCACCAGGACTGCAAACCAGCTGGGAGTCCTGGTCACTCACAGCCCACTATAAATACATTACCTACGTGCATATCATCAATGATGAGAAGTAACTGATTATTTAAGGATTTTTTTTTAGTTATAATGTCTTAATCCCATTCCATGCTTGCTCTTTTTTTTTTTTTTTTTTTTTTTTTTTTCAGTTATAAAGGGCTTTTGGTGAAGAACAAGCTATTAGTGACACTTAAACTAAAGGTTAGGTAGGCAAAGCAAAAGATGGCCCTGGCCTGGATGAGTGTTCATGTAGCCTCACTTCTAGCAGGAGATTGGACTGGACATCTCCAGAGGTCCCTTCCAGCCAACATTTCTATGATAAACAGGTTTTTTTAGCTCTGTTCTCTCTGCACGTGTCCCTGGACACATGAACAAAAAAAAAAAAAAAAAGAGACAGGGAGATGCACAGAGTAGCCAAGGCAGTTACCCAGAGAGCAGCTGGAGCACCAGACCCCAAGTTTGAACCCTGCCCTGGTGCTCCTGGGAGCTGTTCTGCCCTGGGCCATTGATCTCAGGCATGTTCATGACATGTGGCTACTCTCCAGGGCACAGTTTTTGAATGTGGCCTTTGGCTTTGGACCCATTCATGAAATTTTTTACAGTGAGTGTGGTGACACACTGAAGCAGGTTGCCCAGAGAGGTGGCAGATGTCCCATCCCTGGAAACATTCAAGGCCAGGTTGGACGGGGCTTTGAGCAACCTGGGCTAGTTGAAGATGTCCCTGCTCATTGCAGGAGGATTGGACTAGATGGCCTTTAAAGGTCCCTTCCAACCCAAACCATTCTGTGATTCTATAACAAAAAATAAACTCATTTTTATTATAGTAAATCAGTAATACTGAATAAATATAAAAGAAACACTCTTGCTGGGCAGCGTTTCCTTGGTAAACAACAGTATCAAACTTCCCAAGAACTTCCCCAGCTGATTATCTGATCTCTTACTGCAATGATTCCAGCAGCTGTCAAAATCAAATATAAAGGGGCTTTAAACCACCTTTTTAAAGACTGAAAAACATTTTCATAGATTTAAGAGTCCTTCAAACCCAATTATCGAATCAAAATGCAGTTTCAGCCACTCTGTCTAACATCTCTTCAGAAGTATAAAAACATCCATGTATAACTAATCACTCATCAGCTTGCATAGTAAATGCTTTCCCAGCTTGCACTTTATGACAGCATGTACGAATTAAAAGTGAAATGTGGCTCTTAGCATTCACCTATAGCCACAAAGAAGGCTATAATGTTCCTCCAGCTGCAAAAACACGAGCCCAGATCCCACAAGCCACGCGGGAACCTCTCAGCAGATGAAGCCAAGTGGGAGCTTTTCAACATGCCGACTGGCTAAGACACCCATCAGCAGGTGTGGATATACGCACATATATAAAAAAAGATATAAATGTATATGTATATAAATAGGTGTACATATATGTATATTTATATATGTATATAGATGTATATAAATCAGTGGGTGATTAAGCAATACTATGATGTGATTAGCAACCACGCCAGTAAATATTTAAAAAGCTTATGGTTTTTAAAAACAAGATTCCCAGCTTGGAGAGCCCAGACATGTCCCCCCTCACAGACTGGGAAACTTGGTTTAAAAGCTTGAATAAGCTGCAACTAGTATCAGTTTTTAATAGCTAGCTTCCCTGCTGTCAGTACAGCTCCATGGATTTACACTGTCTGATGCTGCTGTCCCCTAAATGCTTACTCCAGGGAAAAGCTTTAGCGTTATTTCACATGTTTATTACTCTCATATATTACTACAAGCAGATTCACAGCTGGTGTGAAACGCTGTGTCTCTGCGAAGGTAACATCCAGGTCTTTTCATAAATGCATATACATCACCTCTGTCCTCATGTATAGATATTTATATATAACACATAGGAATAATGATTCAAACACCAAACCCTCAGCTAATATCACTTGCTGCACTTCTCTTAATCCATATCATTAAATATAGCTCACCCTACTGCTCTTCTCCTTGTGTTTATATATTAATGTCAATGGAAGTAAAAATATTGCAGCACATAAAGGGCCAGATGCCTGAAATACAAAGTGTTAGTGGTCCTAAAAGTATACTATGGCATCATTCCCTAAATTAGAAAATACTTTGATTAATTTCTCAACAGGCTAGTTTTTGTTTTATTTACTTATTTTTGTTACTACATTTGGGTCTTATATTAAAATCAAATAAAAAAGCAATGTCTTATCTTATTCCTGCTTTTAATTACCTGTGCCTGCAAATAATGATTTAAGCTTCCACATATATTTCTGGGAAGCATCATTATTTATTTATTTCTTTTCTTTCACTTTACCTCACTCTTAAGTTTGTTGTAGTTTTACATTTTTTATGCCTTTTTCATTTTCCCCAGAAGTCAGCAAAATATTTCCTGTAGAATCTTTTCTATTCCTGGGCTGCCATCATGGCAAGAAAATATAATTCTTATTAAAAACCATGCAACTTACTTTTGCTTATTGACATAACCTACTTGAAAATCAATAAGAAATAAATTCTGCACATAAAAAATATTATTAGAGTTTTATAGGGTTTCTTTAAGGCCACATTTAATTAATAATACTAGACTGCTTTTTTGGGGTTTTTGGCCATCCCATAAAAATGAAAGAAAAAAAAAAATTAATGAAGTAATTATTAGAAGAGCAAACAGTATCAGAAGGGACATTTGTTTTGCAGTATAAGGTATTTTTGCCCAAGGAAAGAAATAGCATAAGGTTAATTGAGGAGGGAAAAAGAGCTGCTGGGCAATACACAGGCCTGGAAAGGTGAGGAAGAAAGAAACCAGAGTAAGAAGTGATTTAATTTAGTGAAAAAGACTGCATGCAAAATAGGCATAAGCAGTTGGGTACCAACCATGATCCACATGTTCAAAAATTATGTTCAGAGGGGCTGCAAAAAGGACAAGGTCAGAACAAGTGAACAAGAGACTTCTTTGGAAATTAATGTTTTTTTATTTGGGGAGTCACACTTCCCTGAAATGTTTTGCTATTTTTTTAAAAATAACAATATTTCCAAAACTGTCTAGAAAAATATGACAGATCTCTGAGCGCTACATGCTCAGGGCCAGGAGGGTATTTGCAACAGAACCAAGGAGAGAGAATCCAAAGGGATGTCCAGGACAGAAGATGTTCATTATTGGCATGGAAGGCCCCGAGGAGAGTCTGCCTCTTCCCTTTAGGAACAGGCTGACCTGCAGAAAAAAGGAGGAAGAGAAAGAAAATGAATTGTAACTTTCTCCATAAAACACTGCTTTTAAGGTCTCTCAGTTAATTAATATCCTTTGGAACTATGGAGGATTTGGATCATTTCCTTAGGTTTTGCTGGATTTTCCTCTTGTTAACACCAGCCCTGCCTTGGTCTGGCTCCAGTGACTTCAGCAGAAATACTGCTGATCTTCATAAAAGTCAGGGCCTGTATGTATACGCACGGATTTCCTCCTAGGAAAGAGTTCTTTAGTCAACATGCTACAAAGACCAGAAATTGAAAATCAAATTGCTTTCTGCTCCAGGTAGTGCAGTAGCTGGTACTTGGTTTACAGTTTCAAAATTCCTGAAAGACTAAAACCATAACTCTGTGCACTTCCTCCAAGTGACAGTGATTGAACCAAGACCAGACTTCATCCCAGGTCGTTATTAACGTTGAGTGGACAGCTCTTTGTCTAAGGGACAACAACAGAGGACAGTGGGCTTGGACTTTTTTCCTTTGGTTTTGTTTGTTTGTTTGTTTTCTGTTTTGTTTGGGGTTTTTTTTCATGAAATAAAGGTCTGCAGAGAAGCGATGGACAGAAATTACATCTGATTCCCACTCCCCATTCTGTTTTAGGCTGGGCGGTGACATCTAATACCTTTGATTGATGACACCAATAGCAACCATCCCATTACGACAACCTCTCACCCTGTGGTCCCTTCATCCAGAGCGACGGTGTACATGGGCGTGTTTGAACCCCACAGCTTTATATTTTTGGTAAATAATTTGTTAACCTGATAGATTGCTAATTTTCAACTACTATTTGAGTTTGCGTTTGACTATGTCTTTACCCATCGTGTACTGATGCAATAGCATGATAGACAGGCTCCTGACACTTCTGCAAACCACTCCAAGCCTGAATATAATAGGAAAAACTAATTTTGTTTTTTCAGATGGCTTAATTCAGAGCACAACAAGCACAATAGCAGCAGATCAGTTACAGTCTCATCCCATTGGTGGCAGGGTCCATAATGTCATTTGAGGAGGATGAGGCAGGGTATATTGGCCTTGGCAGGGTTCACCTTTAATGTGCTGTTGCTCCAGGATCCAAGCAAGCTCGTGGAGAGCTGAGTGTACTGTTGTGGCACCCTCTGCATTGAATACCTGCAAGTATGCCAGGGAGGGACTGGGCTTTTGTATGTCAGATTCCTGTAAATATAGGTCCATTAGAATTTGACAATTTAATGAATGGGAAAGACATTTTTTATTAGAAATCTCTGAATGAAAAATATCTAGTCATTATCTTTGTAATGAAGCTAAATCAATGAGTGGCTTTTCAATCTTAACATTAATGGGAAACCCAATACCTTGCCTGAGAATTACGTAGGGTGAGTACTTTGCTACAGCAACTCTAATATTTGGCTGTAAACTGAAATTAAGGGGAGGTGAAAACAAGTAGATGGGTGGAAAGTTGCCTGAGAGGAATGTAAATTTGTGGTTCTCATCTAGAATTTTAAAACATGTTTGTAGATGTAGGCTAATCTTAAATGACACATTAGTCATTCATGCTCTAAACTAATGTATTTAATGTATTAGACCAATATCTTCTCCTTCCAGAACTTTTTTTAAAAACCTCTCACGGAGAAAGTAATGAGTCCCACAGTTCAGCTGATGTCAAAGACAAACTGACAAAGACAGAAAATCAGTCATAACTTGGAGGTATCCCGTATACTACCAGTATTAGACCTCTTTGCCTCAGGAAAGCTATCAATGGTGCTGTACTTGAATCTATACAAAACCAACTAGAGCCAGTCTATGTCTTGAGGAAATTATAGTCTTTGCAGACAAAGCACTGAAGAGGAAAACAAACTGTGCTAAAACAGACACACAGAGTAGTGGCTGGAAAATGAAGCAGAGACATAGGTATGGCTTTGCTTTGCTTTGTCTTAAGACAGGAATAAGGAAATCTTGTTTGTATTGCTGGGGGAAGAGCCAGAGGAGACCTTGGAGTTGTACGAGAGAGCATGGGAGGGCAATGCAGTGATGGGGAGAGAGAGGATAGGGAAATTGCATGAAAGAATGAGAAACATTTGAAAAGCAGTGAGTGAAGAAAAGAAAACAAAAGGTGAACCTTAATCTTCCTTTTGTCATTTTATTTTTAGAAGAAACAACCAAAATCCTGGATGGAGAAGCAGAGAGAGAAGGTTCCAAGGAGAAAGTGGCGAGGACGATGGGCACCACACCAGCCTGGGGAAGGCTGGAGACGGTTAGCTCACAGGAAGGCAGAGCTGGAGGGTGAGGAGGAAATACCTCGGGGAAGAAGTGAGGCTGGCCACAACCAGTTGGTTCTGCCCACACATATCAAGACCAAAAGGAAGGCAAGCTGCTATAGATATGGTGTCCATCCAGTTGTATCGCTGTTTCTATGGCAAACAATCCCCCAAGCTGCCTGGTTTTAAATCTGTGCTGAAAAACTCTTTTCCAAAAGTCCATTTTCTTCCTAAAGTATCAGAGCTGACTCAGACTGGCAAGCATAAATGCAGCATGGCCCACAGTTTGCTCACCTGCACATCGTGGTTCGCTGTTTTGTGTGCTACAGGAAAAAAATCCTTTTGGCACGTTGCTGCAATACATGGTTTTTATAGCTAGCAGATGACTCAACTTCCATTCAGATGTAATTGCTCACGGAGTACTTGAACACTGTGCCTGTCATCAGCTGTGAGCACATGTGTGTTCTCCATTCATGAGGAAAATGGCATGGCCTTCTTGTCTTTGCAATAAGTGAATATTTTAAATATTCTGAAATCCATGGGTATGAACTTGGCATCACTCAGCTGTTAAAAACCTGCTATTTTAAAATGTGTATTTATACATAAAAGATAGTTCTCACATGGGTTTTCTTACTATAAAACCACTTGTAAAGAAAAGGAAGGGAATACTTAATACTTTTGGAAAAAATCCATAGTCCTTTTAATCATGATGTCACTTCTTTCTTACATCAGACTGACGCCATTGGATAGCTGCTGTGCATAAGAACAACGCTTCTGGAGGCAATGATCTCATATTCCAGCCACAGCGTTGCTCCGTGGTGTAATTACACAGTGGTGCCTTGTGCTTGGAGACTCCTTCTTCGGATCAGCTGAGAACCAGACGAAGCAAGGCTGTCTGCGGGGGTGAAAGCACAAGGTGTGGGCATCAAGGAGGGACTTCTGAGTAAGCGTCCTTCTGTTGATGCAAAGAGCAGAGGAGGGCTGGGCAGAGATGGGAAGGTTCCCAAAAAATCCAGTGTTCAGGGGAGCCTGAATGGAAATCTTCCTGTCTCTAGAGGTGGATGAAGGCGGGAGAGATGAAAAAAACGTAATCACACAGTTCAACAGCATGGAAGTTGTGAGATATTTCAAAAACAAGTGATAATAACAGGCAGCCCAAGGCTGAGTCACCATCCCTGGAGGTATTTAAAAGACATGTAGAACTGGCACTTGGGGACGTGGTTTAGTGGTGGACTTGGCTGTGCTACGTTAACATTTGGACTCGATGATCTTAAGGGTCTTTTCCAACCTAAATGGTTCTGTGAGTCTATATTCATGGTCATAAAGTATTCCTTGGTGAGGACGTGGGCTCTGAACGGCTGAGCAATAGCCTTCTGGGTTCTGCTCAGAATAGAAGTGTTTTAACGAAGTAATGGGAAGAGACATTTGAGAAGACATTATATATTCCACAGGCACAGCGCTACGTACGCAGGTGGTGCAAATTCAAGACACGGTGATGGGTAAAGACACGGCACTCAGGCTGGAGCTGCGGTCTGTTGATGCTAGGAGCAGTAGCTGGGTAGGAAATCCTGGAGTAAGGCTGGCTACAGTCTGACTCGTGAGCCAGATGTGATGGCTGGAAAGGTCAGAAAGGCCTGATAGCAAAAAAGTAGTTCATGCTGCTCTTCATAGATGTAAACCCAGCTTTTATATACACAGAGAAGTGACTGAAAATGTAGTACAGACAAGCCCCACCTATCCATCCACACATTTAGCTCTCCAGCATTCGTGATGCTTCGTGAGAGGAAGAAAAAAAGAGTTATCCAGTCCTGTCCTCTCGTTCCAAGCATTAGCAGCCCAGATGGAGGTTTATTTTTTTTTTTTTTTTCCTTTTATCCCTTTGAGTTTATGATTCATAGCCAACCCTTAACTTACGGACAAGTAGAGAGGATGTTGCAATATGGACAGTCTCTCTAAGAAGATAGTTGTTTCTTAACTTTTCATAACATGTCTCTTCCGAAATCTCACCTTGAGGAAGAGCAAGGAAAGCCTTCGCGCACTCTGGAACTCCACCCATCTGGTGAAGGCCGACGTTGAGAGCGACCATCACTCATCAGACGTGGACGTGGCAGCTACACTTTGTGCTTTGTTTTTTTTTTTTTTTTCTTTCACACATTGCTGAGGTCAGTCCTGCAACCTGCTGAGACATCTTCCCAGTGACCTCTCGGCTGGCAAGGGACACCTGCGCTGCTCCAGCGCCGGCACAGCTCGCTCTCGCCCTGCAGACTGCTCGTCGCTGGTGTTGCAGTCAGTAATTACTGAACCCGTTTTTGCAGAGTCACCAGGGAGGTTGCTCATCTGCATGTATTAACTGAAGGGCAATCCAGTATACTGGGGAGTCAGGCTTTGCCCAGCAAAGCTGTGCAAATATAACTCTAAAGGATTCACAGACATGCTGGGAAGTTTCCTCTGGGCCAAACAATATTTTTAATTCGTTGATAGCATTTTAATTTTCTCATGATGAAGAACCTCTAAAGGCAACCACGTTGGAGAGTGAGAAAGGGTCAAGAGGCAATTAAGAAAGGAAGATCTTGCTTTTCACTGCTAGGAAAAACAGTTAATTAGATGAAATAAGTGAAGAAGAGAGAGAGAGAAGAGCTGAACTGTAATTTGGAAAATTTAAAAAGCTTTCTATCAAATAAATTGATTAGCAGACTAATCATAATCAGGAGTCTTGGATTAGCAGTTAATTTGTAGAATCAATTAATAGTGGTATTTTTCAAATCACAAGTTTCCTCCAGAGCACAGGGAATTCAGTGCAGCATGTTTTCAGAGATAACAGATGCTGGATTAGGGCTGTGGAATGATTCCCTGTCAATATAACAGCTCTGTTGTACCCTGCTTTCAGGATTTTTATTTTTAGGGTTTTTTTTGTGTGAATGGGTGTTGGCTAAGTTGTTTTAATTCCTTTCTTGTTGTCTCTGCACTTTCTCATTTTTTTTGCATTAAAGAATAAATTATTCTCCCAATAACTTTTTAGTCTTCTCAGTTTGAGGGTTCACGTAATAATCTCCTCTCTCGAGGTTGAACAGCAATTTCTTGCATTATGAAATAACAACTGAAAACTTAAAGAAAACTTAGTGGGACTTTGCTGTCCTTGTGCTTTAAGGCAGCTGGGGCTGGGGGTGCTACAGGAGCTGAGCACTGGGAATCTGGGACTTCCCACCGACTTCAGCTATCCCCGGGGCTACCCCCGTCCTCGTCACTGTGCTGGATTTCATGGGAAGATAAGAACTGGTTGTCAGATCCAGAGGCCATAGGTAGTTCACTCCTTGCAGAATAACGGTACGTTGCTACCTATTAATTAACGGCATGCATCACACTACATAATTACATGAAGTTAAACTAAACCTAAAACATATTTTGGCAATAATTCTGTGACAGTTTGAGAAGTGCTGCCACAGCTAAGACAAATTGAAATGATCTCAGGCCATGACAGGTCCAGACAGCTCTTGAGACCACAGGTTGATGTGTCAATACAATATCTGTGGCGGTTACTGCAATGTCAATGGCCCATATTTTGGGCTACAAGTCCACGGGAGAGTTAATAAACTGCTTATCTGAGGACGTGAGTCTTGGACCCCATCTAGCCCTTGTATTTACTGTGTCTTCTGACTCCTGTTGTTGAAAACACTGATTTAGCAGAAAACTTTGCAGAAAAATGACAGGAATATGGATGGGTTCAGCAGTCCCTGTGCTCCCTGGGGTGCCTGTGCCTGCAGCCACAGCGGCCAGCGACGGGCTTAGCAGGGAAATCAGACAAATTTCCAGCTCTCCGGGTGCCTGATTGGTCACTGGGCTACCTAAAAACCAGCAACAGGTACTCCAGCCTTTGCAGCAAGTCCTCCAGCTCGTGAGTTTCCATCTCTGTTTCTGAATGACGAGGGAGACAGGCACTGATCAGCAGTGGGAGCCGGGGGCAAACCTGTCTCACCCTTCTCTTTAGGGGTCAGCTCCACGATGGTGATATTTCTTTAATGCAGACAGCAATGAACTGTTAAAACACTTCTAATTTCAGTTACAAGGAGGATCCCCTTCCTGGCTGTCCTGCAGAGTATTGGACTGCAGGCAAGTTCATGAACGTTCACATCAAGCAACTGAGGAGATGTAAAGATTTGGAAAGCCATAATGAGTTCAACAACTGTAATTTTCAAAATGAAAAACAACTATTATCTTAGCATAATTTCAAAGGAGCTGAGGTCTAGCATTCAGGAACTGAGATTTGAGCTGTCACAGGCTCTAGAGAGTCCCAACATAAATTTTTTTTCTGATTAGGGCGATATGAAGCCTGTTGCTCTACTTCTATTATCCGTTGGTTATTAGGGGATCTGATCTCTGAGTCTGCTGTTCATTGGTAGAAATCCAAACTGTTGAAAAAATTAACTAAATTAAAGGTATTTTAAGCCATATGTAAAACTCAAAATTGCATCATTTAGTCAAAAACCAGAAAGGCAACAGACAGCCAGATCCAAGTTAAATCCCACTTTGAAACTATTGCTTAATGAATTCCCAGCATGGCATTTCTCGCAGTGCTTCAATCCTGACAAAGAGAAAAGGCAGCAACAAGATGGTTTAGGAAGTTCCAGACTAAAACAAAACTAAAGATGGCTGTTTCTCAACATACTGTCTCACAACTCTCATTTTATAGTTGTCTAGTTCAAATTGCTTCTTCCATCCATGGTGCATAAGGCATTTTACTGTGCAAGCTGTTCAATCTCATATGCTTTTTTTTTTTTTTTTTCTAGTGATAAACCACCCCTACTGGAGTACCCAGTATATAGAAACCTATTGCAAAATATTTGTTAAAGTAAAGATGATGGTTTATCTAGCATCTGTATAAGTATTTAGAGAAAATGTGTCTGTCATTTCACATCTGCCAGCTCCTGTTACTAACTCTTTCTTACCTCATGAGTGCACTCGAAATGCTTCAAAAATGTTCATTAAAATCGATTTTTCTCTCCAATTTTATAAACAATGAAAATATACGAATTATCTCTCTCCTTCAAGTCGCCTTTTGTTTCCCCCGCAGCAGAATGCCTCCATAGTGTGACCTGTAATAGAAGCAGCACACTGAAATAAAACACAATAGCAAAGTACTGCGTCCGACACTGAAAACAGGGGAACGCAAGGCATTGTGTGCAGGATGTTCAGAAGAGTTATGACATTTATATATCTGCCTCAAAAATTGTAGTTTATCATTTTGCGTGGTGAAATAATAGGTGATGTGACAGATATGATAGAAGAGACGATATGATACATTTTGGTTTATAACTTCACTGTTGTGAGGGGAAGCTTACGTGCTAAGGAAGAGGCACAATAATTTATAATTAAGCTTGCAGGCATATTTCCAGCCGCATGTGTCACTGATATCTATAGAAATTCCAACTTTGGAGACAAACTTCCTAAACCTGGTGTTCTGCACATCTTGGGATGGATGGAAATACTTACTTTAAAATGTTTTGTTGAAAGAGGTGACCCCATTCTCTCCCCAGATTTGTGACTAACTGGACTATTGATGTGCTGCGTGGGAAAGACTACGTGGAGCACTAACTGCTCTGTCCTTCCCAAAGGATACTCTGCCCACCTCGCCACTAAAATGGATAAGTACAGGCGACTTGAGAGCATCTGAGCAGACTCTTGTTGATAGAAGTGATTTCGGCTCACTCCTTAACCCAGTTTAACAGTTTAATTGACACGGACTCATGTATTACCACTCACATTAGTCCAGATTATGAATACATCAGGAATTAATTACGCCAACATACTCATTTAAACTATTCTTAAATTAATGATGTGTTTGACTAGAGGACTTTACAGATCAGGACTGCAGAGGGATTATGAATCTCATTTTACTGGGAGAAAAGGCTGCACCCGAGTCATGAGGGTCAGCAGTCGGTTACTGATTGTCCATGCCAACAAGCTGGGTTGTTTACTTAATCTGTGTACAATGTGAGACTCTTATCCTAATTAAGTAGCCGCTGTTTCTCTTTAGATTTATCTTAATGGCTTGTTTAAACCAAAGACAAACAACATGCTGTTACACTGTGATGTATTGTTCTTGATAAATTATATCATGTTATTAATTCAGAAGATGAATGCCAGCTTCTAGCATGGTTTTTTTCTGATTTCATGGATGTTACAGCTGCGGAGCCCTCCTGGTCACACAGCCCTGTTTCCTGCACGAGAGGCAATCAGCATCCCTCTGGCAGTTTCTCCATGAACCTTAACAATTTTGAGGTGAACCAAGAATATTTTTATATCAGAAATTATTTCTTGATTTAAAACTACTGACCACCACAGACCACCACATTTGTTCTATAAAGTAACTATTTATATAATCAAAAATGTGTCCATTATATCTTATTTAAATACGTCTAGTGTCAGCTTCCAAAGAAAAAAACCTTGTATTTTTCTCTTGTTGAATAAGCCCACTATAATATTAGATATTTGTGCTCTTAAAACATTGCAAAGGGATAAAAATCTGACACTTCCAAAGATAATCAAGATGAAACTATATCATGCACACAGTTCCTACTCCTGCAGTCTGGGGTAAAAAAAAGGGGCATGAAGTGGTAAATAGATGGAAACAGTCACCTGGAAGGGAAAAGCAGCCATGCAGAAGAGTCATGAAGTCTCCTCACTGTAAAATCTGTATTTCGAGGGATCTGCGTGCCTAGGGTCATGGGGCTGATCAAGGTGGACAGCATCATCGCCCTTCTTGCTGCTCCCGTCCTTGGCCGGTCTCAAGAGCTGTCATGGTTTAACAAAGCTGTGGCAGGGCTTCTTGTGCCCCCAGCACAGTCCAGCTGATGACTGTGTCAGCTTCACGCAACTGAACCAATGTGAACATCCTTGACACCAAATATCTCTCCAGGCCACCGGGTTTATCTCCACATCTCCAGGTTCACCAATATCTTCATCAGAAAGAGTTTGGTGTTTGCAGGTGAGCTGGACCGGGGCTTTGTACTCATCCAGTCCTGCAGGTTTTCAGTCTGTTTGTACCCGTCCTGTGCTCAATGTGACCTTATTTTTCTACTGCTACTACTGCATTAATTACTACATTAAATGAGGCCACACACATATAATTCTTATTCTTATTCATTCTTCTTCTTTCTTCTTCTTCTTCTTCTTCTCATCATCATCATTATTATTATTATTTTACATTACATTATATGATATGAATACCAATGATAATAACGGTGTTAACAGTAATGATAATAACAATAGCACTAACAAAACCCAATAAATCTCCAAATGATATTGAAATGTGACAAATTGACACCTTTAAATTTTATTGCTGCTGTCTCCTAGCTGGCTGATTTACAACACTATTTTTTTATAAGGCTAAATTACATGGTGACTTCCTCACTGGTTCTTTCAAAGGACTCTGTATGCAGGACTTAAATAAAAATCCCCTAACAATTAATGTTTGTCCTCCATTATACCATCTGGACCTGCTCTTTCCTTTTAAATTTCACTTTAGTTGTTGATTCGGTAAGGTACTCCCCTGTAACAGTATGAATGTGAATTAACTGCATAGAAATACACTTACACTTAAAATAAGTCGTGGAGCAAACCTGGGCTTTTGTTTCAGACCTGTGTGGGAATGTGTAATGTATTCAGCTCCCCCTGTTTAAACATTATTTCTGAATTTTGCCCCAAGCTGAATTAATTCCCAAATAGGATATTCTTCAAAGTTTCCTGTGTCGTGTCAGCAGCTCTTTAAATGCACATATTTTAGATATATGCATTTGCTTCTTGATTATGAAAAAAGTGTTATTAAATATGTAATAAAATATTTATGCAGTATGACTTTAAAGCTAAGAATATTAGATCACAAGAGATTTCTCTAATTGAAATAGTCTTTGTGTGTAGCTGGAGTCTAATTTAAACTCTGCCTAGCCTAGTTAAAACTTAAAACAATAATATATAGATGACATCTTATCTGTATTGCTTTTCAAATACAAGTGATTGCAATATTATTAATTCTTTATTACATGGAAAATCAAATAAACTGTTTCCATTCAATGAATATTGCCATCTGTGTGACTTGATTATTTGTAGATTTCTATAATGTGATTAATAAATAAAATGCACATGTATGCCAATGTGTATATGCACACATACAGTCATATACTGTATATATGTATTAGTATAAAGGCCAAAATTTAGTGAGATCCTTTAACAGATGCTTAGAATTAAGCCTTTGAATTAACACCTGGTTTTAGCTGTGTTTCCAGTCCCATCATGGTCCATTTGGATTTTTGGAGCCAGCTTGACACCACTCACTTATCTGGGTACTCTGGCCTCAGCCTGTGTGTACCTTATGGCCCTTACACATGGGCCACCTGCCTATACATTAAACCAGACAAAAAGCAAAAAGAGCGAGCCCATCTACCTAGAAAGCTCCACTACAAAGTCGTAATTAAAAAAATTAGTGGCCTTGCCGTAGAAGCATCCTCTGGGGCTTGCAACGTCTAGACTGGTCCCAGGGTGGGATTCAAAGACCAGAATTGCTGAAAAACCTTCCTGCCCACCCTACACTGGCCACTGAGCATTGCTGTGGCCGAGCAGCAGTGCTCAGCAGCAGAGATAGCTGGTGTCATCGGTTTGTCCAGGAGAACAAACAACGAGAATCTTCCAGAAGATTTGATGGATGAGATTTCCTGTCCTGTTTCTTTACACATTTAGGATCAGTTCTCCCATTGACATGAATCAAAGTAGATCCATTATCTGTAAAGGAGTGACACTGACTTACACTAAGACTAAAGCTGCCCAAAATGCCTTGGGCACATCAACCAAAGAAAATCCATCACTAGGATTAAAAGAAACCAGCTGACTCCATCCCCTTCCTCTGTCTCCTCATCACCAGCTTCTCTATATCCCTGTGTGCACTGGCACAGTGCCCTTTAGTATCATTTAACAACTACTCAAATTAATAAGGTAGATGCTTATTGTGGGATTCACCTGTAAAATGTGGATGCTGGCATTCTGAGCTAATTATCAAGGATCCCTTCACAATCTACAGAGAAAAACAGGCATTTTTGCTGGAGTCCCTTCACCCAAAAGCACGAATTGCCCCCAGAGCACCTCTTTCGCTCTGAGCAAGAGAGCTGAGTGTGGCTGCCACGGAAATGTACAGTGGTGGGCGAAGGGTCCTGCTTCAACTGCCTGATCCCTCTGCTTAAATCCATGCTGTAACAGGCCTATTTCAGCTCCTGAGTAATATATTGTGACAGTACAGCAGAGTAGTCAGATGTTTGGGAATGAATACCTGCTCCAGCTGGTATCACAAACTGCACGGCAATGTAGCCTTTGAGCCAAAAAAAGGGCAATATTTTCAGGAAAAAAAAAAAATACAAGGATGAGTGCTCCATAAAGATGAGTTATGGTCTCTGGTGACACCCGAAACGGATGAGCAGAATGATAGCATTGTTCAAACATGAGCATGCAACACACAAAATCGCTGGGATCAGAAATACGGTTCTGTATTTCCATGGCTGAGCACAATGAACGGAGCCCAGTGACAAGGTTTCTGATAATAGGAGAGGACTTGTAAGCAGCAATCAGGGATTTTATCAGCTCATTGTCAAAGCAAAAAGCAATTGGAATACGTGCCCCAAGGGCTCGAACCACATGGTCGGTATTAGTGCATGCAAGGGCTCCCCTGGCATAGTTACACACACTGAGTAGTGTTTTGAAAATGTGTCTTTTAAGGTCTCCAGGCTTTTCAGCTCATTCTGGAAGCAATATGTAGTGGCAGTTTTGGTGTAAGAAATATGAATAACGAAATCTTTCTCTGTTTTGATCAAAGAGGAGACTCTTTCGTTTTCAGCTCAGACAGACATTGTGCTTTCAAAAGTCTCAGAAATCCCAAATCACACTTAAAGGCTCAAGATTTAAGGAAAATCTCCAGATGAATCAGCAAAGGAGAAAGAACCCAGAGTGCCGTGATCTTGTGATTTTGTCCTGTATCACAAACCTGAATGAAAGCCATGTAATCTGCCCCTGTAGTTCAAGAAAGGATCACAGATGACCCTTTCTGACAGATACACATCTGACCTGTGCTCCAAGACCTCCAGCATAGACATGTGACAATCTGCACCCGTGTCTTCCACCACTCGATTACCCTTCACACTACAAAGTTTTATCCCAATGCCTAGCCCAAATATTCCTTTCAGCAACGGAAAATAACTTATTCTTGTTCAAGCCTTCTTGGGAAGAGAGAAATGGTTATTCCTTTCTTCTTTCCAGTTGTTTTAATCTGTCTGAAAATTTCCTCTGAATTCAACAACCACTAGCCACCATCCATCCACTTTTGCGAACTACTAGGGATGAATTTCTTAATGATTGTTTTCAGGGTTCATTGTCATGCATCCATGGGGTGAGTCATCACTTCATTACTTTGAGGAATGGTAGCTGAGCGTTGACACCTTCCCTGGCACCAGAAGAGACTGCTGGAAATAAAGTGTGCTACTCCAAACTTGCCTGCTGCTTGTTAAATATTCCCAAGATATATAGGCTTCTGGAGCTTAACCAGAACACCTATGAACTAAAAATAGCAACAATAAAGAGATGAGAGCATTTCACAGCCCTCTTTAACAAAACCAAGCCTTTTTTAATGACTCAGTACTTCAAGCCTCTTAGGAGGTAATCTCATGGGTTTACTCTGTTGCTGATCACCCCTTAACAAAACTCTGTTCCAAAGCAACTGAGCCAGCGCAGAGCTCTGCATTTCTGGTCTGGGTGAAGCATCGGTGAAGCAAATCTCCTGATTACAGTACTGCAAAGCCAGAGGCATGGATGCTATAACCAGAAGACAGGGGAGCAGGGGCTCAGCTGACTGTAATGGAGCCACACCAATATTTAACCAGTTTGAGCCCAGCCCAAGGGGCTCTGGTAACTGCGTGTGTTGGAGTTATAGGTGCACAAGTGGTCAACACTGTGCCCTCCTCTGCAGACAGATGATTGCCCAACGCACCAGTAAACTGACTTTCATCAGAATAGCAAAGCAAGGTGCAACAACTCACAGAGGAGAATTTGGCAATTAGGAGCTCTCCCTGCTCCCAGGCAGGTCCCTCACCATCTCTAATGGCATTTCATTTACCAAGACACAACTTTGAACTCGGTTTTGCAATTCAGAAAATGAAAGGTAGCAATGTCTAAATTATCTCTGACTAAAGAAGGACGTTGGCCAGAAGAAAATAATCCAACATCAAAAGGAAGCAAAAAAGGAAAAAAAAATCCCACTACATTTAAAAAAAAAGAACACCCACCAAAATCAAGTGGATTGAGAATGTTTCCTTTCTTTTGATCTTTTTTTATCCAAACAGCCCATATTAGGAGCAGCTGTAATTTCTTATAAATGACCCTTATTCACATCTTTGTCGCTTAATTCTTAAGAAAATTTCTGATATGAAATGTGTCCTATATGGTTCAGTGCCAAACCGCGAGATCAACTTACAGCTCAGAGAAGCAGACTAAAAGTGCTTAGTATTGTTTACAAGCATCTGTTTCTGAAGTAAGTGATTTGGGCTCATTTTCCAAAGCAGGACTTGCTGTCTCTCAAAGGTTCAAGGAACCAGTGTGGTAGATGGGAACTGTAAACATTCAGAAGTTTCCAAAGGTATTCTGGTCACCAAGTGTGTTGGAAGGAAAATATAAAAATTGCATTTCTCAGAAACCTCATTTAACATTTTTTTCCTTTAGAAGCTTTTGCCAATATACTTCATGAAATATGCAACTTTCACATTGATTAGGATGAAACATGCATCCTTAAAAGCAACACCTGTTTAAAGCAGAGCTAAGATTCTCCTGGGAGAAGGTTCAGTGGCGATGTGTCGGATTTGCTTCTCACTGCCAATGCGACTGAGATGACCAAATTTTGAGCCTTCTGAGAGAGCCCTCCTGGGCTTCTTGCAATGCTGTGGGAGGGCACAGGGTCTTCCCTGGGCTGAGTGTCCTGCTCCAGAGGGAGGAGCTGCTGGTCCTGTCCAAGCTGTGTTGCACCAACCACTGCCTCCTCTCCCAGCTGCAACAGAAACCACCCACCTTTGAGGGACAAAGTGGAGGCAAACACTCGGCTCATTGCTCTGTAATTTTGCTTTCACAAGAGATAAGCTAACTTTGATTTGTTATAGCTCTTTGATTTGTTGTAGCTACAAAGGCATGCCTACCTTTCCTGGCTGTGCAAGTAAACTGATATTTAAGAAAATGCATTGATTCCGTGGGCCCTGTGTGTTACTAAGAGTCAGCCAAGCAACCCTCAGGTGTCCCTTCCCATGCTGAATTAGCTCCTCTCCATAGGGAGAATACAGTGCCCGGGGCTGGTGACCTAAGCCCCACCACTCCCTGCCAGTGCCCGGTCTGCTGTGCAGCCCAGGTGCTCCCATTGAACCCAGCACCATTACTACAGCTAGAAATAATGCAGCCTCAGAAGTTGGCAGAACTTTTGTCTCTCAGGTGTTGCCTTAGATACGGTCTTCTTATTTGGGCAACAACCTTGCCGTAGGGGTCAAGCAGGGTCTTGTTACTTTTTTTTTTAGTTCAGTGGCAGGTATGGGGTTAAACACAAAGCTGTTCCCAATGCTGCTACTTACTGTATGAAAAACCCAGCAGTGCTGTGTTAATAGACAAATTAGACCCACAGAAGAGATGTAGGAATTAACGCCACCTCCATTTGATAATGGGTGATGAAGGCAGAGAAAAAATAAGTGACTTGCCAGAGGTCACAGGGGTAGAAAACCTATTGCACTTGCTTGACTCTTTGCATCTCAGTTCAGTGCTGTAGCACAAGATTTATTTGTTCTTCAAGTAAAAACTTGGTTTTCCTTCTTAACCAGTGTAAGGGCAGGATCAACGCAGCATAAGAAATCTCCCTTTTACTCATGCTCCATCTGACCATTGTAATAAATTACAGTGACTTGGAAGACACTGAGAAATAAGGTGGTAACGGGGGTATCAGATGCACAAGTTTCCTCTAGTGCTGCCAGGGGAGACACAGACCCTGTGGGAAAGACCCTGGATCAGCCACCCCCAATTACTCTCCAGGCACTTGAAAACATACAGCACAGACATCTTTCTTTTAATTCTTTTGGAGAGCATAGAAAAGAGGAATTTTGGTCTTTGCTTGGATATAAATATGAGTTTCTAAATATAACCCTTACAAAGATTTTCATTCAACATTGAGAAGTTAAATCAGGTTCTGTGAAACTCTCTCTTAAATCAGTAAATAAAAGAATTCATAGCTATTTTTACAGGCTTAAAGAACACAGATCAGGGATGTGGGATATGTTCATACCATATTAGTGTGCTTTGGTATTCTTATCTTCCTGCTTTTTAAATATTTAGGCATTGTTTGCTCCTACACTTGCTGTAGGATATTGAATCATCTATTGCACATTAACTTTTATGTAGCAATATTCCTGAAGCACAGAAGGCTTTCATCTACTGAAAAAAACCCAAAATATTGATAACTAAGCTTCTTTTCATAAGTTAAATTAAATCAAATCAAGGCATTTGGTGATAGCATTAATGATTGTGTATAGCCCAGATTAGGTGAGAATTACAGCAAATCCAGCTGTTCCTATTGTCAAATGTGAAAATTTATTTGCCCTCCTTAAAGGCTCCTTCTTAAAAACAAAGGAAAATTATTATCCCCAAGCCTGTAAACTCCACCTCTACAAAAAAGTTAAAAACTACTTTGCAACAGATTTGTCACCGGCCAAAGGATCACCTGAAGAGCTCCAAAGCTACAAATAGTGACACATGGATTTAAGTTCTGTAAAGAGGGTTTGTAGCCTTCCTATCAAGTCTGCTTGTTTTTAGACTAGGGCATCTTAACTACCCGTGTGCATATCAATCGGTTTAGGGCCAGAATTCACGTATTTTATTCAAACACTATAGCACCGCATTTTGTTTTCAAGGGGATTAGTTACAAAGCAACATCCTTTTCAGTGCAGGAAAATACTTGCTAACCACAGCCAACCTGAGACCTTTTAAAGGAAAACAAAGTGCTCTGCAAATGATTTCTTCTCACCAGCTGTCTCTGCTGGGACATCTCTCTGCAGATGCAGTTGTCTGCATCTTTCCATGTTTGATCTCCTTTGGGTTTGGATGCCTGTCTGTCTGCCTGTATGTGTTCCTCAATGTCACTTACACAAGGCAAAAACTCCCTGCCTCTTTCAGATCCTTCAGGAGCCATCTCTGCCCTGAAAACCAGAGACCTCCCCACCCAGGAATCGGCGGGTGCCCTGGGTTCTGCTGATGCAGACCCCAGTGAGTCACCTGGGGAATTATATGGACACATCTATCACAGCTCCCGTGCAGCTGCTGTTTTGAAGACTTTACACATAGTGTGAAAAAGCTTCAATATCAGAGGCTGTGGTTAGTCCGGGCTTCCCAGTGAGAGCGCCAGAGTAGAGATGAAAGCAGTAGCCTGTACAATGAGGTCATGATACAGGACCATGAAATACTACCAGTACAGCACGGAGATCACAGTCCTTGCTGGGCCACCTGATTTCATTCATACTACAGAAAAACACTCCCTCCGCAGAAGGCCAAATCTATGGAAAATGCACAAGTCATCAAACAGAAAAGGAGCACGTGATGGGTTTTTTTAAAGGTAAGAGACCTCAACATGCTTGTCTGAGCTGTCAAGAAGCCACCTGGAGTAGCTGCTTTCAAACAGTATTTTCCCTCTGATAGCTCCAGTATTCAGGAAACAGCCCCCTGACAGTTTCCCTCTTCTCCTTCAGCTCCACTGCAGTACTGGTGTTGCAGAAAAAGCAAACATAACCAGTGCTCTGCTCTCCATGGGTCATCAGGGCAGCTGTGACAGAGAAAGCCACCATTAATCCTTACAGCAGCAGTTTTGGGTCCCTGTCCTGGTATGCTTCTGTCCATGCTGGAGTAGCACTAGCTCCTGTAATAGGCTGAAGTACCTAATAATTTGCAGGGAGTGGAGCCTAGTTCCAATGCTGCCTCACTCTTTCTCTGTTATTATCACTCGTTTATCAATCCAGATAACCTCATCCTTGGCAATGACCATGAGGAGCCCACTAAGGCTCCTACAGTGTGTTTCAGCATAGGTATTGCTGAGCTTCATCTCAGGCAATGGAATGAGATAGGCATCCACTGCTAATGACCTTCATTACATATTAATTCTCTCTATATTTGAAACAGATACAGCATTTAAACCTGTCACTCACTTTCAACTTCGTCCCTTCTTGCAACTCTTCCAGTTCTCTTTCAGTATGAAGGTGCTTTCTGTGGCAGTGCAAACTGCTTTCCCTTCTTTTTCCTCGCTCCCCACGCTCAACGTTTGGAAATGCAGCTTTAAGACTTTTAACTTCCTATCCTGAATATACACTTGAACTTATTTAAGAAAGTTAATCAGAAAGGAGACTTTCCCCATTGTGGAAAATTTCCTGATCAGAAATTCAAATGAATACGTATTTATTCATTCAGATACTCAGGCATGGAAATCTCTGCACTTTGAGTACAAACACAAAGATGTTTTTATTTTAATCTCACTTCTGCAAATTAACATAGTCATATAGTTTTCAAAATTAAAAACTCAAAGGATTAAACCCAACTGGCAAACATGGCTTGGAAATCATTTTGTGTCCCAAATATTAAGATTACTAAATGTAGATGAAAGAGGCAATTCCAGAAGAAATTTCTGTTCCTTCACGACTAAAGAAGATAAGCCTTAACTATATGTGCATGCAAAAATGTAATATGATTTATTTTCCAACAGGCGAAACTACTGTATATTGCTCTAGGTCACAGAGCAATGTGACTGGAGTATAAATAAAACTCCAGGGGCTCACATGCTGATGGTGGCTGTAATTATTGATTAATTCTGCTTTAGAAAGCTTGAAAACAAGTCTGTCTTGAAATGGACCACAACATAATGCCTCTCTCATTGCATGAAACTAAAATGTAGCCCCCATTAGAACTGCCTGAGGTTTTCAGACTTGCCAAGGGATAAATGTCATATCTGGCAGGGGGAAAATGAAATTAATACCTCCAACTTTTTGGAGAGAATTTTAATAAGGCTTAAACTAGGCTGTTAAAAATATATATAAAAAAGGAAAACATAAGCAGGTTTTTCAACCTGAACACAGATAGGAGGCTCTTGTGGTTTTTAGAGGAAAACAGGCTTCTTTCCCACACTATCTTGTTAAAGTGATTACTGTTTCATCCTTGTATATTAATAGCACCTGGAGGCAAGTACCCAGCTATGTTTAGAACAAGGCAGACATCCAGGCAAGGCTGGTCCCTGTCCCATAGAGTCTGCAATCCACAACTAAGATGAGAGACACCTGAGTTTTTTCAGGTCCTTTTCACTCCAATTCTAACCATTTCACCCTGGTGAAAACTGTCATAGGGTGGATCACATCACCTCCTTTGACTCAGTGGATCTATTTCAATTAAGAATCTTGTCCTTTTGTTTTTAGAAAGAAGCAGTCAATATATCCATGCTGGGACTATTGCATACCCACATGAACTATGCTACACATAAACAGCGCCACAATGACTGGCAAGGGATGAAAAAGACTGCCTTTCAGCTGTTATTATAGGCAGAAGATACCTCCTACTAAGAAAACACCCCTGGATCCATGTATTACTGAGAACAGAGCTTTTACACTGGTCAGTTTGAAAACAGGAGGGGGACAACTGCAGGAAAAAACCTGACACTGATCAGATGGGAGGACATTCCCTGTGTCTGCTTTACCTTAGCAAAGGGCAAGACACGTGGTGGGGCTGTGCATGGCGGATGGATCGCGTGTCTGAATCGTAGGGCAGGACTTTCCTTATGAAGGAGACTAAGAAATGCCTGCAACTTCACACACCTCCATGGTGTGGGAGCTGTGTAAGAGCTTCATTGTCTTAAACAGACTCTGCTTGCTACAGCAACCCGGATCCTGCCCTCGACAACAGGATACCGTGCTGGCAAAAACTGGCTACGTGGAATCAAGATATAGCCTTATGGCACACAATTTCCTTGGGAACACTGGGGCCATCCCATGACCCCCCCCCCCCCCCCCAGTTTGATTTGGGCCTAGCCAGGCATCTTGGAACATGAACCGAGTGTGTGATGTGAGAATCTTGGCACCTGATCGTTTTCACAATGACACCTCCTCCCTATGATAACATGAGAGAGGAGATAGGGCGGAGACTTTTGTGCTTAAATACCCAGGTTTTGCATTGCTCTGTGTGCACCCACCACCCTCGGAAGATCCAACCGTGCAGGACATTGCTGGATCCCAGAGTGGTGAACACTCTCCCTCTCATTTTCCTTTCTTTCTTTCCTTTCATTCCTCTTAATAACCTCAGGCACAAAGGGTAGTTGTTTTGTTTTATTGCCAGAAAATTAACTCCTCAAGTGATTCAAATGTATAATCAATAAATTTGTATTAAGTTTGACCATTTGGTGTTGTTTCACCTCAATTCACCCCAAGGTATCAGCTAAAGAACATCTTGTTAGTCCCTTCCTCTGTGGTCAAGACACAACACATAGTGCAAACAAACTGCTTGCAGTCACACAGGGAACACTTAACGTCTCAGAAGTAGGACTCCGGAGCCCATGGGCATCATGCTTGCCTTCATTTATTGCAGAGGACATAATAATATTACCAAGACATCTCCTGGGAGAGGGTTGCATCACCAGTGTCTAAAATCTGCCATTATCTCAGCTCTGGGCTCATCGTGGTTAGGGGCTTCTGGGCCGTGCTTTGGCATCAATTAGTTTTTACGTCTTTCTTCTTCTCTCATGAAGTTTGGAGAGGTTTACAGAAGTAACTTCCAAATCTTTCAGCTGTGGTGGCTGAAGAAATGAGTACTCCACAGAGAGAAAACATGAGCACACCGGATTCTTGTTTACATCCAGAATCACCAGAATTACCTGATGGATATAAGTTTGATATGTGGGGATATTTCTGAAGTGTAAGGTCTGAGTATAGCGAGTATCCTGATTTGCATTGGCTTGAGAATTATAAATATTTCAAAAATTCAGGTTTTTCTTTATTTTCAGTGAGTCATCCTGACTTGACAAGGATGTTAGCTGGATGAACAGATGGGTAGCATCATAGTTTGGGTTGTCAACTTTAAATTGTCTCCGTATGAATGGTCTGCCATTGTGACCTTGCACACTTTGTTCACCTACCATCACCTTCAGTCCTGTCCCCTCCCAGTCCTCAGACAGCAGCAGTTTTAGGTGATTTTTCATTAATGTGAAAAAAATCACCTAAGCGATAACTAGCTAATCTTATACTGTATCGTGCAATTTGTTCTTTCCAACTATATTTTAGCAGTAGCTAGACTATTAAAAATTGAGAGGATAATGATCTGAATGTGGAGCCAGCCTATTTGATAAGCTTTATAGCTTCTGTGGCTACCTTGCTAGAAATATCTAAGCTAGCTCTGTTCATACCACGGTTTATATTGATGTATCCTTAGATTTCCATAAATCATTTGGTACCACCTGACCTTCAGATCAATGACTAGGATGATGCATAGTTGGCATGGCAGTTACTATGTGAATTAAAGCCTTTCTAGCTGTCAGGAAGTTATTATCTAGATGATACCTTTAATATTCCATCTTAACTATGTTAATATTTGAAACAATAACCGAAAATTCTCACTAATTAAGACTGCAGATGACGTTAATTAGGAGAGTAGAAAATTACAAAGAGAACAGGGTGAGTGGCTATTGAAATGATTATTAAAACAGCTAATGAGTGGCTATTGAAATGATTATTAAAAAAGATAAAAACAAACATACAGCCTAATAAATTCTCAGTCATTGAGGAATAAAGAATGTATGCCATCCCTTCATGTTGGATATTTGTTGAATTTCTGTGGAAGAGTTGTTCTGTTTATTCCAATAGCTCAAAAATAAATAAGGCAGATTCAGAAATATGGCACAACTTTTAAGCAGTGATGTAATTAATCCTGGAACAATTTCACAAGAGTTTTGTTGGATTCCCCATCACTGCAAATTTCTAAAATGAGACTACAGCATTTACTGAATAATACACTGTATTCACATAGGAAATAAAGCAAGAAAGACCCAATGGCTGTGTTACTCACGAAGTCAGACAATTAGAACATTTTCTAATTTGTGGGTTTTTTCTTTTTTTTTCAGTTGTAGACAGGTGTCAATACCACAGGGATGTATCTTGGGCTCCTACTGTGAGATAATCCATCCATGGTGGTGAAGTCCTCACACAGAGGAAGCCACTTAAGTTCCTAGGTAGGTTTGGTGATAGTGCTACAACTGTGATACGACTTGTCCTCCTTGAACCACCTGATAAACGTCAGAGCAGTATTTGGTATAAGCTCTCCTGTGGATATAAAGATCCCTTACTGACCATGTATGGTCAGATTTGGAAAAAAAAATTGTGAAAGCCAGAAAATCTACATGTTCTTCTCCTTAAAAACTATCTGCAAGAAATAAGAACCTGATGGGATGCACACAGTACACTAGAAAACGTTCATCATATTCTTGACATTGTTAATTCTTTTATCTGTACGCAAAAATATATCAAAAGCAAAGAAAAACTCCTTAAAACAAAGGTCCAAAGGTCCAGAAAAATACTCTTGGCTCTTGGCAATATGAATGCAAACAGAGCATTAGATTTCTCTGTCATTTCTGCAATCAGTCCAGTTTTCCATCACCACACAGACTTCTCACAGTGCTGCCTTCTTGAACATGGATCACTCTGCTTTCTTTTTATTCCATGTTAGAATCAGTTATTCAAGGAGACTTTACTTGTTAAGCTTCGTATTTTCACAATCTCAGTTACTGACTGCTCCCAAGGTGTTGCCTTGATATACTATTTTAGGTATGAAAGGTTTGTGTAGTCACTTAGATCACTGCTAGGCAAGACACCAAGAGGAAGATTTTGAAAATAAGTGCAGAAGAAAACATGGATAAATGTTTTAAAATATTTACAACATGCTGCTTTGTATACAGGGGATCCAGACACAGAAAGTGTGAAATAAACTTGGAAAGACAGTGAGGAGCTAAAAGCACAATCAAAGGAACAGAGTGATCTTAGTCTATCACTTTTCCCACAGACCATGGCAGAGCCAATCATTTTCCCTTGGAATGTGTTTTACAGGAGGAAGCTGCTACAACCAACTGTAAAATCTCTACCTTGTACATGATTGATAAATCATGACTTTCAATGTGTCACTCAAGAAAACAATTTTTTGTAAGCTAAACAGTGCTGTAGCACACATATTTTTGCTCAACCTTAGAACATGAATGATAAATAATTGAGCCATTTTGTGCATGGCAGGAGCAATGCATTCCTAGTACTGAGCTGCTTCATTTCTTAGTGTCCCAGACTCTGCTCCATGCTTCAGTGTGGCTGACAAGGCCATCACACAAGGAGAGCATGGAGCACCCCATCCAGCCATCTGCCAGGATTCATTTCTGCCTGGCCTCATCTTTGCAAGCAGATGCCCAAGCCCGTCTGGTCCCCGCACGGCTGCAGTGCCTGCAAGCTCATACCCCGCATATGCCGTTGGCTGACATTTCCTCTCCAGCTCTCTACACAGGACAATGGGAGCATTATCTCTGTCCTTCTCCAATGACATCCAATGCAACAGATTGACTCATCAGCATGTAGCACAGCTCTGTGAAGGGAAAGATCCTGGGATATGTCTAAAATCATGGGGCTTGAGGAAATGTCAGGCTTTTATCATCATATAATCATCACAGAATGGTTTGGATTAGAAAAGACCTTAAAGATCACCTAGTTCCAACCCCCCTGCCATGGGCAGGGACACCTTCCACTAGCCCAGGTTGCCCAAAGCCCCGTCCAACCTGGCCTTGAACCCTTCCAGGGAGGGGGCAGCCACAGCTTCTCTGGGCAACCTGTGCCAGGGCCTCACCACCCTCACAGGGAAGAATTTCTGCCTTACATCTCATCTAAATCTCCCCTCTGTCAGTTTAAAACTTTAAAACCCCTCATCCTATCCCTCTCTCCCTGATCAAGCGTCCCTCCCCCCTTTCCTGTAGCCCCTTTAACTCCTGGGAGGCTGCTCTAAGGTCTCCCTGGAGCCTTCTCTTCTCCAGCTGAACCCCACAACTCTCTCAGCCTGTCCTCACAGGGGGGTGCTCCAGCCCCCCGAGCATCTTCATGGCCTCCTCTGGCCCTGCCCGAGCAGGTCCGTGTCCTTCTGATGTTGGTGTCCCCAGAGCTGGACCCAGCACTGCAGGGAGGATCTGACAAGAGTGGAGCAGAGGGGGAGAATCCCCCCCTCGCCCTCCTGCCCACACTGCTCTGGATGCAGCCCAGCACACCAGTGGCTTTCTGGGCTGTCAGCGCACGTTGCTGGCTCACAGTCAGTTTTCCACCCACTAACACCCCCAAGCCCTTCTCCTTGGGGCTGCTCTCCAGCCACTCCTCGCCCAGCCTGGATTTGTGCTTGGGATTGCCCTGACCCATGGGCAGGACCTTGCCCTTGGCCTTGTTGAACTCCATGAGGTTTGCAGGTCCCCCCTCTCCAGCCTGTCCAGGTCCCTCTGGATGGCACATCCCTTCCCTCAGCGTGTCACCGCACCACACAGCTCGGTGTCAGCGGGGAACTTGCCGAGGGTCCCTCGATCCCACGGTCCATGTCACCAACAAAGATGTTAAACAGTATTTTGGAATGAGATGTGAGCACTCACATGCTGTAAATCCCTGCTTTGCGTAGTCCTGGTTGTCAGTCTCATGGAAGGTGTAATAACCATCTTTTTCATGAAATCGGCTACATTATGGTGTGCCTGTCCAATGACTGTCTCTGTGGAATGGTGACTTTTGGGGACTGCCAAGAACATCACCATCCAACAGCCCCCTCCCCTTTTACTGAACAAAGATCGGCACAGCTACAGGCACATTTCTTAATGGAGATGGCTGGTAAAGCCTCCAGAAGTGCCTGTTTCTGAGTCCTGCCATGGCTATTATTTCCCTTCAGTAACCTGGAAAGCAAATGCTAATGCAGGTCTTAGCAACACTAAGGCGTGAGTCCAGGCCTCCTTCAGTGTGCTGGAGGTGGCACCAATGTTGTTTTCTGTAGTCTTAAAGCAGAGCCAGTTTCCAGGTGTTCCTTACTGTGGTGTTGTATGAGGCTGCAGCACACTGTAAGAATTTGATATTATGCTTATCCTTTCCACATCCAGATTTGTTTCATCTTTTCTGTAGTTGAAGATCTTTTCTTGCATTATCAATGGCATATTCTAATAATACCTGATGAAGAGTGAACACAATGAACTGCTTTCCCCCTTTTTCATAGCTTTTCAATCTGGCTATTATTAGCTATTATTATTCAGAGTACTCAGAAGTATGCCTGGATCCACCCAGGGGTACAAAGCTCTGAAGAAAATATCATTGAAGTCAGAAAGAAAGCACTGTAGTACATCAGCACAAACTTTGGAGGACACTTATGTCTATTCCCAAGTTATTAATATTATTAATGACCTGTCTTTTCCTTTTCCCACCAGTTCTTGGTATGCTCTTGCTCTCTTGTGTTGTACATTAAGACAGTAAGAAGTTCAGGACAAGACCTGTACGTTTCTACTGTTCTTAGAGCATAATAGTAAAACGGGACCATGAGCACTGAACAGTAATAGACATCTCGGTCATCATTCTCATCTATGAGCAGGAGGATTTGTAATGGTTGATTTCCTGTACAACTATCCCGATCAAATAGAGATCCAAGATCTTGTATTCCCCATGACAGTGGCAAGAAAAAACAGTCTGATGATTAGTCTGAAGCAGACTGATACTGATCAGCCAGTTCATATGTGTCTCGTTCTCCAGCTGGTGGCTCCCAGGTAAAATCTCAGGTAAGAAATCACACAATTTCTAAGCATATGTAACAATTTTGTCTCTGTTTTCCCAGTGTGGTTATTGACATAGGTTTTTCTACCTGATCTCTAAATTTCATGCGATCTACAGATATAGATCATCCTTGAGATGCTTATTTCTTTTAAAAAGTGTTTCCATTTGGCCAGTGGATTGAAGAGCACCACGTTGGGTGTTACCATGCAAATCACAGCGTTGGTGGTGTCAGACAGTGCTTTTCAATGAAGCCTGATGGGGTTATGTGAAATTCGGGGGGATTTGCATCCCTTACTGCCAGAAGTGTCTCTGAAAATCTTGGCATCAGGGACATACTTTTCACTGCAAACTGGTTTAGGAAGAAGAAGGGAAGCAGACCCTCATTAGAAGGGAATCACATTGACAACAGTGAGGATTGGAGTGGTTATTTCCAGTTAGATATAAAAGAAAATAGGGATTTTAACAGAGGTGCCCAAAGCCTGTTGTTGTCCCATCCTGCGCACAGTAGTTGGAGCTATCCAGGTCTGTTGTCCAGGCAGGACTGGTGAATCTGAGGGCATATGTAAGAAAAAACCCATATTAAGTAGCAGCAACAAAAGTCCAAAGTCTGAAGCCAAGCTTCCAGCATTGCTTTTGTTTTGTGTTTCAGAGCATTCAGCCATTATCTTTGTTCTATGAAAAGTTCACAACACAAATCTTCCTCGGTATTGTGTTGGCAGAGAGTGAAGCAAAGGTTCCTCTGTGGGGTCCTGTGTCCCAAGGGTGTCTGAACCTGGGCCTTTTGGGGCAAAGAAGGTGCAGTTTCCTCTCTGTGTGGGTTTGGTAATCTTCCTTTAAATATGCACTGAAAATCACAGCAGGATCATAGTTTGATATTAAGGCATTTCTTTCCATGACTCAAGCAAAAGTCTTCAGGAAGTTGCTCCTATTAACAATAGGTCTGCTCTCTGCTCCCTGCAAGGACTAAATAACAGAAATTACTGTTCAATATCTTCATAAGTGATCTGGATGATGAGCTCAAGTGTACCTTGATGAAGTTTGCTGATACCAAGTTGAGTGGGGTAGTGGACGATTTGGAAGGAAGACCCACCCCGAAGGGAGGCCTGGATGGGCTGGAGGAGTGGGATAACAAGGACCTTCTGAAGTTCAACAAGGCCAAGTGTCAGGTCTTGCACCTGGGAAAACATGATCCAGGAGTGCAGCCCAGGCTGGGATCTACCCAGCTGGGGAGCAGCTCTGGGGACAGGGACCTGGGGTCCTGGGGGACAATGAGCTCAACATGAGTGACCTGTGAGCTGCAACAGCAAAGGAAGCCAATGGGATGCTGAGTTACATTAAAAGGGGCATCACCATCAGAGATAAAGAAGTCATTATCCCACTCTACTCAGTGCTTGTCAGGCCACACCTGGAACACTGTGTTCAGTTTTGGTCCCCGCTATACAAAAAAGCTGTGGCCAGGCTGGAGAGGGTCCAGAGAAGGGCCTCAAAGATGATCAAGGAACTGGGAAACCTGCCATATGAAGAAAGGCTGAGAGAACTGGGTTTGTTCAGCTGTGAGAAGAGAAGGGTGAGGGGAGACCTTATCCCCATGTGCCAGTATTTAAAGGGCTACAAAGAAGATGGAGACTCCCTTTTTACAAGGAGTCAGATGGAAAAGAGGAGGAGTAACGGGTACAAGTTACTCCTGGGGAGATTCCAACTGGACACAAGAGAAAAATTTTTCACAGTGAGAACAATTAGCCATTGGAATAATCTCCCCAGGAAACTGGTGGATTCCCTAACATTGGACACTTAAGATTCAGCTGGACAGGGTGATGGGTCAGCTTGTCTAGACCTTGCTCTTACCAAGAAAGGTTGGACCAAATGATCCCTGAGGTCCCTTCCAACCTGATATTCTATGATTTGCCAGTTGTATCCCAGGATGCATCCAGAGCAGTGTAGGCAGCAGGGCGAGGGGGGGATTCTCCCCCTCTGCTCCGCTCTCGTGAGACCCCCCTGCAGTGCTGGGTCCAGCTCTGGGGGCACCAACAGCAGAAGGACACGGACCTGCTCGAGCGGGGCCAGAGGAGGCCACAAAGATGCTCGGGGGGCTGGAGCACCCCCCTGTTAGGACAGGCTGAGAGAGTTGGGGGGGTTCAGCTGGAGAAGAGAAGGCTCCAGGGAGACCTTAGAGTGGCCTCCCAGGACTGAAAGGGGCTACAGGAAAGGGGGGAGGGACTCTTGATCAGGGAGAGAGGGATAGGATGAGGGGTTTTAAAGTTTTAAACTGACAGAGGGGAGATTTAGATGAGATGTAAGGCAGAAACTCTTCCCTGTGAGGGTGGTGAGGCCCTGGCACAGGTTGCCCAGAGAAGCTGTGGCTGCCCCCTCCCTGGAAGGGTTCAAGGCCAGGTTGGACGGGGCTTTGGGCAACCTGGGCTAGTGGAAGGTGTCCCTGCCCGTGGCAGGGGGGTGGGACTAGATGATCTTTAAGGTCCTTTCTAACCCCAACCATTCTGTGATTCTATAATTCCATGATTCTATGAATTACAATACATGTAATAAAAATAAGAGGCTGAAATGTGCTGTCCTGATATCCATCAGCCACCAGAGCCTGCCTGCCAGCAGCAGTTTGCATGACTGTTGCAATGAGGCTGACCACCCCACAGTCACAGAGCAGCTCTCTGCTCAAGTCTGGAGCACAAACCTCACCTCCTCAGTGCAGCTAGACATTTTTAATTTCTTCATTTATCATTTAATTTCCAAGAAGAATGCATTCATGGAGTGGTCAAAGCTATTTGCTAATTCAAGCTGAATTCAGCAAATAGCTTCAGCCATGCAAAACATGAACATGAATCCTGAACAGGAGGATGCAACTCAGTTTGTCATTTCTAGGATTAACTATCTGGATTATTTGTACAATTTTTGAGCAATCATTTTGGCATAATTCATTACACGGTAGGAGAGTTCTTCCCCCTTCAAACCCCGATGGCTAGCAAGGAGAAAAAATTTGAATTTCTCTCTTCAAATTGTTTCCATTTGCCTGTAGGAAAGGAGAATTCGAAGGGCTTCACCAGCTGGATGAACACTGGGCATCATTGCTTGGGCCCCCACTGGGGAGGTGGAAAGAGGAACATGTGAGCGCAGCTGGGCAGGGATTAAGACCCTTTTCCAGGACATCAAAAATTTGTCTTCAAAATTCCTGCTCTGAAGGTTGGGCTGTGGCTGCCCCTGTTGTTTCGTTGCCTTGCTCTTACCCTGAGCAAGTTGTACGAGATTTTCCTATTGGATTTGATGTCTCACCAAACACACACAAATTCAGAAGAATGGCAGGGAAGCTGCAGCAAGGGAAATCGTTGCCTGTATTTACATATTTGAGTGCCTAAGATCTGATTCGATCTTCTCACAGGCTTCTCCCATGTGAGACGCTACAGAGCTGTGCCAGTGGATGGAAATACTTTTCCTTCATTAAGCCGGTGCCTGGGGGGACCTTTCCTCAATATCTGGAGATGACTCTGGGTTTGGGAGCAGATGCTGTGGGCATCCTCAGTGCTCGCCTGGCAGAGGTGGGTTGCAGCCACTGGTGGCCATGGGGCTGAGCAGAGGGGCCAGGCACACTTCCCAGAGGCTTGTTCTCTGGCTGGTTAACCTATCCTTCCTCCACGCTGTGGGTAAAATGTCTTTACACAAGCCACTTGTTTCACAGACAAGCCCTGTATGAAGAGTAAAAGACCCTGGAGACCTGTGGTATACACCCAGGCTGCTGGTTTAATTTTCACCTGCCAAACAGAAGAATAGACAACAAAACTCTCTTGCACTGAACTCTTCCAGGAATTCAAAGCCCAGGAGAGCACCGCTGCCGGCAGAGTCAATGCTCTTTACCTCTTAACCAGGGCATTAAGCTGTAGCTAGCAATCCTCAGCGATCAATGCAAGAGAAAGATGGAGAGGCACGGCGAGCAGGGTTTGCCAATAGCCTTCTGCTGGGCTTGCCTTCTGCTCAAGCTCATCCATCCTCCTTTATGGCCCTCTACATATCTTTATGCCATCAGGGTAGAAGGAAATCTCTTACGGAAGCACAGCAGAGAATGCTTCTTTCCGTTTGCACCGCAGCATCTGAAGACATCAATACTACTCAGATTTGTAGTCGACCGACACTTTGGAGGCATTTGGCTTTAGAGCTGAAATTCTTCCCCGTGCGAAGGACCCAGGCTGGGATCATTCACCAGCTCTATCTGGTATAAGCCCTTAAATCCATTTTGAATTTGTGCCAAATGAATCTCACAGCTCTCAGCCTGATACGTCCCCAAATGCTATTAACCTGCCCGTGAATAGTGCAGTGGCACTAAGCCCTTCTGCCTCGCTTCTGTTCACAAGTTACTGGGAGTCTCCTGGAAAGTGGAGGGATGTTTTTCTTCCTCAAAGCTCAGGCTTTTGGAGTCACATTATTGCCTGAGCCTCTGCTGTGAGACAGAGAAAAGTCTGCAAATGGAAACTGTATTGGTCACAAGGGGAAGAAGGCAGATAAAAGGGAATACGTGTGTACTTTTTGTTAAATCACTTTAGCTTTACACCAGTCTTACAGCTTTTAGGGGGAGGGAATGCATGCTCCTCAAGCATATGTTCTTTTCTGTAAGAATTAAGAAGTTCCCCCTAATTTTTGGCTGGTCAAAACCAGACACTTGATTGCTGAAAGGAGAGTAGTCACCATCATCCCTGGGGGGTGTGCACCCTGGGGGGTGCCAGCATTACTGCTGGATGCCAGCCTGGAGGAGATGAGCAAAAGGGCCCAGCCGTGGCCTCAGCTGTAACTCCACTCTGGAAAGGCATAATGGCCTCAGTTTTAGAGCAGAATTTCCTTTTTCCAATGGTTAAACCCTCAGGAGGCAGTCAGGATTTAAACAGAGACGCAGGCACGCTCGGGTGTGATGTGTGTTCGTGCTCCTAGCAGGACTGCCTGCAGAGCACTTTCCTAGGCTGCTCCACAAGGCTGGAGACCTTGCAGATCAGAGCTTTTGCCACTCAATTCAGCAGAAAGATTTAAGTAAAACAAGAGACCATTGCCTCAGATACCTTAAGATAATCTTTCTCTGTGACAAAGTACTAAATATATTCCAATTATGCTTTATATTGCCATTAATAGGCATGTGAGATTAAGGAACTGTGCACGCTGGTGAGGAGCAGCCTGGTGAGTGCATGTTTGAGCAGCATCTGCACATGGAAGTGCTACATCAAGGCACAGTACTTCATCTTCATGTGCAAGAGGGGATTTTATATGTATAGACAAAAGTGAAATAAAATTCGGGAAACCTATGCACATCACTGTCAGAAGAATTTCACTCTGAGAAGCTACGTGCAATGAATCCCTTTGACTCCGAACAGAGCACCGAACCGCGCGGACCTTTGCTGGAGAGCAGCAGCTCGGAGAAGGCTGCGATTGCAGCTCCATGCAGGCAGGGTTGCTGGGTCACAGGCTGGGCAAACCACTCACTCCCCTTAAATACTCTCGCTTTAGCAGGTATTTGAGCCCAAGAAGGAGCTTACATGAAACTGATGAAGAAAAAATGAAAACACTTGAAAATTCTATTTTGAGACTTACAGAGCTTGAATAAATGAGCATATTAACTATTCAATTATCTATGGCATTTTGAATATTTTATCATTCAGCCCACTCCTTCCTCTTTGCTATGACAGCATCCCTTTGCAGGAGCTGAGTGATCTTTCAGAAAGATGCTGGAAGTCCTTTCCAGGCTGCATTTCCAGGCACTTTGATGAACTCCCAGATGCAATGCCCAGGCAGCAGTGAAATGAAGGTGGTCATTCTTTTGTTTGAGTTGTCCTCACAATTTTATATTTTAGGGTTGCTTTAATGTCACTTTTACTAGTTTCTAATATCTATTGCCTTTTCTTTTTTGTGATCCATAGGCTGGAAAGAAATACGTGCTGTTCTTGGTTTGGTTTAGTGGTGTGTACAGGTAGGTGAGTTCTGCCAAAGAGTTATCATGGGTTATGGTAAATCACATGTTTCTTCATGTTTGGTTTTCAAAATTTTTCACCTTTAAAGATCTCCTGATCCTATATTAAAGTGTGTTCCTATGAAGGACAATCTTCAAAAGATTTATGTTATCAAAGTTCCACTATCAAGCACAAGATGTGGGACTTGTCTGATCAAAACCAGGTGCCTCATATATGCATATATCATATCAAATATATATATACCATACCTTGTCATCTAGTTTGCCATTAGAATTAGTAGAATGAGAAATCCCATCACAAAATTCTTCTCATCTCAATGTAGACAGGGTAAGTAGAACACTTTAAGCATGTTTTCTCTCCACTGACTAAAAAGAGAATTGAGGCTCACAAGATGACTGTTTGAGGACAATCTTACACTGGATTTAAAATTTTATTTGTAGTCTCTTCAGCTGCAAGAAGAAATAAAAAAGCTGCCTTCACAAAGAGTTAATTAGCAACCTGTGATAAAACCATCCCCTAATCATCTGTTAGCCAAAAGCCACAGGAGCTGGGGCTGAAGCACCTACAAAACCTGTTACGTGGCTTTGAGGGAGCCTTTTTTTGGAGGCTTGTGGAGGTGGGTGCTGTTTCTGTTCCATGGGAGCAGCTATTCCTGGTAAGCAAAACAGCAAAGCTACAGGGCTGCCCTGGGAAATGTTCTAGTCATTCTGGAGGTTTATTTTAGCTGTCTCTTCAGTCTGAAGATCTAAAGGCTGATGGTGAGATGCCATCTATCAGGATTTCTGGTGGTGGAAACTAGCTAGATTTCCATTTCTCTGTGCGTCCTTCTGGGGAGTCTCCAGCCATGCTTGCAGTCCGTACCAGCCCTGATGTCAGGCTGGTGGTGATGCTGGGCGTGGCGATGGGTGACCAGTCACCCTCCTGCACCCATCTTTGTCCTCAGCAAGAAGGACAAAAGCTGGGGAGTATTCATGCTGAACCAACAGCTGTCATGCTTCTCCTCCCTTGGCTCTGATTACCTCTAGAAATTTATAGAACAAACCTAGAGAGGCTGCTGTCCTCCTGTGTTTATATCTCCTCTTTCACTCGTTACTTGAGGTTTTTCCAGTGCTGTTAGTGCTATCTCTAGTTTGGACTGTGAGACTGGTTGCAAAATGATCTGTAATTGCATTGGGCATCAAACCTCACTTCTTTTAAGGTAGGCAGCCCAGGGGATGCTTAGGGAGGCTCTCTGCTGCTCAGAAGAGCTCTTTAGCTATTGCAGGTGCTCCTGATGCCCACATTATCCATGTGGTGAAGATACCTTAGGAATAGGCGCTGTAGATGCCTGAAGGGAGCAGGCATCTCCCTCAGCTATGCTTAAAACGCAGAGCTTTAATGAGCTGCCTGTTCTCCCTTGCTCAAAGTGAGCCCCAATGTCCTTGTTCCACTAACATCTACTTTAATTAGCTCATCCGTTTTCCAAGCATTTGCATAGGGAATGATTGAGGAATTAGGATAAGTAATTTTATGAATATTGCTATGAATAGTAAATGCTGTTTCTATTAGAATGGATAGTCAATAAAACATTTTTATTTCTTATTTTATGCTTGTGCTCTATTTTCAAATAGAGCAATGAAAAACAATTAGAAAAACTAATACTTACTTTCAAAGTAGGAAAATACTGTTTAATCCCTAATGGAAAGAAGCTATGATAAAGTGGTTATTACACTGGTGAAAATGAAAGTGTGAAAGTGAAAATAAGATAAAAATTAGGAAATAATATCCCAATTAATTTCTGGTAGGATGCTTTACTTATTGAAAGCAGGGGCAAGAGCTTTGAGGTGTATATATATAAATTAGTTAAATTATTATACATCCAGTAAAAGATGAGGACAGGAGGCTACAAGTGGTAATTAAAAGTGCAACACTTTTGTTCTAAGCAAAAGCACACTGGAGATGGAATAAAAGTCGTGTGTGTGGGAGATAATCACAGTTCTCAGATATCCCGAGATAAATACAATTCTCACTTATTGTTTGTTTGCAAGTAATTTCATCCCCTGGACCTTGGATAGACATTTTAAATTATCTTCACCTTTAAGGAAATCTGTATTTAAAACCAAGAATTACAGTTGTTATGAACTCCTGAGGCAAAAAAAAAAAAATCCATAAGTTGATTCAAGTGTGTGTGTGGGGCAAGTCACTAAAACTGCAAAGAAGCTTTTCTTTCTGAAAGCCACAGACAAAAAGAATGTATTTAAATTGGTATTTTTATCTCCCAAGAGCCAGTTCCAAAGATCATTAGTGTGAAAGTAAAGGATAATTGAGGATATTGCTAGACTACAATGATGAACACTAAATACAGACCTTAGAGCAGACATCATAAAGCAGAGCAGTGTGAAAGAAGATGTTAGATCAGGGGAGCTGATAATAGGAGAGTTTTATTTTGTAATGTCTGGGTCTCTAGCTGCAATGCACGTGGTTTAAGCAGTAGATTGAAGTAGTCACAGGTGTTGAATAAACTCTGTGAACCCTTTTTGTGGTTGCAATCTAGATCTTTCTGAACGGGGGTTTGCCTTGGCTGTAACTGGAAAATATTAGTGGGTGTTTAATGCTTAAAGGCACTCTGCCTTCTTGGAGTGAGGCGGTTGGCACCCATCAAATCCAGGCAGGACCCCCCAAGCATGGGTGGAAAGAAGTCCACCGAGTAGCATCATTCTTGATGAAGAGGTGGAAGAAGGCTTCACCTTCATTGTGGCATTGCTCTTTCTGAAATATGATGAATAATATAATGAGTAAAGAACATGTGAAAACGGTCTGGTGCAGTGATGCTTTCTCTGGGATTAGCAAACATTTCCCTTTTATAAAACATGGATCTGCTTTGCAGATCCCCCAGATTATGCTTGTTGGGAGCAGCTCCCCAAAATACTCAACACCTAGGAAACATCACACCTGCCTGGAGCAGGCTGGGGGCTCAGACCCGGTCCTACCTACTAATGAGCTCTGACATTTCAACCAAAGGGCAAAAGTCATTAGCTGGGAACAAATGTTTGCTTCTCCCCTGAGTAAGCCCCCAGTGCATGCGTGCTAGGACTTCAGGGAGTAATGAGGGAACAAAAAGTTTTGTTCCACAGCACCGGAGCTGCAGAGGAGATGTCTCCAGGCAGTTTCCAAAAGCTCATGGGGAAAATGAGCCATGAAAAGGCAATCCTGAGTCTATGGCTACACCTGGGCACTGCAGCACCCAGGGAAGCAATGCAGGAGGCTCTTACACTGGTGTTATTCAGCAAAACTCATGCAGAGTTGTACAGAGAACCACACTTGAAAAATGGACTGCAGGAGAGCAGTCCTTCATCAGAGTATGAGTCCTGAGTAAAGTAAGCAGCAGAAAAATTTTAAATGTTGAAGTTAGGGTCACTGGTGTCTCCAGCTAGTGCTGTTTCTGGTGGTTTAAATAATTCAGAAACTCTACTGACTGTCAAGAACTGCAAGGAAGAAGAAGGAAAAAACCCCCAATCCTAGTGATATATGTCAAACCTCAGCTTCAAGGCAGAAGTAAGCTCTTATGTCCTATAATGCTGTTAATTCTTTTGTATTCCTTAATCTTTTTCAAATGTTCTTGGAGCCTAGCCAGCCCAGAGCACATGTTGTAAATCACTGAAATTTATGGTATATAACACTCAGTATATTTCACTTGTCAGATTTAAAGTCTGTTTTGGGAAATAGTCTGAGAATTACTTTTTGTAGAAAGTCTCTTTTACAAAGTACACTGGAAAAAATGCAAATGGGTCATAAAATCACAGAATGGTTTGGATTAGGAAAGACCTTAAAGATCATCCAGTTCCAACCCCTCTGCCACGGGCAGGGACACCTTCCACTAGCCCAGGTTGCCCAAAGCCCCGTCCAACCTGGCCTTGAACCCTTCCAGGGAGGGGGCAGCCACAGCTTCTCTGGGCAACCTGTGCCAGGGCCTCACCACCCTCACAGGGAAGAATTTCTTCCTTGCATCTCATCTAAATCTCCCCTCTGTCAGTTTAAAACCCCTCATCCCATCTCTCCCCCCCTTTCCTGTAGCCCCTTTTAGTCCTGGGAGGCCGCTCTAAGGTCTCCCCAGAGCCTTCTCTTCTCCAGCTGAACCCCCCAACTCTCTCAGCCTGTCCTCACAGGGGGGGTGCTCCAGCCCCCCGAGCATCTTTGTGGCCTCCTCTGGCCCTGCTCAAGCAGGTCCGTGTCCTTCTGATGTTGGTGCCCCCAGAGCTGGACCCAGCACTGCAGGGGGGGTCTGACGAGAGCGGAGCAGAGGGGGACAATCACCCTCTCGCCCTGCTGCCCACACTGCTCTGGGTGCAGCCCAGCACACCGGTGGCTTTCTGGGCTGTGAGAGCACATTGCTGGCTCATGGTCAGTTTTCCACACCCACTAACACCCCCAGCCCTTCTCCTTGGGGCTGCTCTCCATCCACTCCTCATCCAGCCTGGATTTGTGCTTGGGATTTGCCCAACCCACAGGCAGGACCTTGCCCTTGGCCTTGTTGAACTCCATGAGGTTTGCAGGTCCCCCCTCTCCAGCCTGTCCAGGTCCCTCTGGATGGCACATCCCTTCCCTCCAGCGTGTCACCGCACCACACAGCTCGGTGTCAGGGGGGAACTTGCTGAGGGTGCCTCAATCCCACTGTCCATGTCACCAAAGATGTTAAACAGCACCAGCCTCAACCCCGACCCCTGAGAACACTACTCGTCACCACTCTCCACTTGGACATTGAGCTGTTGACCACAACTCTTTGAGTGTGACCATCCAGCCAATTCATTATCCACCGAGTGCTCCATCCATCAAATCTATGTCTCTCCAATTTAGAGACAAGGGTGTCATGCAGGACAGCGTCAGATGCTTTGCACAAGTCCCAGTAGATGATGTCAGTTGCTCTTCCCTTATCCACCAACGCTGTAACCCTGTTGTAAAAGGCCACCCAATTTGTCAGGCACAATTTGCCCTCAGTGAAGCCTTGTTGGCTGCCACTGTTCCTAAAGCTGGCTACTTTTTAATCAAGGATCTCGGTTCCAGTTTTCTTTCTGGACTCAACACTGCTGTGGCAGCCACTTTGGTCAATGAGTTCCTTTGGGGTCTGAAGCTCCACCACGGGGCATCATTTCTTCTGCGCTTAGGACTGAACTTTAGCACTTGGTTTCCAAACCCCAAAACACAGCCCAGTGCGTGCAGAAATACTTGCAGGACTGGATCTTCAGGTGATAAACGCATTGGAAGGAACAACAACTATCTGAACAGATTCTGGCAGAATCTTAGTGAAAGTTTCAAGAAATAAGCACAGTATTAATTCCAAACTGGCTTCAGCATAAAGTTTTGAATAGGAAGCGGTGAACAAGAAAAAGCAACATAGTCATAATGCTATCAGAATAACAAAGGAATACTAAAAACATTCTCAGATGCTATTATCATCCCAGATAATATTAAAGACTGCGAGCCCCAAAGGAAATTACAACACACACTGGAGATTAAGAAACCGTCTCCCAGCTGACTGTGCTGTCTACTCCACCAGTCTCAGCTATCACTCATTAAACTGTGAAGTACATATTTGTGGCACAGCAAAGGCAGCAGTATTCATAGAAGACTCGCAGAGTGTGCGAACTGTCACTTTATACATAACCTTGTTAGTAATGACGTCTATTTAGATTACCTGCTTGGCTAACCCAAGTCAGGCTGCAGGAGCAGGAGGTTTCCACTCAGAAATCTGCAAACCCTGTGGGTCCTACACAGGGACAGAGCAACAGCATCTGGGTCTTACTGCAGTGCTGCTCTCAGAAAACCCAAAATAAGTAAAATATCCACATGTAGGCCTCTTATTTGTGGCAACTCTGTGACTACTGATGGCTCCGTTTGCTTTATCGGGAGCCTCGGTCCATACCCATCAGTAATCCTGCCTTTGAGGGCATCTGAAGGGGTTGCAGCATAGACAGGAGGCCAGGAATCATGCGGTCAAAGTGTCATTTCTCTGCAATGTGTCTGATAGGCTGAATGTTTTAGGTTTAAGCCCGTAGGGTGCTTGGCTGTGCAAAGGTGGGACAGGCTCTTAAGTTGCTCTTGAAAATTCACCAGACTGGACCCAGTTCTGCAGAGCCCGTAAGCATGAAGCAAGGAATCACTGTGCACCACGGGCTGCTGCTCAGATGAAGTGAGCAGCTGGACCTAAAAGACCAAAGACTAATGCAACTGGAGGATTTACTCCCCAGGCATGAAAAATACTGGGCTGGGATAAACAGTTATTCAAACTCCAGCAGGTTTATTATGAAATTGTCATCTTGGCCAGAGAAGTGAAGATCCACTTCCAGGAAAATGTGTGGGTCCTCATTTTAATTTCAAATTCTGTTTAACTACAGTGCTAATTACCATTTAAAGCCAAAGGCTTCTGTTCACATTTGAGAATCTTGCAAACAGGGTTTTTAAAGCCTTTATGATTCACCTTTAAGTAGCTGGCAGTCATCATCATCACATCAAAGTTTAATTTGCTCTGCTCCAGTACAAAGTCCTCACTACTTGGTTGGCAAGGCTGCTTGGGTTAATTACTGTCTACCAGGAAAAGAACAAATTAAATGTAAATAGCCAACAGGTCCATCTAAATAATGAAAGAATTGCCTGTTGCATCACATAGGGGTTTGTGTCTATTAAAGCTTAGTGTATCCGTGTATAATGACATCATTTATATTTTCTCTTCTTTAAATGTAATTGCAATATCTGCAGAAAAAAGAAGCAGAGGTTTTACTAACTAAGCCCAAATTTGCATTTGCCTCAGGGTAATCCAAAATAGCAAACATTTCAGCTCTGGCATCCCTGGAAGGTGTCAGCATGGAAAAGGAGTGGTCACCTCTCCCTGGTACATCTGACATACCAAAGCTACTGCCAAATGGGGTGGATGTTCCTTACCTAAAGAGATGGGAAGCTGTGCTTGCAGAGTTGGGAAGGTGACCAGTGGGTCAAGAGGAAAATCAGCCTGGTGGGTAGGTTTAGTCCCTTTGTGTGTCTCTTCTATTTGTCAAGCATGTAGACAGATGAGCAGTGACACTTTTAAATTTTCTACATCCAGACAACTAAATACAATGTTGTCATCTCCAAAACGTTGTGCTATTCCTGCCCTCCTCTTGCCTTTGAAGGTCTTTTCTGATTTTGTTATGTGCTTTACCCTGCTTCTAGCACTGACTTTGGGCTCTTCTGCTCCATGCAAGAAGCTCTGAGAACTGCTGCAGCTCTAGAGATGGAGGTCTCTTGACTTTAATTTCCAGTTTCATCAGGGCATCCTAAGTTCAAAAAAAGACAAATCTGAACACCAGTGCAAAAAAATAACAGAATTCATGTCTGGCACAGTCTTACCTGAAGTATTTTGAGACAAAACTTTACAAAATAAAAAGTTTACTAACACAAAAGCCTAGAGAAAGTCAATCCTCACAGCATTTTAGGAAGATGTCAGAAGGTGATAAAAATCAGAAGGAATTTTCAAAGTGCTTCATAATGTGAAAGGAAAAGAGAATATTTAACATGGCTGTTATGTTTGAATGTGTTTCATTTATGCTCAAACACTAGTCTCCACCTCTTCGCAATCACTTTAAATTCTATATGATGAAAGGACACGCCGAGCACCTATAAAATATGCTGTAACAATATAGGCAATTCATTTGGAAAATTACTGCAATTCCTTCTTTTGACACAAATTATATACGAATCAGGAAAATCATATTCCACTCATTTGGAAAGCACTTAAAAATTAGCATCTATCTGTATATCACTTGAGAAGTTATAAACAAATAGCATAACCCACACAGAGATATAGAAAAATCTGCTCAATGCTTGTCTTTGGTCCATAAAGCAGGTGTAGGTTGAAATGTGTAATGGTCAGAAGGGTGAACTAGGCAAAATATCAAAAACTTTTGAGCTAAACATTGGTGAGACTCACCTGGAACGCGCCTGGCACACGCCATGGCAGAGAGAAAATGCAAAATCAATAGGAATTTAAGGATATAAAGTAAAAAAATGTTCTGGCTTCAAAAGAACAGATTTGATGAGCAGAGGCTGAAAAGGTGAGGACTGATTACCTAAAAAAAAAAAAAAAGAGACAGATGGCACGGGACTATCAGCATTTAGCAGGTAACAAATGGCCTGGAGAAGGCAGCTTGGGAAATTTTGCCTCCCCTTCTCAACACTAGGGCATAAAGACATTAAAAGAAATTAAAAAGAAAAATGTTTTTATATGCAAAACAATGATTTCCCCGTGGAACTCACCACTCCAGTGAATCAATGATATTAAGAACATGGCAAGACCTAGAATTAGTGGCTAGGATGAATATTAGGAATATCCAGAGTGGCTGACGTTAGTCATAACAAAAATACCGTGGAAGAGATGGAAAATCCACGTTTTGCCACTCAAAGCAATCCCTAGCTGTAAAGGTAAAACCTCATTTGCTGAGTGATTATTCCTCATCTGTGCATTTCAGGCTCTAGCCTTCCTTTGAGACATTATTATAATTCTTGTCATCAGAAACAGTACTTCTTTATGTGAACATTGAGACTAGTTCTATGAGTCTGAGGTTTTTAAGCTTAAAAAGTGCATCTTAACATGAGAAATACCTGCAGAGTAACTCAAAATGTGTGAGTTACAGGGAACATTTACTTTTTTATTTCTTTTCATGACTGAAATGAATCTGCACCTTAAGTAATTTTTTTTCTTAGCCAAGCCTTATGAAACAAGAAGTTTGCAATTTTGCACTATATGCTAAGGCTACAGTCCACAAATTCAAACCATAACTGTATTTAGAGCTTCATGGCCAGGTTGGAAGTTTATTTTATCGTAATCTCCTCATGTATTATGTCCACTTCAAGTCATACAGGAGAGCTCATTTCTAAGCCAAAGTAAGACTGATTTCTCTCCCACACAAGTCCGATTTGACAGATCTAATGTTTTGCCTTTCTCATCCGTAGAGAATCATAAACTTAGGTTCAGCTGTGTCTTGATTTTTCCCACATTATTTGAAATGAATTTTCTGTAGGCTAGAAAACAATAATAATAATTTTCAGTATTATTCCAAAAGATTTCAATTCAGAAAAAACTGTTTGGTCACCTTTGAGGAAGGCGATGATAGTATTTATTTTCTTTTTTTTTTCCCCCATAAAGATGCATTCAAAGCGTTGTATCTTCCATTCCTTGCACTTGCCCCCCTCCTTCAGTCACATTATTTTAAGAAAAAGGGGAGGGAAACAAAGTAAGAGGAGGCAAGGAGAAAACTGAGCTACTTCGTATATCTGAGCTGCATCCCCCAGCCAGCAGCAGCCACCATCGCAGCTTTTCGGGCGCAGGGTGCGGAAGTTTGTGTGGAGAGGGATGGCTTATGTAATTTCCTTCTCTTTCCTAGTTGTGTGTTTCCCAGCTTTATCATGTAATTTTCCCAGCACTGTTTTGAACATTTCCAGATTCTTGTTAATAGTTTTCCTTCAGTTCTTGCTCCCAATTAACCTTTCATACTGCCTTTAATCCAGTAAACCGCACTTTCCACCATTTACATTTTTTATCTTACTAATTGAGTTTTTTCATCTCCATCTTTTGATTTCAAATCTAATTATATTGTTATCACTGGTGTAAAACCAGTAGGTTATTGATAACTTCTGTTCATTACTAAATTAAACTCTGCCTTATCGTTGTTCATTGCTTAGCACTCTGATGTGAAAATCAACCTTCACTCGGCTCTTCAATCCTTTCCACTGTTTCCCAAGGCTTGATGTACTAAATATCTTGTGTTAAATCATTCTGCCTAGCCTTCTTCAATAACAAAATTCAGCTGTGGCTTTGTCCAGGCTTTATTAAAAATACATGACAAGCAGCAAGAGATTAGCCTATCACTCTGTGAAAGGTTCAAGTGTTCCTAAGCAAAACTGCATATGTATTATGAGGCAATAGAAGAAACATTTCTCCGAGAACCTTCAAAATCTTAGAGTAAATGCAAAATTTCTTTAGTGCTCGTGGCACAAGCATCCTTCAAATACATTCGCATATACATTACCTTTTGTGTCACAGAGTGAGAAATTTTTAGCATATTCTATATTCTTGTGCCTACAAAGTCTGAGAGCTGTTGCATATTCCTTCCCCAACGTGTGCTTTAGATGAATAAACTGAATGCTAATTTGCATGTTGGCAGAGATGACTCTGAAAACAAATAATTGGGTGGGTTTTTTTGCTATAAGCCAAAGCTGATCACAAGATTTTCCATATAATGGTAAAATAAATATTCTGGCTAGCACAGACTAGTAAATGCTATATATAAGAAATGGCTTTTTCCAGAGGAGAAAAAAAATACAACCATCAGTAGAAACCTGTGACTAGACACACACCGGTATTTGATTCTATTTAGGTGATCTGGAGACTATGAATATAGGAAATCCCATCCATGTATACTGGCTGTCAGTGGATTTTCCCATCAGATGGATTGATGTAAGGTGATTGCTAGCTGCTTCTTTTCTCTTTCCACACAGACTTTAATGAGGGTGTTTGCAGGGTTAATCTCCTTCAAAGCTTACAGGGCAGGTAATTATTTCACCACACCTTAATCTTTTTTTTTTCCCCCTCAAAAAACTGAAATATTGCCTCCTCTGTATTCCTACTTGTAGTCTACCAAGCTTCCAAGCCAACAGATCACCATCGTGCGATGCCCATAAATACCAGATTTCTGGACACTCTTAGTTGCAAATTAATAAACTGAATTGAATTAAATTAAAAACTTTCTTGGAAATCCAACTCAGGCAATTTCTAATGAGCGCAATATTGCAAAGGCTACTCCAGCTGACCTGACAAATCTTTCTTCCACAATGATTAACTCATCTTGGATTGCATATAGTTAGCTTTTGCTGCAAGACACAGAGCCCCTTGTTCAGAACAAGTGCAAATCATGTGTGGAAAGCACTCCAGTGGAAAGTGAGGGTCACCTCACTTCTACAGCACAAAAGAGAAGAATTTTTAAAAATTTAGAGATATTCAATTACTAATGGTAGAGAGCCATGGAAGTTCATAGAGAGCTCTGAAGGGCAATATGGTACGGAATAAGAAATAAAGTTAGGTATCAGCTGCATAGGAATGAAATTGAACTGGACACTCATGTTACAGAAGAAGAAAATGACTAATGGGATGATCAGACAAAGAGATCAAAAGCAAGGAGGGCAACTGCCAGAGAATTATTTCCAGCAATTACTGGACAGGATGAAACTGGAGCTTTCTTATGAAAGGAGGATAAACCCAGGGTCTTGCTAATCTTTCAGAGAAGAATATTTAGAAGATAAGATGGGCCAATGTCAAATTTAGTGTAATTTTGCTGAAATCACTTGAAAAACTCAAGAGACTGATGTAGTTCACAAGTTGCACAAAGGCTGAAATCCTTTGCAAGGTGACAGTGATCTGGAAACAGATATGGAGCTTTACCAGCCGCAACAGCCATTTCACCTCGGTCAATAATTAATCATATTGAGTTTTACAGACAATTCATATAGTGTCTTGGCATAATGTTGTGACACTGGGAAACGCTGTCCCTTCTATAAGATTATAAAGTATAGAACTCCTTCCCACGCCTAGCACAGCCCCTATGACACCAGGTCCAGAGATGCAGGTGTCAAGTTAAACTTAGTGAGGGTTTAACCAAACCCAAACAATTGAATAACATGTTTTGCTTGTTCCCAGGCAAAACAAGGTTTTTGGTCTTGCCTTTCCCTTTCTCCTTTATTCCTTGCAACAAACTAAGAGTTCAGTCTTTTTTAAATTTTTTTTTTTTTTTTTTTTTTTTACACTTCCGTCCTGCTTCCCCAAAGACTGACAAATGCTTTGCAAGTGAGATGATACAGCAAACAGGAGAGTCCCTTGCGCTTTCCAATGTAAGCTGCAGTGCAAAGAGGCAAACTGAGCCTCTTCTTCATCTTCAGGAAACTGAGAGGAAGAGTTGCTGTCCAGATGGACTTCAGTGACCCTGCTCTGTGGCTAAGAATTACAGGATTTTGGTTTTTTTTGGAAGAGCATTGGATGTTAAGGAGTGGAATATACAGCACAATTAAAACCAGTCTTTGACAAAATATGGTCCAGATCTTCTGCTGGAGGGAACTCGGACAGACTTCAGGGAAGCTTTACCTGTGGCAACTGAGGCACGGACTCTCCATTGAAGTGCACATGGAAAATCCTTTATTATTAAAATGATACATACTTATGCTCTCGCTACCTTAGCTCTTACTTCATAATAAGCAAATCAGCAGCTAGACAGTCATCAACCCTCTCTTCTACAAACAGTTCCGCTCACCTTAGCGCCACCTTGCAGTCTCTTATCTCTCTTCCAAGGTCTGTTTCTCCTCCAAGCCTTGCTGCTTCTCTGGGCCTGTGCAGAGCAGAGCTGATGCTTCTCCAAACCAGCACAGGACAGAGCTCCTGCCTGACTCACCAAGCAGAGTTCTCCACTTTTGCCGAGCTCCCCAAACTGAGCTCCCTGGCTGAGCTGAGCAGCCAATGTCAATTTGGCTCTTAATTATTGACTCTCCCACTGCCGTGCAGGGCTGACAGGCCAATGCCCACTTGCCTCTTAATCATTTACCAGTAACACATGATTTGACCCTTAACATAATTGAATCTCCCACAGCTGCACAGAGCTGACACTCCCACATCTCCCCCTTCTTTGTTTTACAACAGTACCTGCAAAGGCTTTAACAATTAAGGTTTAGACAAACTTCAGAAAACACAATATACATAATTACAAAATAAGGAGAACACACTGACCACTAATACACACAAAATCAGATTCACCACACACACAGGCCGCCTCATTGAGGGCCGCCATTTTCCTCACCACACACACAGGCCGCCTCATTGAGGGCCGCCATTTTCCTCACCACACACACAGGCCGCCTCATTGAGGGCCGCCATTTTCCTCACCACACACACAGGCCGCCTCATTGAGGGCCGCCATTTTCCTCACCACACACACAGGCCGCCTCATTGAGGGCCGCCATTTTCCTCACCACACACACAGGCCGCCTCATTGAGGGCCGCCATTTTCCTCACCACACACACAGGCCGCCTCATTGAGGGCCGCCATTTTCCTCACCACACACACAGGCCGCCTCATTGAGGGCCGCCATTTTCCTCACCACACACACAGGCCGCCTCATTGAGGGCCGCCATTTTCCTCACCACACACACAGGCCGCCTCATTGAGGGCCGCCATTTTCCTCACCACACACACAGGCCGCCTCATTGAGGGCCGCCATTTTCCTCACCACACACACAGGCCGCCTCATTGAGGGCCGCCATTTTCCTCACCACACACACAGGCCGCCTCATTGAGGGCCGCCATTTTCCTCACCACACACACAGGCCGCCTCATTGAGGGCCGCCATTTTCCTCACCACACACACAGGCCGCCTCATTGAGGGCCGCCATTTTCCTCACCACACACACAGGCCGCCTCATTGAGGGCCGCCATTTTCCTCACCACACACACAGGCCGCCTCATTGAGGGCCGCCATTTTCCTCACCACACACACAGGCCGCCTCATTGAGGGCCGCCATTTTCCTCACCACACACAGCCTTAAGCTTAACAAATACTCCAATCTACACTATTTTTAACAAGTACTACAATTTGCATTATCTTATTATTTTCCTTAAGCTTAACAAATGCTACAATTTGTATTATTTTATTATTTTCCTTAAACTTACCAAATATTACAATCTACATTATTTTTAACTTAACAAATACTACAATCTGCATTTACACAAAGCCATTGCTTGTTGACCATGTGGTGTATCCTAGAGAATTCCCCCTTCTTTGATTTTAAATCAAGGTCTTTAGTATACAAATGAGTCCTTTTAGAATAGACAAGGGACCCCTCATCACAGTGCCAGGCTGGGAGCTTTGTTACTGTATTTATTTGAAAAATACGGACTTGTCTTCCTGCGATCCACTTGTGTTCGTGGGATACACTCTTCTGGACTCCCTCGATCTGTCTCTTCCCCTGTTTTCTTTTTTCTGTTTGAATGTTTTCAACTGGACCTTTATCCTCAAGCCATTCTTTAATCTTTCTCGCCATGTCTGTATCCCCTTGCGCTAAGGCTTCTTGCCTCACTTTTACCCATGGATCATCCCCAGCTAAGGGAGGACACAGGCCAAGTTCTCTTTTAGGATTTACAGTGTCAGGGTCTAAAGGATTATCACAGTCAAAAGACCCAGCATATAAAGCTTGCCACGGGGGTTCAGAACATGTGCCCTCACCCCCTGTGTCCTCATCCTCTGTCTTAACAGACTGGTCGCGTTCCTTATCTTGTCTTTTCATTATCTCAAAAGGATTTCTTGATGTCAGTAAGAGTTCTGCTGCAACCCGATTCCCTCACATTGCACAGTCCCATAATCTTATTCCTGCTTTATCCCATATCAGAACAGTGAATATAGTAACCACAACCGCTACCCACTTTAGAATTCTCTTCAAGGCATGCAAGTTAATATGCACCTTATTTTTTTTTTTTTCTGAGGGTATTAACCTACCCATCACTTCCCCACAGCTCACCTTGCTCACACTGCAATGGTCATTGATGCCGGCTCCTGCTTCCTTTCAGCAGCTCTTAAGTTCTGTGGGGTTTGCCACCAGAGTGATCTAAGCTGATCACACTTATCACCGCCTCACACGGGGCACCATTCGTGGCAACTGAGGCACGGACTCTCCATTGAAGTGCAAATGGAAAATCCTTTATTATTAAAATGATACATACTTATGCTCTCGCTACCTTAGCTCTTACTTCATAATAAGCAAATCAGCAGCTAGACAGTCATCAACCCTCTCTTCTACAAACAGTTCCACTCACCTTAGCACCGCCTTGCAGTCTCTTATCTCTCTTCCAAGGTCTGTTTCTCCTCCAAGCCTTGCTGCTTCTCTGGGCCTGTGCAGAGCAGAGCTGATGCTTCTCCAAACCAGCACAGGACAGAGCTCCTGCCTGACTCGCCAAGCAAAGGTGATCTCAGGCAGAGCTCTCCACCTTTGCCAAGCTTCCCAAACTGAGTTCTCTGGCTGAGCTGACCGGCCAATGTCAATTTGGCTCTTAATTATTGAATCTCCCACAGCTGTGCAGAGCTGACAGGCCAATGCCGACTTGCCTCTTAATCATTTACCAGTAACACATGATTTGACTCTTAACATATTGAATATCCCACAGCTGCACAGAACTGACACTCCCACATTTACCCATTTGCACCTGCTTAGCTTCTATGGCTTAAAAACTGCTAAGCCCTTTGCTACCATGAGGCTTATTTTGGGAATGGTCAAGGTACCTTGCCCTTTAAAGGAGTGACATCATGCATAATTTTCACCTTCTTTAAATCCCCTGATGCTCTGCTATAATAGAAATAAATGCCTGAATATGCTTGTGGAATATTCTGTTTTCTTAAGATAATTCAGAGATCATGTACCTAAATGTAATGCAGTTGTACGTGATCTGTTATTCCTTGTACTACGCATAGACTGCAGGATATGCAATGGCACTTTAAAACCTTTAAATCCTATTCTTGATTGACTGAAAACAGTCAGGATATGCACTGGTATGGTGAAATCTTTAAATCATATTCTTGGTAGACTGAAATCAATATTCATCCCACTAATTTAATGTGAATTCTGATATTTACTGCCTGGCAGTCCAAGTCTTCCATGTCTCTGTCCAACAGCAAAGACCAAGGACTGTTTCTCTGTCCCTGAAGTCTGGGCAGAATCCTTTAACTTCATCAATCAGCATATTTCTCTTACCTTGGATGTCCTTTGCCTGTCCGGGGAGCCCTAAACTCTCCCAGAGCTGGAGGGTGTAGGTCGATTAAGCATGGTTCGCTGAGCCTGAAATGAGTGCAGTAATTCAAGCCCCGAGAGCTTCAGGAGTGTGTGGTTTTGCACGGGGATGGAAATGGCTCCCTAACTCTTCTGAAGATGCTCCAGGGAACAACTCCTCCCCACTTGTCCAAGTCTGATCTTCAACATCCCTCTCTACCTTTCATTCCCGATGATGAGAACAGGCAGAGCTCAATGGCTGGGAATTAATTATGTGTCAGACCAAGCTGGCAGATTATGTTTAACATCTTTTCCTTTCATACAGATGCATCAGCACCTGTGAAATGGGGAAAGAAAATCTGAACACGGGCTAGCCGTCTGGGAGGCACAAGAAGAACTTGCCCTTACACATTATTTTCTGATAACGTTTTCTGTTTTACGCACAAGTGTCTGTGTACCTCCTGCAGTTTTTCATGATATGACTTACAGATCACTCCTCTGCCTTTGGTGCACATGCGTGCATGGAATTCAATAGTATTGGCTTACGGGGTTCATGAACGATCCCTGCCTGCACCTCCTTCCTGGCCAGGTGGGGCACTTCCAAAAATCAACAGACTTAAGCCATGTTAGAGGTCCTGCACTGAGAAGACCTGGCTCCCAGCTGCCCTAAGGACCTAGTTTTCCTTTACATTTAAACTGGGACATTTTGGAAAGGATGTTGCTGGGATGTGTTATTGCTTCACTGTGGAGGCAGGACACTGTGGGATCACTTGCAGTTGAGCCTAAAACCACTCAAGTCCTCCATTATTTCTCTCTGGGGACAGGTCCCATGAGGAGAGAGGTGTCCCCTAGGACTGCACCTGGAGACCTGAAGGCAGAGCAAGGCTGTCCTGTGACAAGCCCTGGAGGAGTGATGAGTGGTGGCCTCTGCAGAGCAAACAGAGCTGAGTGGGAGGAAGAAAATATCACCTCGTTTATTATGGGGGTGATCAAGCTCAGAAATAAAGTCCATGAGTCAACAGAAAACAAACACAAGCTGCTTTTCCCCAGTGAAACCTCAGGCAAAAAGCATGGTGGAAAGGAGTGAAAAAATGGGATGTAAGCCCTTTTTTTTTGGTACCTATTTTGGTACTTTAGTACTTTTTTCCATTCCAGCTTCCCTAACAGACTCAGGTCTGCATTTCCAGAAATAAAGAGTTTACTGGGCTTATTCTGTCCTTCTTGATTAAGCAATGGAGTTTGCTTCTGTGCTCCTCTTGACGTAGGGTTTTTCAAAACCCTTTTTTTGTGGACACCTGCAAAAAAATCCTGTGTGATACTACGGCTACAAGAGGAGGGAAAAAACCCATTTGCTTTTCAGGCATGCCATATAGTGCAGAAAATTTACGATGCTATTGCAAATGAAAGTCAGACTTTGTGACAAATGAGTCATTATTAGCCTGTGAAAACTATCACTCAGTTTAGTTAGCTAGGGCATTATTAAGCTGGGAAGGACGTGATGGGACATTTACAGGAACAGACAAATGGTTCGCCGTCGCGCCCACCTGTATTGTTTATGACATGCACTTTGCTCGGTTTGGCAGGGTGCCACGCGGGCTGTGTTAATTTTAGCAGCAAGGACACTAAAGAATGCAGACATGGTTAATAATGTATGCTGTTGGGGTCCTCTATTGTCTCTGCTTTTCTTGTCGCAGTCCTCTGTGTGTTCACTGTGAGATGAGGGAGGGAGGAAGCCAGTCAAGAAAGAAAAGGAAAAAGAACCCAAAATACCCGATATTTGTCCTCCTAGAAAGGCATAAGGCCAAATTCCCCAGTTATGTAAATGGGGAAGGGCCTGCAGAAATCAGTGCTTTTTTTAAAGACAAGACTGTCAAGAAACTGGCCCCAGTTCTGAGCTTGCCCGTTGCCTGCAGGCATCCCGGTCTTATTTTAGAGATGCTGAGTACCTCCAGTTTCCATGGAGGTCAGGGGGTTGACAGATGTTTCTGTGATGTGTAACTGGAAAACGGAGTAATTCTGAGTTTCCAGCTGTAGTTGTCTGCGGTGCCTGTCAACACCACTTAGCAAAGAGCCTCTGCACCATCCTACTTCAAATTCACTGTTTCTAGTGAAGAGCAGCTCCACGCTGCTGCTGCTCGTGGCCTCACCTGCCTATTTACCTCCCTCCCAAACAGCCACATCCAGAGCTCCCCCTTCCACACCCTGTGGAAGCCAGCACTGTGTTTCCCTTTATGTTAATGTAATCCCCCTGTTGTTTCTTTTTCCCTTCTCCCAAGTTCTGGGTGCTCTTGGCTGCAAGCTCTGCTGGAGAGGACTCATCCCTCTTCATGTATCTGAAAGGAATTTGTTTGCTATCACAAACAAGCTGTAATGGAGAAAGCACCAAGAGTAATGTAGATCTTAATAAGAGTGATTTAGTTTTTAACGTACTTATTATGACTGATTAATTAAATGTCTCATAAATACAGGGAAGACAGCTGCAATTCCAGTTTCTGAGCAAAATAAGTCCACCTACTGTAATAAATCTGTTTTTAAAGCTTTATGGATCCTCTAACCTTTGAATTAGCATTGCCTTTTTTTGTTACTGTCTCCAGCAATGAATCAATTGTCATGCCATTTTCCAGCAAATGTTATAACCCAGTCATTCACAAACTCCTGTTGCAAATCCGCCTTCCTGCAAACTCTTATTTGTTAATGCAACAACCTTCAGAATCATCCATTTTAAGAATAGCAGAGTGGGATCAAATTTTTGAGCATAATGACAATGTCAGTGTAGTTTATGAAACCATAACAATGTAAGAAATGACATCTGGTAAGCCCATCATGCATGTAATGTATGGTTAGCTTCAATGATTCCTCAGAGTTTTGCTCTCTCTCTAATGTATGGGTGGCAGCGTGCCACTCAAAGTAAGGAGAATCACTCAGCTGCCTTGAATATAAAGTGGAGAATATACTATGCTTCAGTGGGCAGGCTGGTGGCACAGGAATGTTGATGCGGACGCTCTGCGGAAACGCCGCGCTGATAAACAACGTTAGAGGAACAACCTTGCAGGTCCATGAAGGAAGGACTAGTCTGGGGGGATGCTTTTATGTTTATACTGAAGATCTTGGTGGCTACCCAGAGGGTGAGCAGTGATGTCCACTCAGTCGAGCAAGATCTCTCTGTTTTTAGGTACAAATAAACCCGACGTGGTCTGTGCGACTGTCTCATTCTCTCTCATTTAAGGATTCTTTTGCACCCAGGAGGAAAGCCCCAGATTAACTTCCGAGGTCAATGATGGAGCAAACGGAGCAGAGTGTGGGGTGAAGGTCATTGAGCCATTGCTGCCACCGGCATATGTCCATGAGGATGGTTCCCAAAGGAGCAGCATCTCCCACAGCGATGGTGGTTTTCTAGAAGAAATAGGAATAGGAAAAAATGCTGGCTTTGACTTAACCCTCCCCTTAGAGCCAATCTGCCTCTCAGTGGTAGTTACACTGATTACTATAAAATATGGATACTTTCCAGTCTTTAATGTATTTATTATCACACCCCTTTGAGACAGGACAGTGCAGCAGGCAGAAAATGGAGAGTCATCTTACATCACCTTAGCATCCAAGAATTTAGCAGGCAGGGATTTAGGCTAAATGACCAACCATGGTTTCACCCATAGATAGAAGTGGGGAAAAAGGCCGTTTCAGGGGTCAATTTATCCTTCTTGTCTTAGACTCCCCTTCCTCAGATGTCTTTGAGGCCCTGGACCTCAAGCATGTCTATCTATGCCCCTAAAAATGCCTGAGTCTGAGACAATGGCACAAAGTCATTGAACATGGCACAGAAATTGAACCCCAAGCCCTGCATCTCCTATTAATACCCCAACCAGCTCCTGCGTCACTCATGTCTGGAGTCATCACAGAGAAACTCCTTCCTAAGCCAGGCTTTTCAGTTTCTGTACAACAGCTCATAAAGTTGGTACCTTTATCTGCACAACGTTTGGTGTGCTTGGCATCGTGGCCCTGCTCCAGCATGAAGTGACACCTACAGCATCAGCAGAAGGAAGATGAGAAAGAGCCGCAGGTATGTGTAGCCCTGGAGACATTTTTTCATGGTATGGGGGAATATACAGATCGCTGCAGAGGGGCTTAAAAAGTGGTGATTTCCAGATGTATTTTTAAGGGAATGGTGTAAACTGGGAGGCAAATGCCATGGGAACTCTGCTAAGACATTTCTAGTAAGAAGCTACAGTGAATGTGAATGTGAGTTAGGTCTTCAGGCAACAATTATATAATATTTTAGAAATACCAAGTATAGTAAATGAAACATGCACACATCTCTTCTTCCTTTCAATGAAATGTTTTTGAAACTAGCCAAATGCCACTGTGCCTTCCAGGATTACAATATTAAACTTGCCATAACCGTGGAATACTTCCAACAGCAAAGTGGGTCTTGTTAGCAATGGTAACCTTCAAATATATCAAGATCACTTCCAAGTCTCCAGTATTTTAATAAAATTATAATTTTTTGTTAATGGTGTCACAGGCTCATAACTGAGGAATGCAACTAACTAACAAAATTAAATCCTTTCAGGCATTCCCATGGCTGATTTTTATTTATTTAATTTTAATATATGATGGTGGGAAACCATCTTATATTAAATTATGGGTAGCAAAACACAGCCTAGCTCTCAAAGCAAGGTCTCACTGGTAGAGAGAACTCATTAATGTCATTCAAATAAATTGGTGTGAAATATGATCGTCCCAAGCAGTACATTTATTTACACTTGCAAATCAGAAATAACACAGTTAAGATATATGAGGCAACAATTAGGGAATATGTCTGCAGGTATTCAAGGAAATATCATTCAGCTTCTGCTGCAAAAAATGAATATTTTATTGCCAGTGTATCTGTCTAATTGAATAATGAGGATACTAACGCTCTTTTACAGGTACAGCAGCAATGGAAATTTCAACTAAATATAGAACTAATTCCCCTGGAGGAGACCTGGTATAATAAGAGGTTTTGTGTCCACTCCATACAGAAACTTTCCTCTACTTTAACTGCAAAGCCCTGGTGATGCCCAATGGGCTGTTCCAGCGGATGCCATACTCCACACGGGGTGCACCCTGACACGACGTAACTTCCAAAATGTGGTGCTGGAAATGTCCGGAGTGGAAGAGGAGGCAGCGAAGGCAGCGAGTGCAGGCAGGGCAGGAGGCAACTGGTCTCACAATGAGTGGTGCACAGGCTGTTTTGGAGCCACAGGGTTATTCCTTCCGATTTGCAGAAGATATTTGTAACAAGGGAGACTGGAAAGAAAGTTGTGTTGGAGAGGAGTGGTTTAACCTAGATCTTTTCATACTGGTCTAACTTAGATATTCTCATGAGTGTGCTACTATGACTCTTCTTTTTACCTTCTCTCCAGGGCAAAGAACAGGGCACAGCCCAGGGTAGGTCAGACGTCTCCACGCTTCCAGGAAGCACCACCTCTGAAGCCATCACCCGCTGATGTCCAGAGGAGCATCTCAGCTGACATTATCCTTGAACTGGGGCCGTTCAGAGCGAGGGGAGCAAGAGGGTGACAGCTCTGTGCCATCCAAAGAGGCAGAGCATGGTGACTGCTCCTGCTCCCATCCCATCTTCAGACTTTGCTCTGGCTTTTCAACAGTCCTTCAGCACACATAGACAGTGTGGAGAGAGCAATCAGGACATCTCAGGTTTGCTGAGGCCTTCAGGCCACATAACAATATCCTTCAGCAATGGTCTCAGCTCACTTCAAAAGTCAATGGTTTTGCCCTGCAGTTACCTACCAGTGGCAAAGGCTGTTACTGTTGCAGGGTCTTATTCTAATAACGTTATTGCTTAATTATACTGTAAAGCCCCATGGAAATACTTTGAACATCAATACCCACTAGTGTAGGTTCACAGTACAGTGTAGTGTGAGTCTACTGTGTCAAAAAAATAAAAGGCTTTTAGCAAGTTTATAATCAGTACAATACAGTAAAATTTTTTTAGGTTCCTGGAATCAGCTGAAGCATCATGATGAGGGCTACATCTGGGGGATAAAAAAGTACAACTGTATTAGGAGGTTATGATTACTACACATGTCGTTGTCATATCAGTCATTTAGCAGTCATATCCTAATAAACTGCTGTGAAATTTGTCATTTCAAAGTCAGATTAATGCAGATGCATATAATAAAGTCATCACATCACACAGCTAAGTAATTATGTTCAAGCTTTGTCACTGCAATGAATATCTGTGCCTAAGTACTGAGGGTGACTTTTTTTTGGCTGCTGTTTTCTTATTGATGAATTAGCCAAATAAGCTCTTTAATAACTTTCCTATGGAAAGGTATTTTAATAAGAATCCAGAAAGACAGAGAGGGGAAAAAAAATCACCTTATTTGAATAATATAATAACTACTGGATTCTCCACGCTGTTCTTTGGGAACCTGTGGATTCATGGCACTCATTACAGATCAAAGAACTTAATTCATCTGTATATCCTTGTTTGTGTGCAGAAATACAGAATAAGTTAGAGAGTCAGCATATGTTAGAGTGAACAGCAATCTGTTATGGTAGTAATTTCACTGCTTGCTGTACTACAGAGGGTTGTGCTATAACACGGCTCATTATAATGGATGTACTTTATTTTGTTCAACCAGTCATGGTAAAAATATTTGGCTAATGTTTTCATTGCCTGCCATCTGTGTGGTCAGCAAGGTTGTCCAACAACATCCGAAATGTCACTGCTTCAAACAAGGGCTTAATTGAAATTTAATCAGACAGATCTTTGCTATTAATTAAATACCAGCTGATTAATGCAATGTCTTTTGATATGAAATAACTGTGGCCCAGATTCGGCTGTGCTTGTGCACAGTAAGAGTTGCTCCCTCTCCCCAAGGGCAGCCGCTGACTGCAGCACAGCTCAGCTGGCACGAGCAGCGGTATGAAGACCGATTCTGTCCCCAAAAAGCTGTTCAAATGCTGCCAAGCCAAATATCAGAAAATGCCATAATTAAGGTTGCAAGCACAGTCCGGATCCAACCCTTCCGTTGTTTGTGTTGGGGTCACACGTGCGTTTGTTTTCCCTCTGGCCCCGCACAGGGTTCGGAGAAAGCACTGCAGTATCACCTGGCATATCAAACCTGGGTAACTTCATAGATTTATCTTTGCCCTTTCAGGCTCTTGTAGAACATCTCCCAGTGATGTCTTAGTTTTTAAATGTATGTTAATGATTTTCAACCCTTCTCCGAGATGAGGGGGTAGTATGCTTTCCCTCTTATAAATTAAAGGGTGAGGCACGTCTGCAGTGGGCGGTGGAGAATAGTGTCCACTGATTTTTTTTTTTAATCCCAAATCAGTCAAGTCAATGGCTCAAAGGTGAATTACTTTGACCAGTACATTTCTACTGTAGCTACTACAGAGCCTTTAGGCTGTGATGGCACCAGTCTGAGTTTTGCAATGTTGTTTTTAAGATCCCAAACGATCAGTCCATGGCTGGTAGAAGTCCTGTCCTTACCTTCACTCAGAAATTATGTGCTTAACATGTTTGCTTCCCTATGCGAAGCAGGAAAGGCAGGGTGGACAGCCAAGCCTTCTCCCACATGGAGTCAGGATGGGACTGGGACGTACATCCAGACATGGGAACCCAGAAGTACATGTGGCTTTTAGGTACAGACCAAAGTATTGCCCCTAAATCACAAGTCCTGATACAGGAGCTGAACATTTAAAAAAGCTCTGAAGTCCCACTGCAGACTCACATTTTATTTTATGAACATCCTCAGGGGAAAAAAAAATGTATTCACGAGATGGAAAGAAAAAGAATTTTAATAAATAGCATCATTAGGGCAAAAGCAATCATGCTGCATATTTCTTGGCCACCTCCTGAAAAATGAAAGACAGTCTGATGGAAGAAAGCCACAGTTCTGATTAGTGTCATTCTCAAAAGATCTGAACATTGGGAAATGCACCAGTAACCAGCAGCAATATTCCCACGGCTGCCCTAAGGATGACGTTGAAGAACAAGGTGCCAGAATGGTGTCATCAATCTAAACAGTAATTTACATTTATCATGAGAAATAAACCCTGGAAACAAATGCCGGCTTGCTACAATAATTCATCCAACTGATATAAACCTAAGGAGTACACCTAGCAATTAACTTTTACCAATCAAAGTGCTATGATCTCTATGAAAAAGAGTGACGTAAAAGGAGCATCAGGCTGTAGCAGCCGTACGGCTTTCTTTGAAATATTCATTGCATATTTTCACATAAAACTGCCAAATAATCAAGTTATAAATAAAAATTAATAGTCCATGAGCAATTCTTTAACCTACCAGATCCCTGTAAAATCCAGATCCTAGTACTACCGAAGCACCATGATATTGTTGTGCGTGTGAGGATGAAAGGCATAATTGATACTTGGGTTCATTTCTTCAAGAGTTCACTAAAACAGCTTCAAGTAAGAAATGAATTTCAATACAGTTCTCCGAACCCTACGTGCAGCAGGGATTAGGCAGCACCCTGCCAGAACAGGGAGGTGTTTGAGAGCACCAGAAAACCTGCAACACAAGACTAAAGTAATGAGCCCCCCTCTGATGTGAATCTCTTTTAACCGGTACTCGCTCATTGACCACTTGCATATTACTGATAGTTTAACAGTAATACTTCCCCTTAAATGTGCCTTCCTACTGGCCCTTGGATTTAATTTAGGGTGGTAATTTCAATCTGCAGCTGGAGCCATTATAAATATTCAATTAAAATGATTTTTTTTTCTTTTAAGAATTTTTTTTTCCCCAAGAACATAGAAACTTTCAGAGTTTTACTTCCTACGTGAAGGTGTCCTGTTTTAAAAATCCCTATAAGAGCCGTAGGCTGTAAGTTATGCTTCAGCCTCCTCTGAAGTCATGGAAAGGTGCATCCAGAAGTAATTGAAATTCATCCTCCCAGATTAAAGCAAACAGTTTTAATTGCCCATATTCTGTTGACAAGGCTTCATGCTCGGAGGTTGCGTTGGTCAGGACTCAATTAGCAGCCCAACACGTCAGCTAAGAGGAACGCAGCGTTGCTCCCTGGATCGCTGGTGCTGCTACTGCTTCTGCCTGGCTGCTAAGGGATCTGCAGACCCTTTGGTCACCCTTGGCCAGGGGCATTCCTGCCTTTGCACCCATCTTTGAGACAACTGCTGCTGAACAAGCACTAAATAGGCATGCTCTTCCAGCAGTCCTGTGTTAGGATGAGAGGGAATCTAAGGCCATTTTGGGTTGGACCAGAGCCAGATCTACCCCAGTATCCTGCTCATGACCTGGCCAGTAATGAATTTTTAGGGTAAGGTCAGGACAGCGTGAGCTTTCCAGCTCCCTGGACCCAGCAGATGGGTGGCTGTCTGTGCTGGAGGCTGTATCGTGACTGGTGCTGGTAAGTGCAACATTCCCTTTTCCACTCGTTAATGCTTTTTGGCCTCCACCACATCCTTCAGCTACTAAAAAGCTCAGTGTATTATCTCCATAAAGTCAGTGGTGGAAGCCCTGTGGCCAACATCTGGTGTCAGGGACCTGCTGAATTATATGAGCTGTACAACAGAAGGTAAGCAAATGTCCTGATGAGTGTGCAACATGCTGGGTGAGGTGAGACATGGAGGAGTGAGTGGATCGTTACTTGTCTTACAGCATAAGGAACACAGACTTTATGTCTTGACCCAGGTCACAGGGAGCTATGGCAGAGCCAGGAACATAAACGCATCTCTTAAATCTCAGTATTGTTCCTTTTCAGAAAATATTTTTGGTTTATGACATTTAATAAAATAGGTTCTTTTATCACAATGTTTTTGGAGGTCAACTGCCTCTTCTGATCTTATTTCTCCATGTTTCTAATTAAGTTACTGTGAATCCCATCAGATTGCAAAGGGAGGGATCAAGAACCATTGCTTTCATGATTTAGTTAATACCTGTAAATATCAGCTGTCGCCCAATTCCCACTATGAAGTAATAGGTGGAAAGAGGAAGACACCATAAAACACTTTTTACTTAAAGGCAAGAAAGAATAAATGATCTCTATGTCCTTTGAAACCTGAGTGGCTTTTCCTAAGGCTATAAATTTCTTTTTAGGACCCAGCAGATGTACCCATTTTTTCAGTTCATAATTTATTTTTTTTTTAATGCTAGGTTCTGTTTTTTGGGTGTTTTGGGGTTTTTTTTAATTTTTTTTTATTTGGTCCTTGGACATCTTCATGCTTGCGGAGCAGGTCTTCCTGCTGAGCAAGAAAACTGTGCATGGTGAAAAGGCCCTGAAAGTCTTTGGTCTGTCATCTCCAGGCAAGGAGGTCCAAAGGACATCACACAGGGCACAACGCTGACTCTGGGCATACCGGGGCTGTGTCCAGCTCTGTGAAATGCCCTTACTGGTCCCAGCACTGCAGAACAGCACTGCCTTGAACAGAGTTATTAACAAAATCATCTAAAGATATTTTATATAAGGGAGGGCTTTCAGCAGAAAGTAAATAATTTTTTTTTGAGACAGAAGGAGAAGACATTTAAGTATAATGACTGAATTTCTTTTCTCAGCAACTAAGGAAAATGTGTTTATATGCTGACACTTGAAGATTATCAGCTCTCCTGGAATGACCCAATGGGTAAAATTAAAAAATTGGGTAATCCAGTTCAGATGTGACTATTTACAACAACAAGGATGTAACTATTTACACCATCCAAAAATTAGACCTACTCTTTTTTTCAGATGAATTAGTAATCATAAATTATCTCTGTTACATATCACCCTAATTAATTTCCCCTAATGGTTTACTCATCAGTTGTAGCTATTTATGAAAGCAACCTGCACTTCTGCATCTTATCTCTTGAGTTATTACATGGTTCAATCTGACCGGAAAAAAACCCACATGTGATCTGGTCTGTTCAGTGCAGGGAAATGGACGGAAAATGAAAGTGGATGAATGGATAGAAATGGGAAATTGCTGCTGCAGCTCACACACTCAAATTGTTGCTCCAAGGGCATCAGGATCAGATTTAGAAAAAGGGATGAGAATTTAAGGAATTGAGAGGAACTTCTTCATTGTTTTCCTGTGTTTTTTTTTAAAAACTTTGTTAGTGTATGAAAATGTGAAGTGGACTCAGCACCACTGGAAATGTTTCACCCCCAGTGAAATACAGCGAATACACCAAATGCACTATACTTAGCGCTGTGTGTACGTTGGGCTCAATCATCAGGCAGCCACTGCCTGACCATACAAAACCTGCACCTTAGAGCACCCTCAGGAGCTCCTCGTCCCCCTGCTTTCACCCTGCAGTGCTGCGTTATTGCACCAGTGGCGCAGCTCCGGAAGACTCCTGCCCAGCTGCAATGTCCCTGCTCTCTCTGTTTGGGGAAGAAGTAAAACTGCACCCCCATTCCTTCCTTTGGAGAAAATCCCTGGATGTTAAAGAAGAAATAAGTCCATGAGGCTCTGGGCTACATTAGTGTCCTGAAACATAATTGACAAGGTTTTGTATTAAGCTCATTTTCAGACTTCTACCTTGATTTTTTGTAAAAATCTTTACTCCAGATTGCTTTGTGAATCAGAAGCGGTAGATATTTCTGAAAGAAGAGAGCTCAGATTCATCACTATTTTCAGTGCTGAGCACCAAAATACTACTTTGGATGAATCTGATACTCGTAACTACCATTAATATACCTAAGTGAGAGGACTGACCTCATCCTTTTCATCATTAGTAGAGTAGTTATGAAGTACTCCCACCATGCTGATAAATATTCCTAGTCCATAAATGAGTCAAGCCCAGACCAGCTGAGGATCATCTTAACATTAGCAGAAGAGATGGGAATAAATAAGGTAACTCAAGCACTAGGACTTCTTTGTCTTCCTCCCAGGGAGTCTGAGAGGTGTTGGCTAAATCAACAAATACTTACACTATAAAACAGAAAGTATCCCATATTTCAGCTGTAAGTAAACCAGCTTGAAATGAGGGACAATCCTGTATAATGCAAGTAATCCATTTATGTCATTGTGAGGTGCATGTTGTGTTCTGAGTTACACGGTATAAAATGTAACACAAGTTGCAAAAAACATGTAGGGATAAGTTAATGTAGGAAAATTATTTGTTCTAATTTTTTCCAGCTTTAAATGACCTATAAATGCAGTGTAACAATCACAGAGCTCTTCTTAAAAACACTCCAGCTTTTTGAATAAATGACAAACATTATAAGCATGTCTGCAGAACGGATTTACAAAATGGAAAAGTCTAAGGCACAAAATATTTCCTCATTTTCTGGTAGAATATTCCACTGCTTTTATAACATCGACCAGGCAGCAGAGTAATACCTTAAACATATGTAAACTTACTAATACATAGGAGCTGAGAGCCATCCCAGCATGACAGTCAATAATACGCATCTCACCAACCTACGTCATGCATCAATCTCGAGACACTGGATAGTATTAAAATCGCTGTACTCTTAGTGCAAAAATAAAGAAATCAAAAAGGACAAAACACATGCTAAAATAAATTTTGGAAATCCGATTCAATGAAAATCACTTTGAACTCTCGATGAGATGAAATGGTTACATGGGCAGGAAATGAAGAATAACATCAGATATTCCTTCTTCCCTCACCTGGACACACCAAGAGCTGTCTGCTGCCCTAGACTGGTCTTACTTGTCTGATACAAATTGCAGCAAACCAGCTAGTTATGGGAGTTAGGCTTGATATGTAGGACTACAAAAAGCTTAAGCATATTCTTATTTAGTCTTGCATATAAGGAAGACTATCTGAATTGATTTTATGTGGTACTTTATCTTCCTTGTACATAAAAACTCTTATTTCTCCCTGTTCATTAACTTGAGGAACTTTGCAGAGACAGTTGAGAAATGGTGGGGATAAACCTGGAGAGGAGCATTTCTGTCGGAGCCTTGCAGCCAAGTGACCTGACAGCTGGACAGATGATGCCTGGAGGCTGCACCAGTATTCAAAATGTGCTGTTGGGACAATCGCTTTGTATCTATATTGACTGAAATAAAAATAAAAAGGCAGAGACAAAAGCACATGGAACAACATTAGCTGATGAGGTCTTGCTTTATGTAAATAATACCTTAAAACCATTAAAGCATTAAGAGATCACCAGAGGAAGGAACACTAGCTTGACTATGACAGCTGTGGTCCACCTCCACACTGAGGTTGTTAACGACTCTACATAGCCAGGTGAGGAGGGAAGTGTTGCTATGGGTCGAAAAAATGCAATTTCACATTTCCTGAAGCTTTCTCAGGGTTTACTCTGGTTTGGCTGAAGATGTGAGAAGGGCCGTGAGCGACTGAGGCAGCAACAGCTGTAGGTGTTAGCGTTTTCACTTCTGGACCTCATCTAATGCATCAGGTAAATGACACAGAAAGACACTGATGCTGAAAACGAAACACGAACTAAATGAGAATAGACAGCTTGTGAAAAGCAGAGCACCCAACATCTTCATCACTGTAAGAACCGTATTACACAGGGGAAGGGAGACTTCATTTCTGAAGCAGCCAGAGCTGTGTGGTTATAGACCCAGGCACCTCTTGAGAGGCAGATAAGCCAGTGCTGATGATCATGCTCTCGATATGGACCACTGCCACAGAGCAGGAGCAGACTCAGTGTTAACAGTTTGGTTTAACATGGTGATTCTTCTCCACGCTATTCTTAAACGCAAGTTTTCGATGTGCTGTGGCAGCAAAACCCTTACAGTGTAACTTGGAGCAGGACAGGAACCCTCTCCCTCAATGCAGCTCTGGTTTCATGGCACAAAGCATCTGGTTTCCATCGCTGCACAACGTATTACCTGAGAGACATAACTGAGTGTAAGAGCAACAGAGAACAAGAATCAAGAGAAAAGCGACAGAAATCAAGATCATGTTGCTGGATGAAAAGAAATAGATTGGTATAGCTTAAATTGCATAGTTTGAATGAAGTTCTCCTACAGGGAGGAGATAACGAGCTGTGGGTGTCACCTGAGTGTTACCATGAGGGTTATTTCATTGGTGCCTTACAATAGAACCAGGAGCACTGAGACTAAATGAAAGAAGCATCTAATAAAATACTGGGAAGAAAATCCTCGTAGCAACAAGAATTAACACATTTGTCATCTAATTTCTATTCTGTTAAACAATTTGAATGCCTTTTGAATTTAGGTCCATGTAACATGACTCACCTGTGAGTATTTTTGTTTCAGCTGTGATACAGGTATATTATTCGAGGACAGGAGATGTTGCTCTGTATGGGATAGTGCTGCATACTCTGGAACTGTGAACAAGGGATTTTCACCTCCTGGAACTTTATCAAGGATAAATCAAATTAGTTTGTGAGCCGCTGATGTGATATAAGAGTAGCCAAAAAGCCATTGTCTTTGCAAACTTCCATTGTTTTTCCTGACAGCTCTTCAATTTTTATTTATAATTTACATGAAGGATCAGGAAAAGTAAAGGTCTTGCTTGGAAATGCCAGTGGAAATGGAAGTGCATGCCTTTGCTTAAGCTATATTACCTTTTATTTTAATCTTGTAACTTGTTATGAATGGCCTCATTCAATATGAAATCAGATTTTTTGTTCATTAAATAAACCTTCTAAACCTAATAACATGGGCAGCCGCAGAAATTATTGGAAACCAAAGGTCTCTGGGAAATCACCTGCTCCTCATGTCACTGCTCCCTGCAGGTCAGAGTTGTCAGTTCTGGGGACAAAAACAAGCTTTCAACTTCAATTAGGGTGACTCAGTGAGAGGATGGTGTTGCTGGGAAGGTGCCTCTGCAGACAGCACCACAGGGGGACGCGAAGGCTCTCCAAACTGAAGTTTCGGAAAGCAACGTGCTTTGCTGGGGGGCTGCGCTCCCAAGTCAGGTTACAGCTGGATGTTCAAAGCCAAGGATGAGAGCAGAGTGGAAGTAAAAGTTCAACAGCTGCCAGTGAATCCATCCACAAAAATGGTTTAAGCACCCAAGTGTCAAAAGATGGTGGAGCTAAAGGTGTCCACTGGACTTCAGAATATTGGAGTTAGGCTTCAAACTGACAAATTCAGGAGAATAAGTGTAAACGAGTCTATAAAATGGATTATACCTCCCTATGTGTGCCTATACGTACTGCTTTTACAGTTCTGACTCCAGTTATAGCTAGCAGTGTATTAAGGCTGTGCTATAACTTTTGATAAAGTAGTTACATGCTCACGTTATCTGCTGTGGGAGCTCTGAAGCCTCCCCAATGTTAGCAGTGACTGTGTGCTGCTTCCAAGTAGGGAAAGGGCTGTTTACTCCTCTTTTTAAAATTATTAATGACATTTAGGAAAAAAAAAAAAAAAAAAAGATTGAACATCTTACCATCTTTATTACCAATGCTCATTCTGGCTTATCTTCTATTCTGACATCATAATTTATTTAGACTGATATTTCAAACACTCGACTAGGTTATTTCTCCAAGGACATTCTGCCCCTCTCATCATCCAGGCTTTTCCTGCCCTGCCTTTCCCTGTAGTTTTTGTTGACTTTCTGCCACAGACTTAGTGAAGCAAAGCTGAAGTTCTCACCATTCCCTTAGGAATGGTGTGATCAGAAATGGTGTTGCTTCGCACAAGAAATTAGTGGTAAGAACTGATTAATGCTTATCCAGCAGATATTGAGTCAGATTCACATTTCAGACCAATTTTACAACGATGTTACTCTAGTGAGATTGATGGAGCTGCTTCTGATTTACCCTGAGGTCCATCCCTTTAATAGAAATGAACTGACTAACAGAAATATGGTCAGATTAAAAAACAGACAATGTGATTTATCAGCTACTTTTTTCATAGACACTGTTTTTGAAATTTCTCATTTGATGTTCCATCTTGTCTAGAATTTCATTTGTGGTCCTCTTCTTGAGTGGTCTCTGTATTGACCTAAGGATTTTGCTCCTTGGTACATTAATCAGACTACATTTCCCACAGCCTATTTTAGTAGCATTCCTTTCATCTGAACAACTTCTCTTGCTTTGCAAAAAAAGGCCTCATTCTACAAAGTTTTCAGCAAAAGCATTAATAGATGTTGCAACTTTCAGCACTTATTCTTTATGTCCAATTTTATTATACAAGTCTTTTCATTACAACCTAATGAATGACCTAGTGATAACGGAAGAATCCCCAAGGAAATTTAGAAACAGCTTGACAGATATTTTCGGAAGCTTACATGATACTGAGCCCATCATCTTCAGAACTAGTTTAATGCCAGTGTATGGACATGATGCACTGCCTGCTAGCTGAATTTCCATTGTATTTTTGAGTGGGATAGTGATGGAAGATGACTGAGGTTTTTGTTCCCAGTGCCTATGAAAAGATTGACAGGAACTTAAGGAGATGAGATGGAAAGGGTGCAGAAGATGTTGTATTGGCTTGTTGCCAGGATGAGAGAGAATTTGATACCAGAATGTGTTCTGATGGGAAAGAAGCTCCTAGCTTAAATGTAAAGAATTATTGTTGAAAAGAGAACTGGTGCTTGGCTCTAAAATTAAAAGCAGGGTCAATAAAATGACCAATAACATTCTGAAAATTTTAATTGAAAAAGTGGGATAAATTTTTCAAAGACAGATTTCTCCCCTTTTGTCTGTCACTAACACTGCTAAGAGCCCAAAAGAGCCGCACAGTTTTGGTGAGAAAAAGTGTTTTTATTAATCAGGCTGGCTTTCTGGTCTTTGTAACTTAATGCAACATTTCCTATAATAAATTCACATGTTATGTTTGAGCTAAGGTATCTCTTTAATTATTCACTTGTATTAAATAAGGATATTAAGAAAAATTTTCTTGACCAAACAATAGGAGTTAAATGCTTTAAACACGTTTCTAGTTCTTTTCTGACAAAATTTTCACACCTCCAAAAAGCATTTCTTTATTATCTTGATTTGTATTTGGCAACATTTTCTCTCTGATTTCAAGGCAACTACATACTTGAGCAGATTAAACATGTGAACACATTTTTGCTCAGAGTATGAGCCTTTGTCCCTGTCTCACAAAGAGATTTTGGACTTGATATTTCTTCTTTACTACAGTATAAACCAGAGACAAATTTCCTGAAAGCAGGAGAGTTAAATCAGTATGAAACTGGTGCAAACTAAAGTATATATATTCAGGAGACAGACAAACTGAAGAAGTGACCTTTCAGGGGTACATGTTCATTTATTTCCATATGTAGATATGTAGATAAACCTTGATCTCATAATAATCAAGTAATGCCCAGGCAGCGGTATGATTTTTTCTGTTCTCTGGCTATATAAAAGATTTGGATGTAAAGTAAAAAGCCCTGCCCTGTTTGACAACCCCAAAAACTGTTTTGACGCAGACTTTGCCAGGCACCGTCAGTCCCTGCTGTGATTGAGAAGGACATTTCTTTGCTGCTGGCCTTGTTATGCAGCAAACTGTGTCGAGCTCTGGGCATATTCTCCCTGCAAGTGAGCACAAGTCTTTCACCCTAATACTCTTCCCTGTTTCCCAGTGACCTTTTAATTTAATTTCTACATTTTTTTTTTTCCTTCATAAATTTCCTGCATGAGAACTACTCCTCTAAAGCTGGGGGTCTTTTCTCAATCATAGTGTTAACATTTGGGTCTTTCTACTGAAATTTATTTCCTCCTTGAGCTGAGATTCAAGAAAATACTGTTTATTTCTTCCAACTTCTTGCCTTCCTGAGAAAGCCAAGGGCATTTAAACATGCAAATCATGATGAGGAAGAGATGTAGGTGTTATGAGCTACAAACTGGAGCCCAAAGACCAGGGCAGTTTGGGTAACAGAGTCCTCTGTGGAGCTGAGAGTGCACAGAAAGGAGCATGTTGGAAGGGTTTGGCCAGGTGACAATGAAGATCAGGAGACAGACTCAGGCAGAAGAATTAATTAGTGAAGTAAAGCACACTGACATATAAAATGAAACTCCTGAGAAACTCCACACATCCAACGCTTGCGCTGATACTAAGGAGGAAAAACTGCAAGGACAATATTGATCCCTCTCTGGACTGACACATGTCATGGGACTTCAGTGACCAGACATGTGGACTGGGGTGCACTGGGCGTGTCAGTGGCTGTACTGTAGAACCCCAACAGCTTCAGACTCCTTTTATTAGCCACTGCCTGGTAATATAGAGGACTAAAATACTCCAGGAATTCCTACTTTTATCCCCTGAGTGAGGATTATTTCTGCAGCTGGTTCAGATGTAAATGTCTGTACTGTGGACAGCTACTGGTGGGTATAACGACTCTTATCTTGATTACAGAAACCATAACAACTTTCCTGAGCACAAGTGGTTTCTGATTTCCTCGGTGCGAATGCTGGTGATCCATAGGCTTATGTGCTAGGTGCTGTACAGTTCTGTGAAACAGAAAAAAACAGAGTCTCCCTGTTATCTTACTCTCCACTGACATACTATCTGCAAATACTCTGAATTGTAGATTTCATAGCCGTTACTTTAGAGAAGTTTCTGTTTCTAACCTCTGAAATCATACAATCATGGAACAGTTTGGGTTGGAAGGGACCTTAAATATCATCTAGTTCCAACCCCCCTGCCATGGGCAGGGACACCTGCCACTAGCCCAGGTTGCCCAAAGCCCCGTCCAACCTGGCCTTGAACCCTTCCAGGGAGGGGACAGCCACAGCTTCTCTGGGCAATCTCTTCCAGTGTCTCACAACCCTCATTGTAAAAAATTTCTTCCTTTTATCCTATCTAGATCTACCTTCTTTCAGTTTAAAACTGTTGTCCCTTGTCCTGTCACTACATGCTTTGGTAAAAAGACTCCCTTTATATATAGAGAGGCTGCAACAAGGTCTCTCTGGAGCCTTCTCTTCTCGAGGCTGAACAACCCCAACTCTCTGAGCCTTTCTTCATAGGAGTGGTGTTCCAGCCTTCTGACCATTTTTACAGCCTTCCTCTGGACCTGGTCTAACAGGTCCATGTCCTTCTTGTACTGTAAAGGCAATAATCTGTTTTTTAAAAAAATTGGTCATGCATTTTACTATGTTTGATTTTCTTTTTCATTAGCCACAGCACTCCCCAGTAGCTGAAAACTGCTAATTTGCAATTAAAAAGAAGATTCAGGAAAAAGATATATCCAATTTTGGAGAGTACTTCTAAAACCCAGCTACACCACTGTAAAAGAACAAAGGGTTTGAAAGTTCAGAGACATAGCAGGACCCGGAGGAAGTAATGACCTTAGGGTAAGTGCAAATAAGCCCTCTGTGTTGTTAATATTGTGGGTTTGGAGGTTCTTTTCATTTAAGAACTTTAAAAGACATCTTGAGAGCTGCCACCAGTAACCTGTTGGCCTCCTCCTCCTCCTGACAACGTTCACAACATTAATCGAGCCATTTCAATTCTCACTTTGCGTGAGGCAGCTCAGCTCACACTGCTCTGGGCCTCCAGGTCTTTCAGGACTCTGGTGTGAAGTACATTTTCCAAAAATAAAGCAAGAACTGGCACCAATCAACACTCCAAAATGTGTCTTGGCAGAATTGCATCAGGGAGAAGCAGGAAACTCTTTCCCAGATAGACCGTGATCAAAAAGACCCTACAACTGCAGAGATGATTTCCTCAAACCAGAGTAGCCTTTGGGATTTTAACTTTAAACTATTCCCTTCTTTTTTTTTTTTTTTTTTGGAGCTGTTTCAGGGCAGTGGATTTAAACTCAGTTCCCAAAGGATCATTAGAAACAACGTCTGCCCCACGTTCCAAGTCATGGGTCAACAGTTGACTCCTGCCTGGTCTAAAGCAGGAAAACCTTGGTGGCAGTGGGCTGACGCTGATCACGGTGCCTCACAACTCTGGACAGAGTTTGCTTCTCAGTGCTGTTAGTTTTATGTCTTCATTGTGATTTCGGGACTCATGTCTGGTGTTGAGGCTTTCGAATTGCATTATGTTTGTCTAAAGAAGCTCGCTGTCATTGAAGTGGATTCTTTCACTTCTTTATGTCTCTCGTATCCCAGCCAACAAGCCGGTTTATAAAATATTCATAGCGTAAATGATGAGCCAGAAAATCAGCTCACGTTGGCATTTTCACATCCTAGCCTACAAGTGCCAGGGGGATTCCTGGGTTCATAAATGTTGGGTCCAGGAAGGACCACCAGGATGGGCGGCTCTGAAAAGCTGGTGGAGGAATTGCTGCAGTGACCGCTATGAACTGCTCTGCTGTGCGTCCGGGGCCAAGCACGGCTCTGGAGAGTTTTCTGGGCTTGGTATGGAGGCTGTGAAGATTTGGTTACATCCCTCCCTTAGCTATTCCAAAATCCTCATTAAAAAAAAAAAAAAAAAGAAGAAGAAAAAAACCCAACAATAGAATAACTAGTACCTTTTCTACCAGTGCAGCTCTTCTGGCTTTTATTTACTGAGTCCTGAATGAAAGAGCTGCTCAGGAAGAGGAATGTTTTTGCCCTTTCATGGATCCTTTATACACTGTGCTCAAGCTAACTCCTAACTTTTCTTTTTTTTAAGCAACTGAATGCATTTAGTGTCTCTCTGTAAAGAACCCTCTGATAGCAGCTCTGTGCAGACATTTCAATTTATCAATCTCCTTTCAGAGTGCAGATGCCAAAACTGGACCTGCTATTACAGTAATGGTCTCAGTAATACTATATACAAAGTGAACACTGTTTCCTGCATTCCTGTTCCCCTAGGCATGCACATGAAGACCACGCTGCCCCTTCTTCTTTCCCCTCTCCTTATATTAATCAGCATATTTGGTCTTATACAAGCAATGTTTCTTATAGCCATGGAAGACAGTGGTTGGAGTGAGAAGGAGGGAGTGTCGCGTGCAGCTATAGACTCTCTCTTTAGCTATCTAGTCTCTGAATTTCACTGTTTTAAAACATTGTTTAATAATGGACAGCTTTTCCAGGAAATCCAGATCACATTCTTTCAGTGGTCTCTTCTCATCACTGTCCCATGTTGAGAAGGCAGCCGTAGTTCTCTGAAATGGGACAGTTTCCTCTATCCAACATGATCTTCTTCACAGGAAGGGAAAAAGCCAGTGTATTTATCTAGAATCCTTAATCTTAAAATATGGTCATTAGGCTTTGCAGTGCTACTAGAAACATATTTGAGTGGTCATGTTTCTTTTTTAAAATAATGATTATTCCTGCTTCTCTTACAGGCACATTCTGCACAGCTTTCAGGGAAAACACAGGTCTGACTTCCACATCTTTCAAAATATTCATTATTTTTGCCCTTTTCAGCACCGCCTCATAAAAATAAATTATAGAAATTAAAATTGGGATGGTGATGGTTTAATTTCTCAAAAGCGAAACAATCACTCAGGTTTATGGAAATTGCGTTGTCCAAAAGGAAATGGGGAATGTAAAAGGTGAATGTCAGGTGGTCAGACCAGGGTCATGGTGTCAGCAGGTTCAGTGCAGCCCTGGGAGGTTCCCCCCACAGCACAGCACCTGCCGAGCCTGAACCCAGCGCTGGTGATGGGTGTCACATCTCCATCATGATGTGCTGCTGAACCACATACCTCAAAAATAGGACTTCAAAAGCCATGGCAAAGAAAAGCCATCTCACCTCCAGGAGGACCCTCAGGGTGCCCCAAGTGTCCCCCTGGGATATCAAGTAGCTTTTGTACTGCAGAGGCAGATCCTCTGAGGGTGAAAATCAATGTGACTCTGGTGGGGTCAGTGCAGCTCAGCAGGTTTGTACCCGCAGAGCACGTGGTTGTTCGCAAAGGACGTTCACATCCTTATCTTCTTCTGCCTGTTCCTGTATTGAATTGACTTGATTATTCATGAAACAAAAGCCATCAGTAATGGATGAGATTTATGCACCACACATTCTGCTGCCTAATAATAATAATGACCTAAAAAATTAAAATTGACTTAGCCTTTGAAGGACGTTGTGTTGTCACTGCTTTTCCTTGCAAAATTCCCACTTTGATGCTGAATGTGAAATCCCATATTAGATGAAAACATATGAGATGCTCACGGCAGATTCTTTGTCATCCTTGTCAGGAGTGGAGGGCTGAACTCTGGGTTTTCAGAGCTCAGGCTGGTTTGAAAATCTCCTTTTCTTCACCAAGTCGTTCAATATTCAAAACGAAGTTTGACAAAAGTATGCCAAAAAATATTACGTCGAGGTGTTTCCAAGGGAAAACATCCATATTGTGAAATAGCTGGTTATTAGAATATAAAATACTGCATCATTAAGAGAAGAGCACAGCGTACCTCCCCTGCTTTCTTTTAGGTCCCAATTCATCAGACAATTTCTCTTGAGTAAAGCACGTGACCAACTTTATGCATGTGCTTATGTGCCTGGCTGAATACAGATGGACTTAATCATGTGTTTGTACACTTCACTCAGCAGGTTTCTTAATTAGAGAAGTTGTTTAAAAAAAAGTCCTACAGTGATGGCTTTTCCATTCTTTCTTTAGGAACCAATGTCTTTAAAACTAGTGATATGCAACTGCATCTCAGCGTGTTACAAAATATTAATTAAAGCCACACTCATGCAAACAATCCCTCTTTCCCAATGAGCCCAAGGGGAAAAAAATCCAGGCGCCAGCAAACCACTTGTTTATCTGAGCACAAGTTCTTTTATAAAGCATCTGAAAACCAGTGGTGTGATCATGAAATAAATGCCATGATAAATTAACTGGCCTATTGCCTTTTTCCTATGGCACTTATCAACACTATCTCTGTAAAGTGTGCCTGACTTTCCTAGCTGAAATAGCAGGAAAAAAACCCCACTACAACTAGCTAATCTCCATTCACTGGGGGAAAAAATCTTGAAGAAAATGCCACCCTGCATCCACTGAGGCTCAGTCAGAAAATATCAAGAGAAACAACCCGATCTTGCAACCTCTTTGTATTTGGTTTTTCTACAACTTTTAGAGGCTTGAAGTATACAACAAATTCTGGACTTTGTGACATTGCGCACTCAGAAACTGCCAATGTGGTAACTGCAAAGCAGCAGGTTCAAAGGGATCAGTGTGCCCAAGGCTGCCTGCGTGAATATTTGAGTTTTGTGAATGATTAAAGCTGCCATTCAGTCAAGTGCCTTATGCTAAGCAGAGACATGAATTCATCATCACACATAAACATATAAGATACTTACTAAGGCATTTTTAAAAAAACATTTATGTATTTCAAAACCTGTTTTCCTTTTATTAATAGGGCTTTCTGTGCGCATGCATGCATATATTTTGGTAATACCCAAACTCAAACTATGAATGTATTGAAACTAATGGCTTTACTGACTCAAGCCTATGCTTAACTGAAGGGTATTTCTTTAAAATCACTCTCTAAATTAAACCTAAAGACTATCATCTTTCTTTGCCATTGTTACCACTGACAACCCTTCAGCTCCCTCTCCAAAGAGAAGAGAAAAACTAGGTACCACTGAGGGACCACTGAAGCTCAAAATCAGACCACTTTCCTGGATAGATGGCAAACAGCAGGGCGTTTGCTACAAAACAGTGACTGAAAATTACTTCCAAAATCTGAATATAGGGGGAAAAATAATAGAGTTTTATTAAACATATATTTTTAGAACAACAGTGGCTTAGACTTGATTCAGTTACTGATAAAATTCCTACTGGCTTTGCTGAGCCTGTATAGATACATTGGCAGAGCCCTTGTTATAGCAGCCAGGAGGTAAAGAAAGGAAGATAGCATCCATTTTAATAACCTATTGAGCTTTTTTCAGATGAAATTTTGGAGACAAGAAATGACTGATCCCATACACATATGTTGGACAATAGGGAGGAAGAGAAGAGAAAAAATAAAAAGAGAAGAAAGACAAAATAAAAAGAGAAGAGAAACAAAATAAAAAGAGAAGAGAGAAAGATAAGCATAAGTAGGGTCTGGACTACCTTGTGGACAAGGTTGGAGTTGCTCCTGCCAAGTGCCAGAGGAGCGCACACTGCGTTGCCATTCACATCGAGGCCATTTTTGTGGCCACAGCGGCTCTGGGTGAGCCACTCCTCCGTGGCTGCAGCCCTACCCTTGGTAAGGAGATGGAGCATTTTGAGACCCCCCCCTGCATTAGGAGCAAGGACAGCTGGAGCAAAAAGGCTCATTAAGATCTCAGCCTAGATGACAGGAATTCTTTTGCTAATTAAATACAAGGACAGCACTGTTTCATTTTCTTGCAATCATTACGAATTAACACTGCTAACCCACCTACACCTGTTCTGTGTTGACCATACTGAGCTTTGCTCTCCAAAAAGTCTGAGTTTCTTGACTTAGTGCCCTTAGCTCCTGCTCTCTACATGGTGTGAACTCCAGGATGCTGGAGGATTCACAGTCAGCAAAAGAGAGTACACAGTAAACTTCTGCAAAATGCGTCCTTTTTTCAGGGAATTTTGTTAAACATTTGGATTTCTTGAGTGATCTGTGGAATTCACTGGATAAGAAAGAGAAAAGACCACGTTGAAGGTTGGGAAAAACAAATAGGCAAAAGGCACACAAGAATAATATCTGCAGTTATCCTCCCTAGGAGAGGCAAAACATTTTTAGTTTTATCCAAAAGAGTGTTATGGAGATTATCAAAACATTTCACTATTATTGACACATTTTAGCTTTATCAAAATTAAGGAGCTGAAATTATTCATTCCAATTCCTTTCTTTAGAAAATGATGTCAGAAGTGACATGTTCCCACAAAACATTTTGATCTTTACTGAATAATACAGTTCAGCTACAAAAGCTCTCAGGGGATAAGAGTTTGTCCAGCTTTCCCTGAAATGCAAACTCCTGGGTTTTCCCCCTCTGCACCCACCTCCTGGGGCGTTTCTGCTAAACCCATAGTCAACATAGTCTCTGGCCCCAAGTCTTCCACATGCACAGGCTCTGTCCCACTGGATTTCAGTGCTGGAGATGATGAGGATAATCCCAGTGATGATACGGAAAATCTCAAATAATACTTCTTTCCCAGAGAGATATGGCCATCCTGATGGCTTGTTTCATATCTGGCAACTGATTTAATGCCTCTGATCACCAGATTTTGCTCAGACCTTGATGGTTTCTTGCAGTAATAGGTGGACTTGTAATGGTGTTTTTTTCTAAAGGAACCCCCAGCTAGGCAGGGTGAGGGGCCATGGGCCAGAAGTGTCAGGACTGCCCACGGGCACACGCAGGTGTTTGCATTGCTCTGAGTGTGTAATCACACTCCAGAAAGCCCTGAGGTGCCACAGCTGCCGCTCTTTTCATTGCAGAAACTCCTAGGTTTCTTCCCAACGGAACCTCTTCAACAGGTGAGCAACATTTTGAGGAGCAAAGTGAATTTCCTCCTCAAGGGGGAACTGTTCAGCTGTTTCAGAGAGCAAACCCCAAGGCAGGATCAGCTATGCTCATCTCTCTCTGGGAGACTGCTAGGGGCACGTTTCCCCAAAAAAGTAGTGCTAAGAGGAGATGGAAGTTAAAAAAAAACCCAGGCTACAACACGTCCTGCTCCAGGGATGTAAGTGTAGAGGGATGCTCACTGCTTTGCTCCGTGTTCCCTCCACCAGGACAGCTTGTGAAGGATCCTCTCCTGGATGTGAGCAGCACCCACACAACTCTTGTGCCACAGCAACATGATTACAAAAAATGTTCAAAAGACAAATGGGGTCTTGAAACAGAACCTGTTTGTCACATTCCCATTGCTACCCCTTATTTTTGCTGACTTCCTTCGCATCTGGTGTCAGCAAGATGCAATTATTTCCATTTTACATGAGTGACACCAATAGGGACAGGGGAAGGTATATGTAGCAGAAAATAATAAGGCTTCTCCTTTGTTCCCCCAAAATAGCAAAGGTCTAACATGATCAAGTCAAAAACCCTGTGCCATTTTTCTGATGTCAGACAGAGAAACCTATCATCTGATGAATCTCTTTGCATGCCTGACCTGAATTCCATGTGAAAATGCTGGATGTACTTTCTTTTGAAGCTGTTCCCTGTAAAACAAGGAAAGAAACAAATTTGTTCACCAATTTGCCTTCTCTATAAGGGTAGGGATTAAAAAGATGCTGCCAGACATTGAGAATGTCCATTGTACGTGAGTGAGAAACAACTGCACATCCCTCAGGACCAAAAAAAATACCCACCCAAAAAAACCCTTCTCTTTTGTGTCACTTAGGCTATGCTAAGTGACACATCATCATTATCGGGCATATGCAACTCTGTAAAAAGCTTCCACAAGACTGGAAGTTAAGAATATTTTAGTACTATTTTTTGGCCAGTTTTTTCCAGCCTCCATCTGACCCTGAATTCACAAGAAAATTATCTTTGGAGCCTAGGATGGGAAGAAGAGCCTATTGATATTACATTCAATTTCATATCCTTGAAATGAGGTTGAAATTAAAACTAAAATAGACAGGGTGTGTCCTGAAGTCAAAGGTAATATTGTTGGCGAGAGGTGCAGGGAAATAGTCACCATCACTGTTTTGGGGTGGAAGAGTGGAGAGGAATGTTATGGAGGCACTCAAATAAATAAACAACCACCAAAAATTAAAAATTTATTATTAACACAATTAACTAGCTCTCCGTAAATTACAGGTTCAAATGTCTGTGAGAGGAGAACAGAACAACTTCCTAGGGTTTAACAGCAACCCAAAATGGTCTATCACTCAGGGCAGTGTCCCTACTCAACACACCTCAAGGAGTTTCCCTGGGTGACATCCCAACCCAAGGGGAGAGTCCTCAACCACAGTGGGCTGCTCCAGGGAACAAGCTCAAAATGGCCTGGCCACCCCCCCAGAATTCTATTTATACCCAGGCTCTATCTGATCTGTAGCCAATAGCAGCTCCCATTGGCCAAAGGCCCCAATTACCACGAAGTCCTGAGAACAAAAGCAGTTAGTAGCTGCCACCCTTCAGCAGCCAAGAAGCTCTGCTTTCATTGGGTGGGTGCACCTGCCACATAATCCACCCGTGACTACAGCCATGATTCGGCTGGTTTCCTTGAAGTGGTGGTGCAGTCACCTCTTGCCTCCAAGGTTAAAAGGGAGTGCGGTCCTGGTGAGTCTCCATACTCGTTGTGGGTTGTCATCCCTAGATGATTATACAATCAAATCTTAAAAAAAACCAACCCTCCAACCATACAATGTATTGCACTCAAAATTGAAGGAAGCTGATTAATCATTCTAACAAGGAAGATTCAAACATATCCATTTAATGCTTAATATAGCAACAATTGCCACTTTCTTCATTTTTTGACCTAAAGTGACATTAACACAATAGCACCGAGTTCAATCACATTCTTCTGAACGCTGCCAATTGCACAAGATTCATTCGCCACCACGTTGTCATCCAAGTCTTGATTGTCCATATGGATCCCCATGGCCAAGCAGGATGCCGAAGTCATCTGTTCCTCCAAGATCCTAACAGGAAAAAAAAAGGCCTCTGATCAGAACCCGGGCATCAAGTTAACAATTAGGAATCTAATGGGCACTAATATGGTGAGTTCTTCCACCTTTCCCTAAGGCTTCCCAAGCATGTCAACAATGCCCATTAGCCTGAGGATAGGACTGGGGGGGGCGGGGTGTGTGTGTGTGTGTGCAAACCCCCTGTATTCCTTGTGTGCCCACTCCCGGACACCCCGGCAGCGAAGTGGCTGATTAAATTGATTTGGGTGTTTCCTTCTCTCTCTGCCGTGGGTGGCAATAATGATCTCACAGCACCCAGCGCCTCCTGCAGTGAGGAACTGCCGGACTCCCACAGGAGGGGGGGGTGCAGAGCTCTTAACCCCTTCTCCGGGCGTGGTTTTAGCGAGCTTCTGAGCCGGTGCACAGCGAGCAAGTGTCGGCGAAAGCCATGCAAATGTCACCTGCCCCGTCCCGGGGGGGCAAAGCCATCTCTGCTCTGACAAAGGCCCCACAACGAGCCGGGCCCAGCCATGGCGGCTCCTGCAGGCCGCGCCCAGCCCGGCCGGGCCCTGCAGCTGACAAAGGCCGGGATGGGCATTCAGCCGCCCAGAATCGGCTGCTAATTGCCACCTTTTGTTTGGTTTGGGACTGGCCACACCGCAGAATGCTAAGGGCAATGTGTACGATTTATAATCTTTTTTCAGTAGCATGAATCACCTCAGAAATACCCTGTTTGGCAGCAGTTGGCAGCGGATATTGAGAGACACAGGGAACTGCCGTCCCCCTAACTCCAAAACTCCACACTGCCGTGTGGCAAACACCACTGTTCACCTGCCAAAACATCAAACCCGAATATTTTTCCTGTGTTCTCGAGCTCTGCCCTCCAGCCACGGCACCAGCTCGGAGATGTTACCAGTAGATTGCCCATGTCACACTGCCCGGGGTACCGCAGTGCCAAGGCCTCCCCCAGAGATCATTCCTTCCTCAATCTAAACCCACCCGATTTATCCCGGGGCGGTTTAAACTCTCTACGAGGAGGGTGTGAGGAGTTCAATGTTGTAAACCTTTCCTGCTCTTCAGCGAGATGATCAGTGGAGATGTTAAACCCTTCTTACAGGGTGCAGGACTTGCACCAAAGCAGGCAGCAGCTTGGTCTCCCTGTGAGAAGAGCAAGTCAAGTCCAAGTTTTCAGTAGGAATCAGGTCGAGCAGAAACTCAAAAATGCATTTCTCAGATATTGGTGCATGTGTCAGCTGCCAGGCTAAAGCTTGTCCTCGCTTCACACCTGGAACTTGTCAAAACTCTTATGTTCCTGGAAAAGGCTCTGGTTTTGGCAGATACTATCCACTGTAAAAGATGCTTTTGAAAACTCCCGTTGAGCCCTATTTATAATCCAAACCTGCTTGTGTGAGGGTTGAGCTCCATAGATAATGCACGGATTCAAATGAAAAATCACCAGGTTAGCATTTAGGGCTGTAATTTTTTATCTCTCACAAAGTGCTGCTTCTCCAGTTCTGCAGCTCATTTTTGTCAGGTTCAAAGAGGAAAAGAGCTTTATCATCTAGAAAAGGCCAGAAAAATCTAGGCCTCTTTCTTCTTTGAATGTTAATCACCATATACTTTCCCCTCTACCAATTGCAATACAACTGATGTCAATTAGTGCACGTCCATTGACTAAAATCTGTCTCATTATTTGCTGTTTTCAACAAAAAGCATAAGGACGTGCCAAAAGGCTCAGCAGTCGCCCAGCTTTTGCAGCAGCATGTGTTACAGAGCAAGTTAGCTCCCAGCACCCCGGGAGACGAGACTTGTGTCAGAAATTAAATGAGTTTCATTTTCCCCGTGTGGAAGAGCAAGGAGAGGACATGGCCAGTGCATCATTACCAGCATTATACGTCTAGAAAACTAGCCGGCTTTGGAGAGCCAAAGTGCAAGTCCAGGGGAGACCCACATCTGCGCCACACCCGTGGGTCTGCCTTGGCCAAGGAGCAGAGAAACGTGGTGGGGAGCAGCAAGACGTGTGAGTGACTGTTGAGAGCTGTCATCCGCCAGAAATGGTGCTCCAGAGAGGGTAATGAGCGTGGGGGGAGGAGGAGAAGGGAGAGGATATCTCTTAGTATCCTTCAGGTTGTAATATTTTAATTTGACCTCATTATTTTGCCAATAAAACTCATGTTAGAGTGAGAAGTTTGCTCTGGTAAAGGGTTTGAGACTTAAACTGAGAGCTCAGGGGCTCCACACTGTGAACAATCAGACCCAAAAGAAATATCTTTTCACTATAAATTTTTAACAAGAAACGTCATTTACATGCTTGTACAGCTAACACCAAGAAATTTAGGGGAGGTTTTTCAGTGACTTCAAATTAACCAGTGCCTGAGCCAAAGAAGATGACATTCACAATCAGAGTCTGCCTGGTATCTCACTGGTTGTCTTTGTTCCTTTTTTTTTTCCCCCAGAAAAAAGCCCTGCAGAGATCAGCGTGTAGTTTTATGGCCAGGTATAAGCAATCTATCAGGGAAAATTGCCAGGTTCAGAATTAGAAAGTTTTCTGTTGCTGCCTATTTCCACGGGGCTGTGAAAGGGCATGCTGAGATTGTGCTTCAATAGGAAAGAAACCAGTACCGCCAGGCCAAACTCACTCTTCCATAAAAAAAAGTCCAATAAAGTCCAACAGTGACCTTCCTCTACTTGTTTCTATAGTAATACCCAATCCCTTTCCTACAATAAACCCAGTCCTCTGTTTTGAAATTAGAGATGGCTTGCAGCTGCTGGGACAGCATAGTCAGAGCTTGTCTGAGTCATCAATTGGGAGTGGGATTCCTTGGAAAGACTCACCTGATCCATGAGTTGCTGGACAGTCTTGAAGGTCCAGGTCTAAATCTCTTCATGTCAAATGTGTGGACAGCATTGTGTAGAAACCCTTGTTTCACTGAGGTCCTCGGAGTTCATGCTGCTGGGACGTTCACGGACTGCATGAACACGGAATTTGGGGAGTTGATGTTTGAACATTTTTCCCATCCCTGCTTTGGGTATATGACCCAGATCTGGGGAGACTCATTTTCTTTTGTACCACTAAAGGAAATGTGCACGTTTTAAAGTGCATATTTGGGCAGACAATATTCGCAGGACCCAAGATATTTTGCAAAACAAGGTCCCAAACACCATCAGAAACATTCTCTGCCTGTTTTCAGAAGAACGCTACTCTGAGGTAGTATTATCTTTCTTCTTTTCAAACTAATTTCACAATAAGAATTATGAATGTCTTTTACTGCTGGGGAAACTGAGATGTAGGGAGATTCAGTGACACCCGTGGCCGTAGAGTTCAGGGAAATGATGGAGTTACATCTCAGGTGCAACATTTATAATGTACAGCTTGGGAAGACTTGACTCATCCTTGTATTGACCAGGAGCCGCAGGATTCCCTTTCTGTTGTGGGCAAAGCCAGAAGGTCTGAACAGTAAATGATGCTGAACTCCCCTGCATGAGCTGATATCCTGTGGGGACTTCAGCCATGCTTTAGCATTTGTCTTCAAGTAGACATATGCCTTGCAACCTGCGCTCCAATGTTTATTTGTCCAAACACCTTGTAGATGCTTCAGGCCACAACAGTGAGTCCTTTAGTGAAAAATGTAAACAGGAAAGAAAGAGGAAGAAACACTAATTTGGTTTTCTGCTGGAATTTTATCCAGTCCTTTAACTGTGAGCCCTTTGTGTGGGCCCTGATGCACTACAAACACGTTTGTGTCTATATTTTTCCAGCAGGTTTTCAAAAACATGGGTACTAGTTCAAAACCAAGGCAGTCACAGGCATGAGGTGCCCTGAGCATGGCCGATGAGAATCAGATTTGTGGCTTGTTTTATGTGTGCTGAGTTGGGAGCTGATTTCTTTGGGAAGGGAGGGGAGGTTTGGAAATGGTTGTTTCCTCTCCTTGAAGATTCCCCAAAGCGCGACAGAGCAGATGGGGCTGCGAGGTGCGCCTTGTCTGCAGATACAGCTAACAGACAAAAAGGTCCTCACATCCAAGACAACAGAAATGCAGTGAATATCCTTATTGCATCCATCCTGAATCAGATTTATTGCTGCCCCAGGCATGCTGCATTCATATATTCCTTTGCTCCTTGGCCCTGCAGCTTTGCCGTGCTGGTGGCAAGCCCCCTCCCTGAGGACCGAGGTCCCCCACGTCCCACCTCGGACCCTCTCAACCAGAAGTGGCAGTGAGCCTGACAGCCAAGAGATTAGTGCATGTGGGAGGTACAAACCCTCATGAAGATCATGCTTGATATATTAAACACTATCCACTCCCTGTTTTGAATAACAATTTGATTATTCTTAGCTGCGTTTGGAAGAGAAGAATGTTTTTAATCCTGTTTAACCCTCTTTGGTTTTTGAATTAGTTTCCTAAGCTTTTAGGATATTGAAAAGGCATTACTGTCGTCTGGCACCATTTCTTTCCTGCCACCTCACAGCCCCCCAGCCCTGTTGACCTGTGATGCTGCTGAGCATCCCCCGCGATTCTGGAGAACCTGCACGGTGGTTGGTGCTGCTGGCACAGGATGAAGAGGTGATTGCTCCCACAACCATCGTGCACTTCAAGCTGTAATTTCCTTGAACTTTGTGACCCTCTGTGACCTACAGTTAATCCAATTTTTAAAACAACCCAACCAAAACACCCTAACACTGGAGTTTGGAAGATTCTTCCCCCCACAGTTTTTCCTAGGATTTGGCATTTGCAATTCTTTGGTCCTTGTGAGCTGCTCTCCTGCGGGTTTTTTGCTTATGCAAGGTGGGAAAATATGTATGTGAATGTGTATATGTGTGTTTGTGTCTAAATGGGCAGGCTTCTCTGGGAATTTTTATCGATGAAATAGCCTGGTCTTTCTCTCTTGGCTGGGGACAATGCCTATGCTCGGCCTGACAGCAGTCAGCGCTTCCCGACCTACATGGGTGTCACAGAAATGCTTTGCCAAAACGCTGGGCTGAGCTGTTGGTTATTTCTTTTTTGTTTGTAGGGAAGGTAAGTAAGTGGCTCATCACTGGGATCTGCCATTATGCTATTTCCTTCTCCCTGAGACCGTCCTGTAGCCTTGTGCTTTCCCTCTCCCCCAAGGAAAATTAAAAACCATTTGAAATCGAACAGGCTGCGTGAGCTTTCTTCTAGCTCCTGTGGCCGAGTAAATAATTTACTTTGTCAGCAGGAGACACCATTGTGCCCCCAATCAATAAGGCTGACATAGGCGAGCGTCCCTTCTTATTAAATGTTCCTCATCTGCTGAACTTGAGTCACAACTCTATTTCACAAACACACATCATATACATGGATGCATTAACAGTCAATACCTTTCCCCTGTTGTTTGTTAGGTAGATTGGGAGACACTGGGGAGTTTTAAATTTTATTCCCAGCCAGGGAGGGATTTTAATGTCATTACTCACACTGAGATCTTCTCCGCTCTACAAATAGGCCATTGATTTTAATGGGGCAACTTGTAGCGTGAGGCATTATTTAGTGTGATTAAGAGTATTATAATTTGATGACTTCTGTTCGTTACCCTAATGGGATGTGCAGATAGCGACAGGATAACTGGTCGTTGGTTTCCCACTGAAATGAGGAAAGTGTGTGCAATACGGGAAGTGTAATCTGTTCTCCAGCTCTGGGAGGTATAATTGAAATGAAGTGGAAGATGATGAGGATGGCATTTGCCTGTATTGTGTGACTGTATCTGACTGAAAGTCAGCATTTGCAATTTCTAGAGTTTCGGAAATTTCTGAACTTTTCCTGTATGTCTCCTGTTGGAAGTTTCAAACAAAATGGACTGAGTTTGCTCTTTCCCAGTTCAGCCGTAGTCCCCAGCACTTTGGGTGTCTTGGGGTACAACAAATCTCTAATAAATAAAGCTCTACATGACTAAAATGAGTATGTCCCCAGGGGTGCCTTGGTAGGGAGCTCTCACACAGCCGTGCCCATCAGCCAGTCTGCAAGGAGCCCTTTCACCCTGAAAGCCCCTTTGTACCCCATGGAGGCAGCATGGAGTGGAGGACAATTGGTGTCCCCTGTCCTGGATGGAGAGTGATCTCTTGCCCAGGGATGTCACATGTTTGGACGCTTCTTCAAGTTGTCCAAGTGCAGGGACTGGCAGAGACACTCGGAACTCCTCCTTCACCCTCACTGCTCCCACCACTCTGGTGCCTTCAGCACATCTGGGAAATTCAGGAAACAGATTTTATTTTGGTAAGACAGAAGTAATTTTTTGGTCAGGTTTATTTCATCCACAGCGTCATCACTCCCTACACCAAGGAAAGCTGACAGCATGGGTGAGCAGGGAAAGGTACAGATACCATTTTCAGTGGCAGTTTTTGATGCAGTTGCCTCACGCTTACGGGCCAAAACTCATGGAGAGGATTAACATTGTGGCAGCAGGTGGCCTATTTCATTAGAAGAAGCTTTTCTCCTAATAGGGAAAATGGGAAAATCTATCTTTCTACGTAAATCTGAGAGATTTACACAGTAGCTCAACAAGTTCAATTCATTTGTCTCTGTCTTAATCAACTGTTCAAAATACAGAATTGAGGGTAATATCTATGGGCAACTTCATCTGTTTTTTCTGAAAGTGAGTTTTATTTTGAAATGTTTTCTCCAGTCCTCCTGCTTTTAGTTGCCTTTATACTGGCTAGGGTTTCTGTAAATATTTTTACAGAAAGAGCTGAGATGAGTCATTTACTCCATCCATACAAACGGTGGTGAAAAAATAGAACTTTCAGGAACTAATTACATAGAGATTTTTAAATCAAGGCTTCCAAATAGTAGATAATAACTCATGAGGCTGCTAATATGACAAAAAAATCTGCTAGATAAAGAACAAGATAGAAGGACTGGGAATATTTAGGATAGTTTAATGATGAATTAAAGAATTATCATTGTTCTTCCTGGGGATTTTAATTTGAAGCGAAGAACATTAAATGCCCCTTTCTTGCCTCATTTAACGCTACCAGGGGTAGTCTGCTCACTTGTTTTCTGGATATGCTCCCTGCAGTACAACCTATCACGTTAATCGCATTCTCACATCCTTATTACTTTTCTTCCCTCTTCCCCCAGGACAAAAAAAGGCTCCTTTGGAGAGATCAGATGCTCTCCCCTGAGACATATTGTCCCTGGCACAGCTCTCATTGCAGAATGGCCCTCACCTGGCTGCTGGGCTCTTCAGGGGTGGCCTCCACAAAGAAGACAAAAAGGCAAAAAATAATCTATTTCCCTGCAACCAGAATGTTAGCGGCCAGTGCCACCCACCTACATGTGTATAGAGGCGTCGATGTTATGAACTTGTTTTATTGTCCATAGTTACAGCAAGGGAGGGCCGGCCCAGCACATGCACCCATCCTCTCCGGGCAGCAGGATCTGCAGCAGCTGCTGGGCTGGGCATTGCAGATTCTTGGTTTCATCTCATCCCTGTCACCAGCCCAGTGCGTCTACCCTGGTGTCGCCCCGATGGGACGGCATTTTGGCACCTGTGGGACTGGCTCCTTGCATGCTGGCGCAGATCCTCCACCCAGTGCCCAGGACTGTGAGACGATGGGGCTGTTTCCATGCAGTCACTAATAAGCAGTAAAAGCTGGCGGTGTCCTTCATGCCTCCCCAGGTTTGCTATCAGATTTGGAAGGTGTTACTAATTTTACTGCTAGCCTATACATCAGCCTGTGTTCTCTCAAACACTTCTTGATGGGCTTGGCTTGAATCTCTAATCCATAATGAAGTCTGAGGCTGAGCTAATTAAACATGAGCTGTGGTTTCATTTCAAATCTGTGCAAGGTTGTCCTCAGATGAACCACAGTGAAGGCCCGGCTTCAACACAACACTCAAACACATCCTTTGAAGGACCAAACTCGGTGTGCACAAACGTGCCCACAGAGGCTGTAGCTCTGCAGGGCAGAAGGACCAACCATTGCGAGCATCAGCTATTTATGCAACATTATTTGGTCTGGTCCTACGTGATTTGCTGGGATTTTCAAGGTTCTTCGTCGAATAAAGGGCAGCAAGAACAAAGCAGCTCCTCAAAGCCTTCCTGCATCCTGGCTGATTCTTGCAAGTGAAGAGCAGGATTTCACTCACTAATTAAGGAGATAAGAATATGCCCTTTCTCTCCCCCGAGGAGGCAGGCTCTGTGCAGGCTGCAAGGGGGTTCGCAGCTTGCTGGAGGACACGCGGTGGGTGTGGAGCAGTGCACAGCTCTGAATTCCTGCCCGGCGATCCCTTGCTCGCTGCCCTCCTCTCCAGGTGGAAGAGACCATTGTTGTTGGGTGTTTCACCCCCCCAGGACCCCCAACAGAGGGATGTGGTCGCTGGATACTGGGACAACTGCAGACCCTCTCCCCAGAGCCACTATTTGTGCAGCCGGGGTTGTTGCAAAGCTCTTGCAATGAACCTGACCCAAGCAGGCAATCGCATCTCAACATAATTATAAAGAAATACAGCGCTTTCAGGCTTAGAGGAAGCTGTTGCGGACATTACCAGTGCAAAGTGAAAAGTGCTGTTCTCTTACTTGCTCTTCTCATTTCTGAAGCTTCAGTCTGACTTGATTTATTCCGGCTACCTTGTGGCTCTTCTATGTTTAAAGAAACAGACTCCTTTTTAAAGTACTTTTTAAAAACGTGTTTTCATCTTTCTTGTCTGCATTGAATTGATATAACGGCTTGTTTGTCCCTGACATTGGTAAACAAACAAATGCATTCTTCTGTTGTTAAATATTAAAAGAGTATCAAGTACAAAACAGATGATTAATGACTTGGATGCTTCCACCTGGCAAACCAAATTACTGAGAATATTGGACAGCACAAACTTCATAATAAATTGATTATTCCATCCCTGCAGAAATGTAAGGTAGAAGGAAAACAAAACCAGATGACTGGTGAATGAACCATTCATGCGTGATCTCAGACCCTGAAACTTCCCTTAGATCATTTTGTTGACCCGCCTGTAAGCTCTGAATGTCTCATTAGTGCCAAACATTGGAGGTGGGAATGGTCCGTGCGTAATCAGCCCTGATGGAGGCAGGTCCTGCAGCAGATTGGATGAGCCTTTCCTACATGAAGCCAGGAATGAAATTCCCCTTTATTTCACCAAGACTAGTACTTGATTTTGACTCTTCCTCTGCAAGCACCTGACTAGACCCCTCATCACGCACTAGCCCCTGTTGTGCACAGATAAATCCCTTATTTTAACTGATAACAAAACTCTACTCCTTGTTAAAGATGGGGGATAGTCTTTTTACAAACGGTTTTTCTGAAGTGCTGGTGAAACACCACCAGCACACTTGCAAACAGCTCACACTCAGCTTTATTTTGCCATTGTGGAATAGAGCTGAGACCTTTCTGAACCAGTCAAAGTGGTCCACGCCAGCCTGAGTGGGCACACGTTCAGCCTGACGTACATGTAGTTTTATATGAGCTTTTGCTATTTCTAAATGCTGAATGCTGAGATGACACCTACCAAGGGAATACCAGGTTTCCCACACACACGCCTGATTTGCAAAACCTCCAGAATTTTTTTTTTCTTTTAATTTCAAAATAAAATGAGTCACAAAGAAATTTCAGAATGACTCTTTAACTTGCTGCTCAACGTCCTGCCCACGCAGATGGACTCTCCTCCCTGGCAAAAAAAAAAAAAAAAGAAAAAAGAAAAAAGTGCTTCTCATTGCTGTTTGACTTCTGTTCACCAGCTACAAAAAGGGCTGGTGAGGACAAACTTCATCTGTGTCCACATCTGATGATGGGACTGCGGGCGTGGGGCAGCTCTGGGCACCGCACACATAAATTCGGGTGAAATGGGTGAGAAATAGCTGAGTTGCTTTTCCAGTGTTCCTCCTGAGAGTCCCTTCCCCAAGTACCTGGTACCCTCAGTGTCTGGTATGATCACTATACAAGCAAGGGTTTTTTTTTTCCAGAAACACAGCACTTCTGGCTGTTTTCCTCCTCTAAGAGGCAGCTTTGAAATAGTAAGAGATGCAGAGAAGTGGTGAATCCCGATTTAAAGGCTCTTATTTTTTAAGCAGATGAGTCATTTATATATTTTGGCAATTAATTCATCCACATTAACAGCAGGCTTAGCTGCCTGTAACAAACCTACCCCTAATAAGAGAGATCTAACGGGGTTACAAGGTACTTAAAGATGAAGCTTTGAATAAGAGAAGGAGGAAAAGAAACAACATTTTCTGTTCTGTTTAAAGGAAAGATTATTCAGAAAAATAAAAACCCAAACAAAAAAACAACTGTGAAAGGCTTTAAAAAAATACTATTTCTCTTTTCCTCCCCTTAAAAATCAAATTTTTATTGCTTTTTATGGTCAAGCCTAAGGCAGGTTTTACTGTTTGAAAACAAACTGCCATCAGCCTCCAGCAAATACAACTTGCAATCTCTGATTTCTTCAAGCCAGCTCTGATTTTTTGCCTTCGTAAATATTTATTTGCCCTAACCAAGCAAGAAATCCAGTAGGATTCTTTTGATTAACCACACATTTCTGTACAATTCACTGCAGAAAGTCAAGGAGAATTTGTAACCAGGCGCAGGATGGAATTGGGGCTCAGATTGCTCAGAGGGGTGAGGCTGGTGGGATTTTATCCCATGTCTCACCTTGCATTGTCCTGTGTGGATACCTTAAATCCTTGTGGGAATGAAGTTCCTGTCCCTTTGGGACTGTTAGTGACATTTCATATTTATCGTACGTGCAGGAGGCTGCTTTGTGTCTTTCCAAAAAGCTTTTATGGAGTGAGGTTTGACTCCACTGTCACAATAAATGTTTGCCAGGTCCCCGGTGCTGAGGAGCAGAGCCAGGCAAGTCTCTTGGAGAGCATTAAGGAGCCAGACAAGAGCAAGAGGAGGATGCAGTCAGAACAGTGAGAAGAGGATGTGCTTCTAAATGTGGCTTGTTAAATCCATCACTCCAAAGCAATAATAAACGTGGAATTTCAGTGGGGTAGATGAGACTGCAGGTTTACTCCATGTAGTTTTTTCATGGTTAGGGTTAACTTGTCCATGTGGACCCCAGGACAGCACCCAGGCATGTCTGGCAAGCACAGGTCTGTGCATGAGGGCTCCCACCAAGCACAGATTTGGACCTTTTTCCCCATGTGCAGCTCTGCAGGCTGCACACACAGGCTGTGTTCAGAGACACTCCGATTTCCACCAGCACTGGATCAGGCCCCAGTGCAATTCCAGGCAAACTCGTAAGCAGCAGCCAGTCCCTCCCATGGGCACCCACGTGAATGCAGAGAAGGGGCTGGTGGTCCCCGTGTTCCAGGAGCCAGCAGTGGAGAGTCATCTCCAACAGTTAGAGGTCAGTTGGTGCCAAGACAAGGTGTTTTCTCTCTTGTTCTTCGCAGATTCGTAAGAGTTCCTGTTTCTAACAGCTGGTTCCTGTGAAAAGCCAATTAAGCGGTGTGTCAGCTGCAACACAATCCTGCTGGGCACACCGGCTTGACCGGTGGCCTTGGCTACATCTGAGCCTGACAGTGCACTGCCCGTTCAGCCTGACATCCATGCACTGCGCTTGAGTTTTGCAAAGTCCCACCGTTATCCTGCCCTACACTTCCAGGAGGCAGATGGATAAGAAGGTGAAGAGAGCTCATACCTCCTCCTGCTGCTGTAGACCAAAATGCCTTTTCCTTAGTGTGTAGACCTTGACATACCCAAGGAGCAACTCTGGACAGAGGCAAAAGGCATAACCCACTTCCCCAAACACATGAGCCAGTTTGGAAATGATTTGCAAATGGCTAAAAAGGAGCAAGTGCAATCCAATGGTGAGCTTCTGCCTTTCATCCTCTCGTCCCTGATTCCTAGGAGCCCACTGAGTGCTACAGAGATGCCCAGGCCAGTGGGGACCCAGGGCAGTAGGCGTGTATGGCTCCAGACACCTGGACCCATGCTGACTCCATCCATCAACCAGCAGTTCACTCTCCTAGTTTGACTTCTGAGATTGTCCTGGTCAGGTCATGTCACAGGCAGATCAGCTTACGCTTACCAAAATAATTTTCTGTTTGCCAGTTCAGAGCAATTACTTTGCCACTTGGGCAAAATGATGCCCCAGTTTTGTGCTGCATTGAAACAGCTCCTTCGGCAGACTTGGTTGAATGCTTCTGGCCAGCTGCTTTGAGACCAAAACGAAACCATCTTTAAAGAAGCTAAGCCCTACGTAAGGTCTCAAAAATTTGCTCTTTTAAGATTTTCAGACTCTTCTGGAAATTTTGCTGAATGTGAAACCAAACCAGGAAATATTAAAACCAAGAAATGTGCAGCATGCTCTGTAAATCAACAAGATTGCTGCAAGTTAGCACTTCTGCGGATCAGGTCTTGCTCATCTGCTCTGCTCTTTCCCCAAAGAGATACTTTGCACTTTGCACATCCTCCATCAGCCGAGCAAGCACAATCTTCGTTATAGCACCTCTGACACCCTCTGTTCTGCTCCAGCTACCCCTGGTGCTACGTTTGTTCCACTGCTTGCTTCATTAAGGATTTTATCCCAATTACTATGGCAGACCGTACTCCTGGCAACTGTTTCTCACAGCTTTCTGTTTGTAGCGGCTGTGGGCTCAGGAAACACGGTGTCTGCAGACCTGCTGGAGGTGAGGCACAGTAAAGGAGAGCAGGGGACTGAGACAGGCCGTTTCACTCTGTAAATCAAAATCTAATAAAAATGGACAAAATCTCTATTTGTGTTTCGCACAGGCTCTTTTTCATGACCATAGTCAATAGCATGACAATAAAGTCGATGCCAGAATAAACCTGGATTATCATATATGTTTGATTTGTTTGATAAATGAATCATCAACCCCGTGATAATCCCAGCAGTACGCTTAGATTTGTGCAGTACTGCAAACAAAATGGGAAGTTCAATGTTTATTTGGATAAATGCCCATTAATTTTTTTTTCCTTTTCTCCTCCTTCAAAGACTTCTCCAGCCAGCTCTTAGAAAATCAAAGTCCTTTTTTCCTTTTTTCCTTCATACACAGTTCAATGCATTTGCTAATATATGGCTGCTAGAGACGAGTTAATTTTAAACAGAAAGCACCGTAATGATGTAGGTCATTCGGTCACCCACATCTCCACTGGCTCAGCTACATCTTTTACATGCTGATGAGAGCTCCAGATCACGTACCGGCTGAGATCCGCTGGCACCACATAGCTCTGAGGCAGCGAAGGGGCCCCACTCCCTGGCTTCGTTAGTAATTAAAAGCAGTGTATGTGTTTGAGGGTAGGAGCGAGCCGCTCCAGCCTGGACCAAGCAGCCATTATGGCTTGGTGCAACATCACCCAAAGGCACCTGGCTTGGTGCAAGGCAAGAGCCAGATGACCGGCACAGGGGGTTTTGGGGGCCAGGGTGGCCAGAGGGGAGGCAGGAGGGAATTACCGGTGCTGCAAGCAGCAGCGAGGTGCACAAAGCCTTGTTCATTCTCTGCAAGGGAAACCAGGACAGCCACAGCCACGTTTGAGACTGATCCCGACACCTCATTTCTGATGCAGAGAGGCTGAGCTCTTGTCCTGTTTACCACTGCTAAATCAAATGTAGCTGATTCTCCTGCAGCAACAAAACTTGGAGAGGTAAAAACCCCAGTGGGCTCACTTGTGGTTGCAATCAGATTGCAGAGGTTGAGGGAGAATCTGGGGGCCCTGGATGCTCTGTTCTCCCTCATCGCGCACTGGGCTGTAGCCTTGCAACCAATACTATCTGCCCAAAACAGAAACACAGATGATTGCTGTGAGATTCTTTGAAGGGAAGAAGAGTTAAGATAATTATATTTGTTTCGCAGCCTTTCAACAGTTCCTGTGTAATCATGGGAATTGCTTAACCACACACTTGCTTTGCAGACGTATCGCTGCTATCTGACACCCCTGAAAGCTGTTATGGCAGTGTTCAAGGGGGCAGGCAAAACATTTCAGGCTGGTGGCTGAGCACAGCTCCCTGATGTGGGGATGCTGAGCCACCACAATGCCAGAGCTAGCGGGAGGAAGACAGGGAGAGAGCCTGGGCCCAGCCATGCTCACTGTCCCTCCTCACAGGCCCTGGGGCAGCGCCGCGATAGGAGGGTGTGCGAACCAAAGATGTGTCCCCTACATTGTCTGTCATCCCAAGGGTCAAGAAGTCCCTTCTGCCATCCACCCCCACCACCCTATGATTGCACCAGCAAAGCCTGGGAAGGCTCCTGTGAGGAACGGAAAGGACTAAATAATCTCAGGAAGGCAAAGGACTAATGTAGCCGCTGTACCAAAGGCTTTTATCTCTACCAAGGAGCACAAGTGTTTCTCAGTAACTTCTGCAGTGGTTGCAATAGTTTCTGAAATACTTTCTGCAGTAATCCCAATAGCTTGTGCAATAGTGGCAGCAGCACAGCAGGGCAGGGCCACAGCCGGGAGAAGCATCTACTTTGTGCTCATGTCCCGACTGGAGAAGCTCAGGCAGGTTTGCTGTGTAATCTCCCCACTCAACCAAATCCCTTTATATGATGCCACAGAGACTCCTCGGTCCCACAATGACCCCAGAGCACCAGCTTCAGCTTGGCTGGGCTCTGCTGTCCTGCTTCAAAGGGCCAGTTGATCTCCGTGCCCTGGTACAGCCGTTACACCGGCCCCTGCCTCGCTCTGCAGATGGTTCCCTGGAAATGAGTAGGACAACCTGAATGTTCAGGAGAAGCTGAAGGGTTGTCTCCTCTCCCACGTTACACGACATACACCCATGGCCAGAGGAGCGTAAAGGTGTCTGGTGGATGACTGACTGCCCCATTGCGATAGAGAGCTGTCCTGCCAGCAGATGACTCCTATGAGGGGGGAACCATTTCCACCTCTTTGTTTTGTTTCTTAAGCAACTGCCCATTTGGAAGCGATTATTTCAATCTGTGTCTTTTCGTAATGGAATTGAATTTGCAGTTTGATGGTGGCTATAGATCAATACATACTTCCCCAGAAAGCAGCAAGAGATTGCCTTTGAAAGGTAACGAGATTAGTTAAGAAGTTAAATACCATTACAACTGGAATTGTGGCAAATAGTTTGTGCCATGGTTTCTCGATTAGCCTTATTACTCAAACTGCCACGATCCATAGCCAAGTTCTGTTTCCATTGTCTTCCTCCTCTGGCACAGTGGGACTGTCCTCCCTCTTGGCTCTGCCCTGAACAAGCCTGCCAAGAAGTTGTCATGTCCACTCCTCTTTATGAGCAGAGGAAACATTCTCTGTGGCTTTGCTCCTGTCCTGCTGGTACACGATGCTCTTCTAGGTGGGTTCAGACCAGTTTGTGGTCCACGTAGAGTTTCTTCTGCCAGTGATAGTGAACATGCTAAAGGTCTCTTTGCTAACATTGATGTCAGATTTTGTTTGAACTGAGCTTGTTCTTTCAAACATTCCTCCTGACATTAAGAAATAAAGCAGATAAAAAGGGTACAGGGAATGCCAGGCTGACCCCATCGCTCCAGAAGTCAATGCAAGTAATTCCATCAGATTCCCTGGGCTCTCAGCTTTCCCAAAAGTTATGTTGAAGTATCTTTTAGGTGATTTAGGAACCTAAAACCTTCTGTTCAGTAGCAGACAGGCACCTGCATCTGACTGGGTTTGGTGGTGTCTGCCCTCCCTTTGGAAAATGTCATATGGACTTTGTTTAAACACATTCCTGTATGTGACAACTTCTCCCTGGCTCTTTCCTTGTCTCTCTCTGTTTTCTCTGCTGTTTCCCAACAGCAGTTTGGTTTTCTTTTTTCAGCCAACAAAACCGTGTGCCGCACAGCAGAGAGCTGGCAGGGAGGCCGGTCACCCTGCAGCGGCTCCCCAGCAGCCAGCTCATCTGAGCGGCTCTGACCCAGGGATTTGTCCCCCCACGGAAAGGTAGAGCCACTTCTGGCTTACAGCCCAGGGTGAGCAGCTTTCTCCATTATAAACCACTCAGGGGGCATGTGAGCGAGCTGGCAGGGCAAGGAGACAGCGTGATGGATAACCGTGCAGCAGCGAGATCACACCATTAGTGATCTCAGGCTCTTTTGACACGGTGAGCTGACATCCCCATAAATACTGCTCAAGCTGGTGCCCAGGGCTTTGTGTTTCTCCGAGCTGGCTCGGTGTTCGAGTATTCATCTGCTTCTCTTCCCACACACAGGAACTGGACCTGCAAGTGCTTTTAGGCTAAAGTCATTGCATGCACGGGGGTTTGCTGGAGCCCTTGAGTTCTGCCTAGAATGTCACAGGTCAATAAGTGGAAGCTCTGAGACAAGTCAAGTTAAAAAAGAAAAAGAATAACAAAACCAAACCCAACACAAATTATTCAAGAGCTGCTTCTGTCCCATAGCTGTGATATGCAACTGGTAGCTGGGATGCTGAGGAATACAAATCCCTATCTTGCAGAGGAGCAAAACCAAAAGGAGGTGGTTTTGGGGACTGGTGTTGTCAGGCGACTCTGGAGCCTGGGACGAGATTCCTCTTCTCAGGATGGCTGGCAATCCCCTGTTCCAAGCACTCAGGCTAATTTTCTGATGTCTCTGGTTCACTGGTTAAATTAGCAGGTTTAGGAGGCAGCACAAAACCAGAAATCTGGCCCAGGAGGCAGTTTTTATTTCATTCTGTTCTGAAAAATGGAGTCTATGTTTTTTGTCTGAAACTGTGTATTTGAGGCTGTGTGGATCTGATGTTAGTATAAAATAATTGTAAACCTGTTTCCTGTTACTCTGATAGCACTGAAACAAAGTGCTTCTCTACTGCTGAACCAAATGTTTGCTCGTTCATAGAAAAGCCTGGCAGTCGATGCAATCCCATGCTCAGTTCAGCTTTTGAAAGCTCAGAAGAAGAGGGTCAATGTTCAGGGAGAGACATGGGACCACGTCTGGCTGAGCTGAGCCAGGCCGTGCAATAACGGGTAAATCCTGTCCATCAGAACAAGGACAGCCCCTGGGGACTCTTCACGAGCTTTCCAAAAGTAATGGACACAAAGCTCATGCTAAAGCTCATGACGTCTTAAGTTATTGACAATAACCTGGAAAAAAAAAAAACCAGAAGCACACTGGACAAATCCCCAGCTACTTTTTAAACGTGTTTTCGGGCATCTGTGTAACAACCAGCTTTTGATATGTGCCATCAGTTACATTCCCCACCAACTTCAGAGCAGGCTGGAGCTGTTTGGTGGCTTTAATATTCAGGTATTTAATGAGATGCCCAATTAAGCTGAACCATAGCCATTTGTGCTGCCATTTATTACAGAAACCCAAGGGAGTTAAGTGACTGACTCATTAGGATTTCAACAAATCTATGATATAGATCCTTAGTGTTTTTAAAAAATAAAAAAAGAGAGAAAACTTAATTTCTTTCAACTGTTCTGATGGAGAACAGAGGATTTAAAAAGGTAGAACAGGAAGGTTGAGTGTAGTGCAGCATTTCCTGCAGAGCAAAGGAGGTGAGGCAGGGACTGTTTCACAGGCGAGGACATGCAAGACGTGTGAAAATTTTGGCCTCTGCAATTTGCATCTCCCCAGACAGAGCCAGATGCCATTTCAAGTTTCAAAGAAAAGTTAACAGGATCAAAACTCGCTTCGCTGAATCTCAGCTGGTTCGGAAATGTGCTCATGAACTTGAAAACAAGCTGGCATGGCAGGGACTCATGCTGTGCAATGAAAGCTTTGCATAGCTATAGCAAAGGCAGTGTCGGGCCAGAAATATGGTGGCTTTGCCTTTTTTTTTGGGGGGGGTGCGTATCAAATGGACACTGAGCACGGTGGTACTGCACAGTCCCTTCTGCCTGCTGCAATTTCACATAGGTTAGCAAATAAAATACAACTTGGCTGAGGGCCAATATATATGTCTATGTCTATATTCTGGCTGCTGTCTGGTGCCAAAATGTGCCCTGGGCAGCAGGAGGGGAGGACAGCCCCCGGCTTTGCTCTCTGGCACTCTGCCTCTGCTCCCACAGCATTTGGGATGTTTAGGGCATGATGTGCTGTGCAGATGAAGGTCTTGGCTCTCACCTGCATAAGTCAAAGCTTCTACTTGGCTCTTTCACCAAAATAACTCCATGATGGGAGAACATGAGCTGAACAATTCTGAGGAAGACCACCAGCCAGCTTGTCTTGGTGGATTGCTTCTGGCTGTGCAAGGTACCAGGCCTGGCTATGCAACTTGCATCTCTTCTGTGGTTGTCTAATTTTTATTTCACATGTTGATTTTTCCTAGGTTGTGGTTTTTTTTTTTTTTTCTCTGTTCTGTTGTAAAGCTGAGAACTTCTAGTGGTTCTGACTTCTTTTTAGGTGAAGTGATAAACATTTTCTGTAAAATTACCTGTCTGGGTTTAGAGAAAGTTATTTCAAATGCAGTAGCAGCTAAAGAAGCAAAACTATGTTCCATAACATTTTTGATGAACAGAGACTGTACTGATGTGCCACATTCACTGCCGAGTCTATGAAAACAAATGCTGCTCAGGGCACAGCAGTCGGAAGACCAACAAGAAATGTTGATTTGACTTCAGCCCTCCAAGCAAAGCTAAAAACCCTGCAAACTGGAATTTAACTGCAAATTCTGCCGTGCAGGTCTCTATCACAGCTTACCTTCGACCGTGCTTTCATGGGTGTCGTGTGAGCACCTCCAATTTCATGTGTGATTGGTTTTTGGAAATGTGTTGAACAGAATCCATTTTCAGAGCTCATTTATTCATGATGAGGTTCATGTCACAAAATGCCAATAATCTGTTTTGAATTATAAAGGCTAAATCTCCCAGTACACTTGTTACTCCGGGTAGAACAGGCCTTAGTGAGAACATCTCGCTGAGCTTTTTCCCTCCCAGACATTGTTTTCCTCTCTCCTAACCCAGTAAATCATCTGTTGTGATCTTAAACCATTTCCTGGGCTTAGAGTTATAATCTTTTATTGACTGAAGAACTACTAACGGTTCTTAGGACAGTAATAAATATGTGCTTTCTGGATTGGCTCTAATTTATTGCAGAAAGTATAAACCTCGGGTCACCAACAAAATCTCAAATCTGTGTGCAGTTATTGGTTTTTTTATGTTAATACTCCAAAATATTAATCTGGGCAGACTATGGTTGCGGGGACAGAAATGGCTTCTGTTCAGTTGCAAGTAAAAATATATTTTTAAAATGTACAATATAATGCAATTAAGTTATTAATATTTAAACATAATTCAAAGTCCAGCTGTGTGCATTCAGGCTGTTATGCTGCCAGTGCCCATAGCTGGCTTCTCCGCAGATGGTTGCTCAGAACAAGGCGATCCAGCTCACTTCCCCGCAGCTGTATGGACATTATATCTTAAATAATCTAAATGCTTAAATACTCTAAATTAAATAATCAGTTCAAAATAATCTAATTTTGACTGTTTATACCTATTCTATTTATATTAATAAGACTTTTTAAAGAAAAATTAAAGAAACCCTAACTATGGAAGAAGCAAGAGGTCTATTTCAGCACATACATGCAATGTTTCCTACCCTCCTGCCCTCCATTGTTAAGCAAAAGCAGTGACAGTAAAATTCATTATATATATCTCAAAAAGTTTGATTAGGAGAGTGAGAAAAGCTCAGGAAGTTATTTACAACTATATATGCTACACCCATTGCACTGCTATTTCAGGCTTTTTGACTTCCTTCTCAGCATCAGCTCCAAACATCAGTTCATCCAAAGTCATTTCCATCTGCAAAGACCAAATTGAGAAGTTCCCCAAAATACTGTATTTGTGGGTGCGTGCGTCTGCATGCACAGCTTCAAAACTGTGACGTTTTCCCAGGATCTCTACAGTCTCTGCAAACGATGCAGGAAACTTTCCAGAGGTCCCTAAGCAAGGTCAGATCTCCCTGAGGGACAATGTGGGGACAGTTTTATCAGACCAATGGGCCAGATGCCTCTGGGAAGCCCCGTGGGGGGATATTAATGGAATAAATGTTCCACAGGTGGGGTTTCTTTGTTTGTTTTTTCCAGACCTCTTCATTTCTTTCAGGCTGTCTCATAAAGACAGCATGCAGCCCCATCTGCAAAGTGTTCCCGATGTGGACAATGTGTCTGCTGGAGAAGGTCTCCCGCTGCTGCAATCCCCCGCTGCTGGTAGGAGTGACTGATGTGGCATTATTTCCCCGTCTTCTGGAAAATAAATTTATCTCTGGGCAGGAGCACAGATCTGAGTTCTGTCTTTCCAAGGCATTTCAGAAGGCATCAAACAATGTTAAACCTCAGGGCTATTTAAGCAAATACCAGAGAAATAATTGCTGGCAATTCCCTGACAGCTTGCAGCAAGCTTCCCATGAAGTTTTGCAGTAAAACAAACATCTGACGCACAGAAAACATGACAAAACCACTGTATTGATGATGCCTTTTTTTTCCTCTTCCTTGCTCTCACTTATATTTAAATGTAACGAATAAATGGATTTAAAGGAGACTTCCAGTATAACACATGCATGTCTCAGCTTATTTACTTATTTATTTTAGCATGAACCCGCTGTACAGGTGGGGTTGCCTGCTCCTGCCAGGAACGGGGGAAAAAAAGATGTCTCAGCCCTTTCCAAACCTTATCAACAAATAGTCTGAGATATTTCCAGCTGGGGACGCGTCTGTGGATCGGAAAAGTCTTCTGCCCATGAGACTAAAATCCAGCACAGAGTGAGGCTGGAGACTGTCTGCAATCATTCAGAGAAATGCATTATTGCACAGGAAAATGTGGCAATAAATCTAATAATAAAATATGTTCAAAAGCTTCCCGACAAGCTGCCTTGTTCCCCCAAATCCTCCTGCCCCACATCTGGGAGAGCGGCCGGGCTCTGGGCTCTGGCCACAACGCTTGTTTGCTCCAGCTGTAGCAGCACTAAAATTAGCTCTGCAATAAACTCTGCTCCATCCGGGGTTTTAAGTGTCATTCACCAAGAGCTCTGATTCTCGTGCATGACTGAGCTTTCTGTCTAGTGGGGATTTGGTTATTTAGGTAAAACTGGCTGCATCCACCTGTGTGGCAATGTTTACTTACAAATGTCACTAACAAATTAAGAGCTTTTAGCTTTGTATATAAGAAATGCCAGCAGCCTTGTCAAGTCTCTATTGCACAGCTCAAGAATAAAAGCTACAATCAACTGAAACCAATGGAATACAAAAACCCAGCAGAAAGCAGCATCGCCTTTCTCTGAAGCCCACAAAAGAGTTTGCATAACCCTTCCGACTGGGAGGACCCAAACCGGGTCCTGTAGATGAACTTCAGTCCGCAAAAGTTGCACACTCACACCCCAGTGTTCAAACAGCCCGGAGAGAACGGGAGCTCTGGCAGGACAGGGAGCTCCCCGGCTGCTGTTACACAGAACAATGCATGGAAACATCTCTTTTCTGCATGAAGAGATGCTTATGGGGATAAGAAAAGTAATTATGATATTGTTCTGTGATTAGTGGGAAAGTGAGCAACACTGCTGTCAGAAAGGACATCGGAAGCACAGGAACAGATACCAAGGTGCATGCTCAGCACTACTGTAAGGTCTTTTTTAAAAAAAAGAATCTGAATCTGAGACTCAAAAGAAGGAGAAACACATCCATTTGAGAGATGAGGGCTGGGGTTTCCCAAAGAAGGGACACCCGCAATTGCAATTCTAGTGGATGCACAGCCGTTTCACACAGCTGCAGTTTAAAAGGAGCCCCCAAAAGGCATGCCAGGTCTGGAGGCCTCTCCAGAGCAGCACTGCTCTGCTTGGCTGCAAAACTGGGATTTTCCCTTTCAAGAGAGAAAATTTTTGAAACCTGGGTGATGCCCCACATTGTCCCTGGACTGTCCTTGGCTTTGGCAGGACGTGCTCCCCACCGCAGCTCCCCGCCACGCTCTGCATAGACCCACCTCTGTCTGGGCTTTGCATTTCCAGCCCCTTCCCTCACTTTTTCAGTGCAAATCGAGTACTGGGGGCTTTGCATGGAGCAGCAACTTTTACTATTCAGTCTTCACGTGGGGTTTTCCTTCCTATCACACCTTCCAAGACAGCAGGGAGGCTGGCTGTACTGCAGCTGCCAGCTCTAGGGTTAGATGTCTATGCAAGAAAAAGAAAAAAAAAGTACTAATGGGACAGTACATTACCTTTTTCATGTTTTGGGTCACTACAAAAAGGACACTGAATGACTCGAGGGTGTCCAGAGAAGGGCAAGGAAGCTGGTGCAGGGTCTGGAGCACAGGTCTGATGGGGAGTGGCTGAGGGAACTGGGGGGGTTTAGTCTGGAGAAGAGGAGGCTGAGGGGAGACCTCATGGCCCTCTACAGCTACCTGAAAGGAGGGTGCAGAGAGGGGGGATGAGTCTCTTGAGCCAAGGAACAAGCGCCAGGACAAGAGGGAATGGCCTCAAGCTGCGCCAGGGCAGGGTCAGACTGGCTCTTAGGAAGTATTTCTTTGCAGAAGGGGTTGTTGGGCGTTGGAATGGGCTGCCCAGGGCAGGGGGGGAGTCCCCATCCCTGGAGGGGTTGAAGAGTCGGGTTGACCCAGCGCTGAGGGATCTGGTGGAGTTGGGAACGGTCAGTGTGAGGTTCATGGCTGGACTGGAGGAGCTTCAAGGGCTTTTCCAACCGAGATGATTCTGCGATTCTGTGAAAGTAATGGTGCTCTCTTCCCTTCTGTCTTATAATTTATAGCGTGCTTATAGTTTTAAAATTTCTTTTCCAGTCTGACCATGCTTCTTGTGTTTCGTATCATCACAAGTACCCACTGGACCACAAGTCTGTGGGACCTGTGGTTTGTGAGACATCACTGTCTTCCTGCAGAGATGTCCCATTGTGCTTAACCAGTGCAGATGGAAGACTGAGCCATCAGGTGCTGAGACCAAGGACATGTACACCCTTCCTCTCCTCTGCCAATTTTAGGGTTCACTGTATCACATCCTAATTTGGAAACTATGTTGAAGACACCTCTGAGACTGCACAGGCAATTAAAATGTGAAACCACTGACAAAACCCCTCTGTAGATAGTTTCCTCTGCAAAGGACAATGTTGGTTGTAGAGTAGTGGAGCCCGTACAGCTTCCAGCACATTGTGCATGGAACAAGTAGATGCTATTGAAGCCCTGGTGATGTAACCCATGACTCAAATGAAATGCATTTTTGGTTAATCAGGGTATGTCTGAAAGGAAACATTGCTCATTGATTTTTTCCAGGGGGGAGCTGGCAATTTTAAACCCCTTCTTTGTTCTGTTCGAAGTGTCAGACAACATTTTTGGCTGGACCCAAGGTGTAACCAGGGTAGGAAAAGTTTTATCAAAGGTTCCCTTTATTTCTCGTAGCTTGGCCCCAAAATCCCTGGCTAGCAACTGATTTCTAAAGCACAACAATGATCTGCTGCTTTCAGGCCACGCCGGGGAGATGAAAGTGTCATTGCTGCCATAACAGCTGGACTCTATCAGCTGCCTAAGGAAAGGCAAAAGGACCGTCTCAGGGTTTAAGAAATACATGTATTTCCTTTCATTATGAATTGTATCAGAGTGCACCAGGAGTCTTTACAATACAGAAAGTCACTTCTGTACTTCTTTCATTCCAAAAAGAAAAGCTCCAGCTTCACAGCTGCCTTGCCGGGAGGGTGTGAATGAGCATGGGAGGTGTGTCCCACCAAGCCCTCCAAGCTGAGAAAAACGGAGGGATGCTTTTGTATTTGTTTTCTTCTCAGTCACCAGGAGGGGTTAAGGATGTACCTTGTATTTGACCAGGCAAGCTCAGGTGGAGGCACGCACTATTTCTGCTTTCATGTTACCTTCCCCCCCCACTCCTCCCCCCCCAAACTTTATTTTTTATTATTGTTCCACCTCCGAGACTTGAAAAAATCCACAGAATGAGATTTCAATATGCACTTCTAAAACTCCTCGGCAGCCAGAGCCGGCAAGAAGCTCATCACGCCGGGTGAAGTGAGGGAGAGGTGCTGTCACAGCACCCAGCACAAAAACCACTCAGAGATGGAAAGTAATTCCATCGGTGCAGAGCTGGTGACCGCTTTCAATTGCAGCTTGCAATGTACAGCACCCCAATCTTTCTCAGCCACAGCACGACAGAAATGTGTATTATAATCTCCTTCTTGGAATAAAAATATCCTGCATTATAATCTGCTCACCCTCATTTTTCATCCCTAGATTTAGGAAAGTGAAATAAAGGGAATACATTTTAAACAAATAAAATGTTTCACCCAGTAACCCGAGTTTAATCTGGAAAATTACTATTCTGGGATCTGAAAGAGAATTAAGGCAAAACACAGGAACCTTTAGACAAGACGACTTTAAAAGGTCATCTCTCAGAAACAGGACTGCAGATTGGGATCCAGCTGCCAGGAGGACAAACAGTCCCATTGGTATGTGCAGGCTTTCTATAATCACATTCTGAGCACCACGTAAAACAAAAACAGAAACAAAGGTTATAAAAAAAACCAGGAAAGCAGGTGCAGAAAATAAACCGTCAGCTGGGATAGCTGGTTTGGGATAACCACCCTCAGCAGTGGAAGCTTGCACCATCTTCAGGCATCTGCTCTATTGCGTGCTTGGTTCCACACTAAGAGCTGAAGCCACCCTCCTCAATATTTAAGAGTTGCTTAATGATATTTTAAACACTCCTAAAAAAACAGGTAATGAAATTTAAGCCTGACCTATCTTTATCTTTTGGTGATCCTAACATCTTAGAGAAGAAAAGAAAGAAAAAAGCCAGACATGCACATTTGCATGTGCAATTATGCCCCCTAATTTGCCTCTGTAATTATGATGAGAGCACATTAAAATCATGTAATTGCATGCATAATGGGTAATTAGGCATGTGTGTGGGTACAATCTGATAACTTGCACATTTAACTGTGGCAGTGGTGTAAATATTTTGCACAAAAGTTTTCATAGGCTTAACTAGTTTTAGAGTGCAAGTGTCCTTGGTGTCCTGCATGACGCCACTGTACAGACGGCAGCAATTGCATATATATTCCTTCACAAGGAAGTGAAATGCTACATTTTCCCCATACAAAAGCCTCCTTTGTGGAAGGAAGGCCGATAATTTTGTCTCTTCCTGGAAACAGTGTGGCTAAATGAATTATGGTGGATCTGTTCATTCAGTGGTGGGCAGTGCAGGGCGATCTCTGGCTGTTGCCATTGCATTGAGGTAAGTGCTAGCAAACACCAATATAAAAAGGTTGTTTGCCAGCATGAAGAATGGTTTGAAGAGCCTGTTTCTCCTGTTTATTTATTCTGGAGGATTATCAAGTCCACATTATCTGTTGTTTATCTGTAATTAGGCCAAAACAAGGTTTGCTTCATTCATGTTCTTGTTCCACCCATTTTTCAAAGTGTCACCTTAATCTTCTGTAATTATTGAGTACTTCACAGATCAAGTCAGTTTTGAAACCCATTAAAAATCCAATTAATGCAAAACTTGAGAATTCCTCTCTTGCTGTGGGACTGCCTCAAGCCCTAGCTTTGCTTGCGTGTGAAATGTTTTTGCCTTTGACTTCATGTACTGCAAGGATCACTTGTTTATTGAATGGCTCGTCAGCTCCTGCTGCATAGCTGTGATACTAATTGGTTGCTTGAATTTCATGAGCTTTCTAAGCAAAGATGTGGGATGTTCTAGTTCAGCCAAGTTTGATAAACTTTTCACTTAGTTCACGTCTATCTACTTCTCTCTCTGGCAGTCAGAATGCCAAGCAAGGTCTCCCATGGCCATGCACTCCGACCTGGATCACTCTCTTGCTCACAGAAAACTGTGGTCCCAGTGAAATTCATCTTCCCACTACAACTCCATCATGGCCGGGTGGCATCTGGCTATCCCAAGGCCCCAAATACTTTCTCACAGCACTAAGCAAAGGAAGTAAAGAGCTTACTGACCAACCCATGACTTTGGTGTTCATGACCTGAGAGCTGGCACCTCTCCACAATTGCTTTCCCTACCTCTCCGACCTGTCCAGGAGCAGCAAACTGACCCTATCCCCTCTCCAGCTCTCTGTCCAACTTTCACTCCTTTCTTGACTGTCACCTTGAAACACAAACATTCAGTTGTCCCTACCTCTCCAGAAAGTTTTGCTCTTGCTCTGGCCAAAACCTTGAGGATCGTACCCAGCTTATTTCCAGAGGACCGCAACCATCAGGGTTCAAAATAAAGAGCTGGTCCCTCCTAGCCCTTGGGACCAGCCCCTCTGACTCCTGCTCCCCAGTGGAAGGGGAATTTTGAAGGTAAACTTGGCTTATTGCCTGTTCAGCCTGACCCTGTTTGGAGAAGGGTGCAGATGGTTTCTCTCTGCAGTGAAGGTAACAGCACCTCTGATGTGCTTGGTAGACATTACAGTGAGCTTCTTCACAGCCAGACTGAGCAACCACCACAGTCTCAGCTGCGACTGAGCTGTCTTTACTTATCAGAGTAAGGCAATAAATGGCTTGGGGAAGTCTGAGTCTCTTCTGCAGCTAGGTTGAGGGCAAAGCCAATTAGCCCTTAGAGAATGACTTAAACAACCTGAACCTGCTCATTAGCTTTGTCATTGTCATAAACAGAGCAGGTCACACAGCGCTATTGTTAAGGTAGGCTGACCCCTTGCTCGCTGCCCTGTGAGCTCCCAGGGACCAGATGAGTTGGTTACTGCACACTGAGACGTGGCACAATAGCTTGTCTCAATTTTCTAATCAAAATTTACAGACTGCAAAGGTTTCAAGGGAAATAAAACCTATGAACCCAAACAGAAGACACAATGAAAAGACAAAACTATGAAGGTTGTAGAAAGAGCTGTTTAATCACTTGGCATTGCTGTGATTTTTGTAATGCCCTCTATAGCAAGTAATTTTGTCATTACACTTCTCATCATCGCTTTAAATAACCTGCTTTATTAAACAATGAGATTAATTAATCTCATTAGTTCAGATTTACTAGAAGACCCTAATGAATTTTCATTTAGGATTTATGTCTTATTCCTCTTAAGAGCCAGTGAAAGGATTTGGAATATGGGAAATTTCCTTGGTGGGCACTTGATGTCCCCTCTTTGCTGAGAGTAGATGGTTTTTCTGTGAAAAAAGACAGCTCTGCTATTACTAAGGGGGTCTCAGTCCCTGCCCTCATATCCCAGGGTTGCATGAGCCCTTGGACCACCCTGATAGTGAACAGGACCAATTTGTGTCAGGAGATTGAATAGTAATGAGAAACCAGGAGGAGCCTGTGAGAGAGGACTGTCTGGTCCATGACATGGAAGAAGAAATGACAGAAGTGAGCGGAGAGGAGCACGGGAGGACGATCAGGGGTTCCTCCACCCTCCAAAAATATGTGGCACCGCTTTACTGTTGGAAGCACAACAGTAACAGTCTGTGATGATGCTGTCTCTGAGATGAGATTACTGAAACGGGTCTGCGTCTCCGACACCTGCCAGCAGCCTTACCTGACGGGAGTCTGATCCTGCACACGGCTGTGCGCAACCTTCTGCCGTGGGAGGTTGCAGCCCAGTCACTGCGTCCCATCGGAATTCCTCGCGCCTGCCAGCACCGTGCCAGCCAGCTACAGGGTGTGCTTCTCCCTGGCACCTGGATCCAGAGTGAACGACTCGCCAAACCGCAGCAAAAACAGGAGGGAAGGCCCTTAGGGATGAAACAGGCAGATGGGAAAAAGCGGCAGGAAAAACTCCGAGCATCTGGCTGTGGCTTTGCGTCTGTCATATGAGGTTTGTTACCTTTCAGAGACACATATCTTAAACAATTTTCCACAGGATTCATCAGCTCCCTTTCAGTTAACTCAACAGTTGGTGCCTGGGTCCTGGCACTTCACATTTACCTTGTGATGTTTCCTTGTGCTCGAGCAGCGCTGGAGTGAGCCGCATCGCAGAGGTTTCACACATTGGGGCACCATCTAAAGGGCAGCCGTTATTGCACATAAATATTCCAAAGGAATCTATATTTACACAATGGAGGAAGAAGAAAACACAGCCTCCTTGCAGAACTTGCTGGAGTTAGCACACTTGTTTAAACAAAGCTTCTTTTAGCAGTATTGAATTAAAGCATCTCTTTAGCAGCCTTGCCAAAGGGGTTTCTTCCCTCATGCTCTGTAACTGGCATTCCATTGTATTCACCATTTGCAATTTTTTGCTTAGCTTCAAACCTCTGAATGACCCCAGCCCATGGAGGGGAACGTTGCAGTCAACCTCGGGTGAAGGCAAGCAAATTAGAGTGAAGGGAGAAGTGAGAAGCTTTCAGGGGAAATAGCTACACCTCCCAGGTTGGATTATCACTTTACCTGGGATCAGTCATTGTCAATTTGTCAAGAACTAGGAAGTTAACAATAGTGAATTGATCCCTCGGAGGATTAGTTTAATCCTACTGTGATAATCAATATAATAAGCACTTATTGGCTTTCTGTTCAAGCTGGTGCCTCTCTCCAGAAGAGCACACAAACCTCAAATAGCAAAGGAGCCTGCTGAGCTCCACCACTGGCATCAGGTGCCGGGAGAGGAGGAGGAGAGCAGGACAAGGTGAGGAAGGGAGCTCACCAGGAGCACACAGAGGACTCACTCTGTTCTTCAATCTTGACTTGCTCAAAAAAAAGTTTTATTTCAGGAAATGGGGGGAAGTCACACACAAACACCTCCCCCTTCCCCAAAAGCAAGTCAGAAAGAACATATTTATAGGAGAAACATAATTTTTTAAAAATTGCTGCCTTTGTTAGCATAGATGATATTGTCTTGGGTCAGGTCCATGTGTTTTGTGTCACAGCAAAGTTACTGAACTGCCTCTTGCTCACAGGCCATCAGCTGAGGTCCTAATTGGTAAAAATCCTTTACTTATTTCATCCCATTTCCTCCTGTTTAGCTTTTCCCAGGGCTTTAGTTCTGCAGCTGTAAATAAACATTCCACCAATGTCCCTACCCAAAGAGGCACTGAAAGGCTAGCAAGGAAGATTTCTTTCCTTATTCTTGGCATTCAGCAATATCAGCCCAAATTGACTCTTGGACCACACCTTGGGGTCGGATTGCAGTAGATTTGTAATGAGGTTTGGATACATGGGCTCAGAAAACATATCTTCCTTCTTTCCCTATCAGCTTCACCGGAACAGCTTTAAAAAGCTATGCAATTTCAAAGGAAAGCCATGCATGTTATTTTTCATGATGCAAAAGGATAAAGTCCTGGAATATAAAATTGGAAATGCAGTTACACTGAGAAAGTGTAAAAATGAGTGAATGCAAAGTTAAACTATTCCTGACATCAGCCTAGCTTTTAAAAGTCACTTAATGTCCTCCCGGGGCAGTCTCTTAATCACAGTAGGCTAATGGGAAGTTCAGAAATAGGTCCCATCACAGATGTTGCCTTTCAGAAGAGTCCTAGTTTTCAGGCCCTCCCCGTCCCATGGTTTATACCAGCAGGATACAGACAGGTTTTCAGAGCAGCACTTGGGACCCAGCACTCATTCCAGTGGACTAATTAATTTAATCAGAGCTCTCACCTTCTTTTCACCTTACTTACTAATTTCAGGGAAACATATTGCTTCTTTCAGAGATTTGTGAGAATATAAATAAAACATTGCTTTAGAGTGTTTACGCCTGTCTTGCCTTTTGAAATGCACCAGGCCAGTGATATGTTGATTTTTCTCACTAGACTCATTCCTCATCTGGAGAGTTAATTGAATTGCCATTTTATCTGATTTCATCCTTCCCAGAAAGCATGCCTTGCACTGTTACAATTTTCATGGCTTCATTACAACTTACACATTTATGAGCGTGGAAAGTATTAGCAACTCCTTTTTTTATACCCACACTATTCAGACTACGAAGAGGAGTTTATATCCTCTGCTGCAGAGCAGTGATACTGGTGACTGCCAGCACCTAAAGAGTCTCCCCTCCTTATTGTCCCAATTGGTTGTTGTATCTTAAATAGGCTGGGAAACTACAGATAGCTCCTGTCTAACATTATCTCCTTGTAGAGTACCAAGCCCAGAATCATCTCAGGACACCGATATTAATAAATGCCAATAAAACCCAATCTGCTCCCCGATCAGGAGACCTGTGGTTCTGTCGAGGCAGGACTGCCCTTTCCCTGTACATTATTCAAAGCAACACTCATGCTTAGTACAGCTGTGTCTATGGACCAAACAAGTACTGCTCCTTGCAGGACCAAGCCATTGCAGATGAGTACCAAGAAGTGGGTTTTGTAGACCTCTAAGGTTCTCCTGACTCTGTGTACAGGAAACATTCATCGCGGCAGAGAGAAGTGCTATAAAGGGGGTTTTGGTTCAGCAAAGCTGAAGGATGATGAAAAAGTTCTTAGGAGATAGGAGATGAAAATTGGAAGTGGAAGATTTAGGTTTAATGTACGGAAAAGATTTTCCAAGGCTCTTGAACAGACCATCTTTCACGAGAAAGGCAGTGGAGAACAGATTATTTGGGATGCTCTCAGTCATGGTGTCCTGAGCTTATAAACATTTACTGTGCAAATGATTTAGTGCATCTGAACTATCCATTGGGAAACAAAAGGAGTAATATCACTCCCACGTGCATAAGCGGTTGTCAAAACCAGACTTAGTACTGTTGACATGATTCAGGAAATTAGGGTGGATTGTGGTGGGTTGACCTTGGCTGGACATCAGCTGCCCACCAAGCTGCTCTGTCACTCCCCTCCTCAGCAGGACAGGGTGGGGAGAAAATAAGACGGAAAAAACTCTTGGGTCAAGGTAAAGGGAGTTTAATAAAGCAAAAGCAACTTCCTGGGAAGTTTCCACTTCCTGGGAAGAAGGGCTTCAGTACGTGTAGTGGTTGCTCCAGAAGACAAACGTCATAAATAATGAAAGCCCCTGTCCTCCTCCTTTCTCTCAGCTTTTATCACTGAGCAGATGTCTGGAATACCCCTTTGGCCAGTCTGGGTCAGCTGTCCTGCCCGTGTCCCCTCCCAAGATCTTGCCCACCCCCAGCCCACTGGTGAGGGGGGATGTTGGAGAAACAGCCTTGATGCTGTGGAGCGCTGCCCAGCAGTAACCAAAACACTGGGGTATTATCAACACCTTCCCACCCATCAATACACAGCGCAGCTCTGAGGGCTGCTGTGGGGAAAATTAACTCTGTCCCAGCCAGACCTAACACATGGAGATAGGGGCTACTCTAAAAAGATAGAGGTAGATTAAGGAGAGGGTGATTATCTCTGCCCATTGCTGAATCCAGGTACTGCTGGGCTCCAGAAGGGACTGAATGGTGCTGACAGAGCAGCCTGAAAATCTTTCAAACTTTCTTATTTTTCTCTGATTAGACTAATTCTCACAGAGGATAGGTACAAGCGTGTCGGAAAAAAGACTATTTCAGCTGATTTCCAGGACGAAGAGTTGCTCAGCTACCATGGTGTTGTATCCCAAAGGTGTACAGTGAATTAAACAGATTGCAATCAGGCCAAAATACTTCACCTGGAAAAGGCATGTAAGTTGGCATTATCAGCAACAAACTATATTCTTTAGTGTGGGGCTCAAGATCTTTTTCAGGTGACCTGGCAAGTAAAAACGAGCTTTAGAACAAAATTATATATTGGAGCCCTGCTCACAAAAAATGATTTTGAGAAATTAGAAAGACTGGAAAGAGACATCTGAACCTAATCAGGGCTTTTAACTGGGCATCAAGTGGTTGGGCCATAGCCAGTGGTGGTGTGGTCTGAGAGAGATGGAATGGGTAAGGGCTGAAACACAGATTTGCAGGGGAGACAGGCAGAGCCTTAGCCCTACTCTAAGTCATTTTTTCAGGTCCCTCCCAGTCTATGATGCTCCAGTAGGTTGAAAGCTGTAAGTAGGCAGCATAACTCAAAGATAAAGAAGGTCTCTCTACCCATAGCTATGAACAGGGTCACTTATGGGTGCCTAAAGCAGTTGTGAACATTACCATGAGAAATATCACTCACGCTGGTAATTTGTGAGTCTGTGTGTGCAAATGCATTTGCATTTGCGTGTGCCTCAAGGGAATGTATACGTTTTGCCTTCTCTACAAAACAGCTTTTTCTGTGAATATAATGAAAGCAGAGACATTTTTGTAACAGGACCGTGGGAATGGATCCGTAAGAAGCTCTCAGTTGACTCCTACACCCAGTGCACAGCCAATGGGCGCTGCTACGATCTACCGCCGTGGCGTTTTCTCATAGGCCGGACACTGATTTGTTACGTTCAGTAAGCAATACAAAAATAACAGACGCTGTTTGAAACCCCTCTGCAGACATCCTTTCAAACCAGAGACAGCTCATGCACAGCAGCCTCCAAACCCAATCTCTCTTGGCTCTTGGGCTGGTGCAGTGCAGCATCATGTCGAGGCAGTGCTTAGCACCCTCCTGAGCTGGCACAAGTGGTGCTCGGGGTGAGAAGGATGTGAGCCCCAAGTGCAAGGACTTCTCAGAAAACTCACTGCAGAATGACCTGGTATCAAAACGACTTACTGATTTTTAAGGTTAGTAGAAACTGCTCTGATCAGATAATTTTGTCTGTTACCTATATCAAACATATCTTTTACCATGTGCTTGAACTACTCAAATCCTAACCTGTGGTTCAGCAGTATGACATCTTTAAGAGGCAATGCCTAAACACCAAGTAAAAATTTTAAAACCTTATGATTTACCATTATTCTAGGAAACCTGCTGCAATGGTTGTTTCCCTCTTTAAAAAAGAGCAACATCTGTGCCCTCCTTCTAGTCTGAATTTCTTTGTCAAGTTTCACCTTCCAGCCATTGATGGGTGTTTTTTCCCCCATTTTTTTTTTTTCAGAATTTAAGGCGATTCTCACAATAATCTTTCCGTGTAGGAATCTCTGGACTGTGTTCAAGTCAGCTCTTAACCTTCCTTTTGTTAAGCTGAACAGCCTGAGCTGCTGTGGACTCTCACTGCAAGGCTGGCTGCAATGAAACATTAGGACATGATTATTTTGAGGCTTTCTGTAAATAAGTGTCTCCTTTGGGATTAAGAAGTGGGCATGAGGCACGCAGAGGGTCTGAGCGACACCTTTCTGGCTCAGCCCTAATTTCTGCAGCAAGTGATTAGGCATACCGCCAGCGTTTAAAGCACCGTCTGTTTAAGGAAAATAACATTAATGGAAGAGGTGTTCACCACAGGAACGACATGATTACTTGACTGCTGTTAATGAGGGCTGAGGAGCAAACTGCAGCCAGATACTGGATGAAAATGTTGCTGCTTCCTGAAGCAAAACAGGGAGCTCAGAGATGAAGTTCAAACGGCTCATGGAGAGTCTCCTCTCTGCGGCATGCAAACTCCAGAGCTGGAATGCTTTAGGATGCTGCCAGAAGGCCAGAAGCTTCAACCCTACCTAAAGCACATCAAAGACCATCAATGTCTTGAGTTGAGTTCAGACACTCAGCCACAGGACACACAATATACCTGTCTGGAGACCAGCCTGTGCTCCAGGTCTGCTTTTCCATATCGGGATGAGAATAAAGCCACTGAGTGTGCAGAGGGACCATCCCTGTGCCCACGGCTCAGAGCAAGGATGGATGGATCTGCCATGTGTGGTGAAGCTTTAGGTTTTGCCCCGGAGTTGTGAAAGATGGGCTAAAGCAAACATATCACTGGATAAGTAAGAAGGCATGCGAATAGTTCGACACTTTGCAATTCCAGACTTAATGTTATAAAACGTCTTAGTACAAGGTTTTATGTGGAAGACAAACAATTTTAAAGGAACATTTTTGGTTACTATTACTTAATCTGAAATCAATACATTGCTTACATGAAATAGAATTAAAGACTAGTTTAGAGTTGTCTGATTTCTTTCCTCAATAATAAAAATTGATCCACCTTTCTTTGAAAGTAAGGGAAAAAACCCAGCATAACCGACTGTTTTCAGCAACACTTGTGTAAAACCTTTACCTGAAATACCATAAAATAACTATTAATAGTAATTAATTCTACTAAAATACATCATCCCCCAAGAGACTGGGTCAGGTACTATAAAGCACATTAGCAAGCAGCTCCTGCTCTGAGGATTTTACGTTTCAAAAACGATGAAGGAGAACATCAGATGAATATGAGCATCTTCTCCTCTACCTCAGTGAAAAACTGAGGCATGGATTCAGTGCATGGCCATGCTCATTCAAGGAGTTTCTGGTAGAGTAAAACCCATCCCCAAACCCACAGTGATTTCTAGAAAAGTGATGACTATGCTAATAGATGTTAAGGCTGGCGGCAAAACAGTATTCCTGAGGCTAGTTAAAACTTCTCAATTTAAATTACAGTAAATGAGTGCCTGTCTCTTGGATAAGCCATTTGCTGGATAAGAATCCTGAAAAAGCTGATGAACTTTGTTCTGGACTTTCACTATCAGTAAATATCTCAAGGCTGCTCTCCAGGTAAGTCAATGAGAAATGTAAACGCAACTTCGTGAAGATAATACACGTTAGTTGTGGACACGTGGTGGCCTAAATTCAATGTGGCTTAGTTTTACCTCCTCCAGAGGTCTATGGTGAATGACAGTTGTCCTAATTCTGAATCAGAGTATGCACATGGGGAGATTGGCAGTTGGACTAAGTGATCATTATGGGTCCCTTCCAACTAAACTGTTCTATTCTATTCTATTCTATTCTATTCTATTCTATTCTATTCTATTCTATTCTATTCTATTCTATTCTATTCTATTCTATTCTATTCTATTCTATTCTATTCTATTCTATTCTATTCTATTCTATAGATTAATGAGCTTGGTCTTCATGCTTTGGGTTACTCTTCATGCTTTGAGTTTCCACATCTCTGTTTTCTTGTGTGTTCCTCTGCAGAGAAGCTGACACTGAACTTCGCTGCACGTGCCCAGGCATCAGGATGGAGGATCTGAAAACTTGATTAGGCCAATTGCTGGATATTTCACTAATGTTACTGCCACAAGCCAGAGCTTGAGTTTCCCAAAGCCCTCACTTGTTGATAAGAAAACACTGAAAACATCCACTTACAAAGCATACTTTGAAGAGAAAAAGTGACAATTTAGTCTTGCTCTTTCTGCACTTTGCAGGCTACGCCGTAGAGGCTACTAAACAGTCAAGATTGTGATTTACAGTGGCGCAGTAGATGTGCATCCTGAGAAGCAGCGAGTCCAGCTCCTTCTGTGCTTGAGTTGTGCTATAATTGATGGGTAAGTGTGAAACACATACACGTTTAGCTGGGAAGGGGCAGAGCGGCGTGCTTACAACACAGCATTGGAGGTGACTGGAGCAGGAGGAAGAGCCTGGTTTGATCAGAAGTGGTACCTCTGACTGGGGTCTATACCAGGGATGGAGAGGGCACTGCGAAGCACAGCTCTGCTGTGGGGAGACATGCCCCTGGCTGGGAGCACGTGGAGAATGGCTGGAGCCAAGGGCAGGCTCAGCACTTAGGTGAAGTCATTAACTAAGCAGTGATGAACAGCATTTCCAGGAGGAAAGGAAGATAACAAGTGTGGAAATGTCTGATAAATGGGAGGAAACGTGACCGTGAAAGGTGTCCCTTGCTGCCACCAGTGGCCCCTGAACAGGGAGGCCAGGGAAGGTGGCAGGGCCCTGAGGCCAATGTCAGCACTGTCCACCTGGAGCTGCCAGCCGCGGGCCCAGTGTGCTGAGACCAGACTGTGCAGCTGCCTTATGAGATGCCCCTTCAGTCCCTGCTGTGCAGAACTTACAACCTCCAGCAGAAAGTAACATAAATACATCGGATCGATTTCCTCGGACTAGCATAAATCTATGAAGTCAGCAAAGCCACACTGATTTACTTCCCGTGAGGAAATGGCCAATAAAGATGATGTTTAATCACTGTCTCTCTTCTTCTGCATGACACACGAATCATCCTCTGTTGCCCTCACACTGTGACTGACAGCTTGGGCTTGTCCACAGCCCCTTGTAGGATCCCAGACGCAAGGAAGAGAAATGTCAGCATTGCCCATGTAGCTGCTGATCTGCTCCAGAGGGAAACTTCCGTCGGGATGAGTCTCATTTTAGACTGTAATTTGGCTTTAACCTGCCACCCACCCCCTTTGATTTCCCTTTTCCGCTGTGTTAACACCTTTCTAGCCCAAAGCCAGGAACCCCCAGGGTGGCTGAGAGAAGGGCTGACAGTGAAGGATCAGGTTGATATAAAGGGAGAAGCAGAGCGAGATGCTGGACCCTTGAGGGAGTCCAATTGCTGGATCCCCCACAGGTGTCTCCATCCCCTCCCACGTCTCCATCCAGGCAGGGAGGCTCTCAGCAGAGCCCAGTCACTGAGGAGGGGGCTGCAGGGGCCCTTCAAGGGTTTTGCATTCCCCCGTTGGCCTCATTTTTGAGCCTCTGTCCATCATCTGCATTGGGCTTGGGGCAGGCGAGCCTCTGCTTCAACTGCCAGCACAACTCCACGAGTCCTCCCTGGGGCCGTTTCCACCCAGTTAGGCCATTTTCAAGACTGCCAGTGTTTGCCTAAAAGAGAACAGAGACTGTCATCTGGAAGAGCATTTGAACGAATCTCTTCCTGATTTGGTTTGGCTGTGCCTGATGGGGAGTTTGGATGGGCAGCTATGGCCATCTCCTCAGGGACTGAGACCTCCGTGTGGAAAAGGAAAGGAAAAAAATCAGCACAGGACCCTGAGATCCCACAGAAACTTTCCTCCACATCTGTTCTCCTTTTTTGTATCAAACACAAAAGCAATTTTCCTTTTCAAAAAGAAGTCCTGTTTCCTAGACTTCTTAGGAGTTTGGCGTCATGCTCTGGAGTTTCCATGTGGACATCCTTGATTTCACCTGCTTGAACATGTGTTACTAAACTGAGCTAATTAAACCAAAATAAAATCTTATTGAAAACGAAGCTATTCCTAGTTTTCAGAGAGAGCTACCCAGTCAAGGAGCAGATTATACCTCTGTTGAAACAGTGGACAAGTTTTGAACAATTTTCTTTTTACAAACCACCCAGTGAAAAGGGGCACACCAGAACACCACTGAGTTTTGACAACGTAGCCTTCCCTAAATGAGAGATAAAACACATTAATTTAGCACTCCTCCAGGACCCATACCTTCTTATGCCACCCAACACAGTCATGTTCATTCAAGAGTCCGTAGTCTCAGCCCACTTTTTGTAATATCTTCATGAAGTAAGGCACTTCCATCAGAGCGATGTACTGTGTTTTCACATAGAAACTATACCCCTAGCTATAGCTTTGACCAGCTATATGGCAGCAATAAATACAGAGCCGCGTCTTACCTGTATTTCACACTAGGATAGTTAATGCTTCTTGGTGCCTGATAGCAAAGGCTCGTCCCTTTTGGGCTGTGTGAAAATGCCTCTGGGAAGAGGTACAAAAGCTAAAAATTGCCTTGTCTTCACCAGGGTCTTAACTGGAGTAAAGTCAAGAGCACATCTATTATATTCATAATAAAGACAAGTCCTTCATCTGCTTGTAGCGTGGTACTTACAACATCAAGAGGTAACAGCATCGGAAATTGGTGCAATCAGTTCCCAGAACACAAGCCTTAACACAGTAAAGGGAAATAACAATAACACAAAAATAAATTGCTACAGTTACAGCTGTTTTATTTCTCTCATATTGGTAGAAATTTAATATCCCACTAGAGCTATTTAGTTGTTTGTTTTAAAGTTAACTTCGTCCTTTAGGAAAGGAATTGTGAAGAGACTGTGTAGATTTGTCTGATATCAGAGAAACATAAATCTCCCCTACTTAAAGCAGACAGTCAGTGGTCTCTGCTTCTCCTGCAACCAGCATGGAGGCTGTCTTGAAGGGCGTTACTCATGCCATCTGAGATACTATACTTAAATTAAGAAAAACACCAAACCCTTCTATGGAAAAACTGTCCCACATGCAATGCTGTCATTCAGTGTACAAAGCAAGAACCAGACACTGGGATGCTGCTGCTCCTACTTGCAGGATGAGGAGCCCTGAGTTGTGGTGGAACAGAGCTGTTCCGTCCGAGCATCCTGGGTACCCAACGTGCCTGTCGGTGAGAGACTGCAGGACACACATCACCCTGGGAACAGCAGCTTCATTCTCAGACCAAAGGCCCAGTTAATCCAGTGTCCTGTCCCTCATGGTGGCCAAAAAGTGGATCCAGGAAAGAGTATAAACACAAGGAAAATACATGTTATCCTTGCCTCCAGCCGTTTGCAACTCATGAACTGAACAAGTAGTGTCTGTGTGGCTAGTGACTCTCAACAAATTTCTGCTCCATGAACTAGTCCAGTCTCCCCCTGAAGCTGTGTAGGCTCCTTCTGGAGTTGCAAACACTGGCAGAAACCCATTTCTCTTGTTGGCTTTTCTGCAAAACCAGTCTCTCCTTGGTAAGCCTCCAGCATGAGCCAAAGGAGGTTGGACTCTGTGCTTCAGACAAGCATACTTAAGGGGAAAATAATGTTGTAAATTTTATATGAAGAAAATCGGAATTATGGAAAAAAAAATCCAGTGGAAGATTGGCTCTCACCCACAGGTGCCCTGTATTTTCACATGAGCTTGCAGTATTGGTCCTTACAACAAATTCTTCCTTCCTTTTCGGGTTGCATAAAATGGTGCCTGACCAAATTGCGCGTGCTGCCTCAAAAAGATAAAAATCTTGAGATGTTGTCTGGCCTGATGGGAAAGCACTGGGCAAACACTTGGGATCTAATGCTGGCTGTGCCTTCTGTGCCCTTCTTTCCCTTCCTTGCTTTTGTTTGTCTTGTGTGTCCTGAAAGGGAGTGTTCATGGCAGGGCAGCCTCTCACTAAGGACTCGTCCTTGGATCATCTCTGTCCTGTATTTCTGGGTTTAGCAGGGTCTGTGCACCTCAGATCTCTCTCTTCCCACCTCCCCTCCCAAATGCTGTGAGAAGAAAATGATGCCCTGCAGCAGTCCTGCTTCACAGATCCCAAGGCTGATTCAGGTCTGTCTTTACTTTTGCAGAGATACTTTGATGAACAAGTAGGCAGAACCTCTGCAGCTCCAAATTGCTGCTGTAAGCAACATTTATAAAATGAGAGACCACGTTTGGCAAAGCACTAACCTGAAAAAATGCCACTGAGCACCCACCACAGCACCAGGTAGCCTGGAGAGGACTGCAGCCACCGGCCGGCCAAGGAGGAGATCAGCACTAATAGGGACGTGTGTCACATTTGCACCCAGCATTTATGACCCCGTTCCCACTGACTAGATACAATTTTGGTGTCTACACTGAAAAACTCATGGGCTTCAGGAGAGAGTGAGACCTGGAAAACCTGCTCGTAATGAAACTCGAGATGGGTCTGTTTATAAAAGGCGTGGAGCTGACTTGTTCATCATTTACAAGTACCTGCATGTGACACATTTTCTGATGAGAGAGGGCTCTTTCATCCAGCAGGAAAAGGAATAATTAAGGATAATATTTATCACATGGACCTGGAAAACTTCAGACTTGAAATGAGGTGGTGAAATTTTTAACAAGGAGAGCCGTTAGCCACTCAAACAATTTATTTAAGCCTACAGTGGCTCTGACACCACTTGAAGGCCTTAAATCAAGGTTGAATATGATTGTGGGATCCCTGACGTGAGCAGGAGCTGCACTCTTGATATGGGCACTTTGGGCAAGAGGCTCTGACAGAGGTGGGAGGTAACCCGCATCATAAGCCAGCTCAGTTCAAGCTGAAGTTTTTCAAGTAGTGTCTTCTCTAATCCCCCAAATGGCACATTTTAAGCAACTTTAAACAAGAGGAAGTTTTACACAATACAATAAATGTTTTAAAACAAAGACCTGCAATGCATCTAAGGGGCTTGAATGATGAAGAAAAAAACTTGTTGTTTTTTTTTTCCTGGGGTTTCAGCTCTTCAACAATACTCAAGATCAGGGCAACATTTTTGCTGAAATGTTCAGCTTCAGGTTAGATGTCACTAACAGATGGCAAATTTCCTAAAGGTCTTGGCCAGCTGGCTGCATTCAGGGTTTGTGATCCTTTGACCTTCCACCTATGTACCTGCAGGTTATTTCTACAATTTCTTTGTTAAAAATAACTAGTGTTGATTTGCATCAGTTAAACACCTGGCTCCTGTTTTTGCCTTGCTTCTCTGTGCAGTTGCACAAGCTGTAATGCTGCTTAGAACCAAAGTTTTACACTCACTGATGTGTAGCAGGCACATACCATGAAAAGAGTTTTACCAGGAAAGATTATCCATCACTTTAAATAGGTCATGCATACACTTAGCATATGTTACATTAATTCCCTTACATGCAGCCAATCACAGTGGCTAATTGAAAATTTCTGAAGTCACAACCAAAGAAAATAATTTCTCTGATAATTAATAAGCAGGGAGTCTGGAAAAAGAGGAGAAAAAAGAAGCAGGGGCATGAAAGAGGAACTAGACTTGGTGTGAAGTTCAAAAAGAGTTGCACCCTACAGTGGACCCTCCAGTTGCTGGTGTAATTTATATTTAAAAATAAGTTGCCATCATCTCCATCTCCACCATGCACCCCGCAGCCCTGAGCAGGGAGGGACCCCTCAGCATCTTCTCCCAGGTCCTGCCATCTGCTTGGGAATGCAAGTGCCGAGGATGAGACTGATTTCAGAGTTTAACACCTCCCAGGACACACCGAGGGGCCGGTGCGAGGAGTGGAGGGCAGCACTGAGATGCCATTGTTGGGGACATGGTTAATGCATCACGTAGCACGAATTCAACCGGGACATTTGCTCCTTCCGATCATGCCCATGGCTTGCTTCAGCTGGGTTAAACTAATGCCAGGTATTTTTAACCGCTGCCCTTTGCAAATGCTGCACCAATGTCCTTGTTTATCAAATTTCAGGTCAGAGCAAGTTTTTGCTGAATTCTTAAAAATGACAGAGCAAATGGCTTCAGCCTTGCCTGCTGACACACCACCACATTACATGTCTGCTTCCCTTCTGAAATATGGAAAGCGTTCCCCAGCTGCACTGGCAGAAATGGGAGATGGATCAATTCCTCTGCATTTGTTCCCAGGTGCCTGTAGTCGACTGTCAGGATTGGGCTGAGTCCTTCAAGAATTGATTAAGTCAGTCCCTTCCTGACAATTATGCTCATGCACACGCTTCCAGCGTCACCATCCTGGGCTGTGCAGGCAATGTCTAGTTTGGTGCCAGCAGATCTGCACCAACACTGAGCGCTCCTCCACCCTGGTACCTTCCCTTCAGACTGAACTGAAATGCTGGAATGATTTGCAGGGCAGCTCAGTATGGGAATGTTTTTTTAAGACACACTGTAATACTGGTTAAGGACAGATGGTCTTGCAGGGACGACCGAGTTGATGTCTGCAAACCTCCTGGGCAGTCAGTTGCTTGATGTTTGTTACTGTGGTGGGTTTAGAAGCTGGAAACCTCCGTGCTTGGCAGTGTGCACAGCTCTGGGACCCTGTGGGGAAGTGGCAGACCCGTGCCAGGGGGTGGCCTTGGGGACCTGCTTTCCTCCGCAACTGAGCAAGGTCCTGGGCTTGGGGGCTTCCAGCACCCCTGCCCTCTCTGTAGGAGATGCTCAGACAGGGCAAAGGGGACTAAAAAGCATCAAAACAGGAGTTGTCAGGGGAAGCTGCTTCAGGTGTCCTTGCAGGAGCATGGGCTAGCAGCTTCGGTGAGCGATCAAAGCGCAACTGCAAAACATGAGTTTCCCTTTAACAACCAAAAACCCAAACAAAATGAAGCTAATAAATGCGTTCCCTTCCTACAGGAGCATCTCCCAGAAAGGTAAATCCCAGTTTGCATTTAAATCATGCTTATTTCACAGAAATTCCCCCAAGAAGCCCCTGGCAGTGAGGAACTGTTTCCACCCACTAGATCCGTGAGCATCATGTTGCTCCGATGTCTCCCAGCGCACGACACTTTTAGTAGACTCTGACTGGTTTCCCCTGTAACAAGTACTGGGTCTAAATGCATCAAGTTTAGTTTGAGATGCTTTCATGAGCTGCTGCTTTGCATCTCCATCGCCCGCCACTCCCTCAGAAGCTTGCCTTGCTTCAGCAATAATGTCACTTGGATATTAATTCACCTGGTGCCTACCTAGTGTCTCTCTTCATTAGCCAAGTACATCGTTCATGGCAAAGCTTTAATTAACGAAGCCAGAATTGCCCTTTTGCTATGTTATTCTCATTTCCTGGGGCCAAGCAACGTAACGCCCAGCTTGTTTTGTGCTTGGAGGCATCTCCTGGTAACTTCATGGAGAGCTTTGCCTCCATGAGGGCTGAAGAGGGATGAATCAACGGTGGGATGTCCCAGCTGGAGTAGCTGCAAGAGGGGACCAGGGGTGCAGAGAGAGGTCCTGGGCCGAGGACTGTGCTATTTATGGCAGCTGTTACGTATTTCTTTATGCGGGTCCACAGATCTGAATGGCTCTGTGATAGCCACTATAACAGACCACCAAAGGACAGCTTCGCCGTGACATTCAGTCTTCTCCACTGCCAGGGATCTCCTATGCTCTTCTTTGCCAGGCACACAGCTCCCAGAGTGCCTCAAACATAAATGGTATTTGCATTTTTACACGACGGGAAGATCAGCTGCTGAGAAGCGTTCTGCAGCCCACTCCCCAGCTGTGCTCTGAACATCTGCACCCGCCTGCCAGCAGCACGCTGCCGGAGGAGGGCACTGCCTCCTTTGCAAGAGCTCAGTGTTGTTTGCAGCAAAGCACAAAGACCTTGAATTGTCATCTCAAGTAAAATCCATGCCAGAGCTTCTTTCATCTGTGCGGCATTTTCAGCTCCCAGCAGCTCTGCCATGGCTCCATGGGAACACAGCACTCCCAAAACTGCTGAAGTCATTCAACTGGAGGTGCAAAGTGCCACACACCACCACCTCTCAGCTCCCCTTGTTGCGTGGAGCCCATCAACACAGCTGCCTGGAGCAGAACCTAGACACCCCCACTCGTCTTGGAGCCTCTCCCGGATGCTGGGAGACCCACACCCCAGCCCACCTCCCTTCCCCACCAGTCTCAGGCTGACTCCACTTCATGCTCCACCCAAAGCCCTGGAGCTTGCTCACATCCTGCTCACAGAGCTCAGCAGCTTCTGCACATGGGACGGGGTGCTGGAGTGATGCTGAGACTGGCTGAAACTTGCATAAAACTTGCAACCCATCTTCATCACAGCAGCTGACTCATTACCTGGCTTATAAGAAAGCATGGAGGCCAAACCAAAACTGGATTAATGTGGCCATGGATGCCCTTGGACAAGCCCAAGGCCTGGCCACAGAGCAGAGCCCGGTGGGAATGGAGTTGGCAGGGGCTGCCATGCTGGCCAGGAGCGTCACTGGTCCTGGAGAATAACGGGAAGTTGCCCGTGTTGTGCCACACAATTTCATTTTAAATGATTCCTCTACCTGACTGTGCCATCCTGGGCTGAACAAGGCTGTTGCTTGCTGCTGCTTTCAAGCGGTGAAGATTTAAAGCTATAAAATAATAACTGCGTTACGGTAGGTCTGGGGTGGTAAGTATTAAAGCTCCTTAGCCTTTCCCCTTTAAGGGGATTGTTTAACAAAGACAGTCCCACTCACCACTTTACTCCATCTTTATACTAAAGGGTACCAGTAGACCAGAAAATTATTTTAGATTTCGAAGGAGCTTCATTTCTGGAAGGTGCCTCTGAGTTTTCTCATCCATAACCACAGAGAGGGAAGGTTTCTGAATGGCAATAACAATCTGTTGCTGCATTCACTTCCAGAGAGATATAATACAGTGAAAGACATCCTTCTGACAAGACTCGCTGAGGAATAGCACGCTGAAAGCATTCAAGGCAACTGGGGAAGAAATGTGAGCCAATATTTCAACCAGGTTCCTAAATCATCGGATTTTGGCAGCGACACAAAAATGAAGAGAAAACACGGAGACCTGAAATCGGTGGCAGCTTTAGGTCACTGTAAATGCCTTAAATAGCTTCCTTCCACAATTCCAGCTATTCGTGCAAGTTGGTATTGTTTAGTTTGTCACAGTTTTTTATTCATGGTTGCATTCTCGTGCCTTCCCCCACCCCCAATGAGGGGAGCAAAGCCGAGGTGGGGGCTGGAGCACTCCCCCAACCCCAACTCCCAGGTGAGGAGCATGGCCAACTAGGAAGCTTTCACCTAAGTAAGCTTGATAGTGCAAGCCATGGGAGCAAGTTGGCTTTTTGGCAGAATCATGGTTGGTTTCCACTGCTAATAGCTCAAGAATTTGGTGGCTTTGATGCCTATTTAATTTCAGTATAATGAACATCACTTTTACTATTTAACCTCCTTGTATTCTGCAGTAGATTTAATGTTGCAAAGCACAATTTATCAGTCCTGGAGAAGCGTAATATGCCTGAATGCTGTTATAAATGGTAGTAGAAGGGCCATGTTCTGGCACAGCCCCTCTAATTTATTTAGGTACTTACATGGCCTTCATCACCATAGTTACCTGAGTGCTATCATTAATGAATTCATTAGCGTTAATGTGCCTTGTGTGATTTTACCCTGGGAGGGGAAGGAGTGTTGTGCCTGGTTTGCTGAGAGAACTGAGGCAAAAGGCAGAGGGACATGTTCAGTGTCACACAGAAAATGTCTATCAGGAGCAAGAGGCAAAGTAAGTTCATGCGAGCCTTGGTGCAGGGCCACAACTGCACAAACATGTTTTTTTACACTTCTGAGGATTGACAATCAACATATAACTGATGGCAGTTCTCTGCACTGGGATGACTCTTGCACCAAAAACCTACACGTGCATTACAACTCTTATGAACCAACTGTCATATTTCGATTTCCAATGCAAAAAAAAAGGTTATATTTTCATGTGTATTGGGTTTGCGTGGCCACGTTTTGGTAGCGGTGGGGGTACAGGGGTGGATTCCGTGAGAAGCTGCCAGAAGCTTCCCCCATGTCCGATGGAGCCAGCGCCAGCCGGCTCCAAGATGGACCCACAGCTGGCCAAGGCCAAGAACATCAGCGATGGTGGTAGCACTTCTGAGATAATGTATCTAAGAAGGGGAAAAAACTGTGGGAGAACAATTGCAGCAGAAGAGAGGAGGGAGAATATGTGAGAGACACAACTCTGCAGACACCCAGAGCAGTGAGGAAGGAGGGGCAGGAGGTGCTCCAGGTGCAGCCCATGGTGAGGTAGCTGTGCCCTGCACCCATGGAGGTGACTGGGGGAGCAGAATTCACCTGCATCCCAGGAAGGACCCCACGCTGGAGCAGGGGGATGTGCCCGAAGGAGGCTGTGACCTGTAGGAAGCCCACGCTGGGACAAGCTCCTGGCAGGACCTGTGGCCCCATGGAGAGAGGAGCCCAGGCTGGAGCAGGTTTTCTGGCAGCACTTGTGACCCCGTGGTGGACCCACGCTGGAGCAGGGGAGGAGTGTGAGGAGTCCTTTCCCTGAGGAGGAAGGAGCGGCAGAGACAATGGGTGATGGACTGACCACAGTCCCCATTTCCTGTCCTGTGTGCCACTCGGGGGAGAAAGGAGAGAAATCGGGAGTGAAGCGGAGCCCGGGAAGAAGAGAGGGGTGCGGGGATGGTGTTTTTAAGATTTGGTTTTATTTCTCATTACCCTTCTCTGATTCGATTGGCAATAAACTATGTTAATTTCCCCAAGTCAAGTCTGTTTTGCCTGTGATGGTAATTGGTGAGTGATCTCTCCCTGTCCTTATCTCGACCCAGGAACCTTTTGTTATATTTTTATCTCTGTCCTGCTGAAGAGGGGAGTGATAGAGCAGCTTTGGGGAGTGCCTGGATCCAGGCAGGGTCAACCCACCACATCATGATTTGTCTGTACCTTCACAACTATCGTAATTTGCACTTCTGCAGAAATCTCTGACTGACCAGGCATTAAACACAGCACTGGACCATGGTTTGTCTAACCCTGCTTGGCAAGATGCTCCGGTCCCCTCAGCTGTGCCTTGTCCCAGCTGGGGGATGCCACAAGTTTTTGCAGTATTTCACATCACCTTCACTGTGGGCACGGGTTGTTTTAGTCAATTTTCTGGGTGTGAAGCTTCACTTCCTAGACAATTCCCTGAGAGAATGAGTTCTGACTCTTGCCAAAGGAAACAATTATCAGGGCTGAACACCAACCGGTTTGATTGGCCTTTTTATCTCCTAAAACTCTCAAGAGAGAAGCAGTCACCATCTTCACACCCTGCTGAAGCCAGCTCTGAATTCAGGTTTCCAGTGTTTTGGGGGCTTTTTGTTCTAAGATTAAGAGAGTTTAGTGGGTGTGAATAATGTCCTGACTCCTTGGGAAAACTGTGCAAACAGATGAATCAAACAAAAGTTCCTAGAAGTAGAAATATGTGAATTTGCCCTGACCATAAGGAGAAGGGATCTGTCCCTGGAGATACTCAGAATTGAACTGGCCCAAGCCCTGAGCTACCTCATTTAACTTTGTATCTGGCCTGCTTTAAAAAGGAGCATGGGCCAGGTGACATCCAGACGTCCCTTCCGACCTAAATTACCCTCTGATTCCATTAATTTAATATCTGATCAAATATCACTGACCACAAAATCATAATAAAGCTACTTCACTTGAGTTTTAAGAAATATTAAGTTAATCTAATAAGGAAGTAATTCATCATTTCCAAGTCCCATCTAGCAGAGTGAGGAGTACTTACACTGAGTTGGATAAGCAAGGGGAGATGGGCAACATGATGGCAGTGTCTGTTCAGTGCTAATAAATGCAAAATCACTAGGACCCTCGCAAAGACCCTGTCTCACCTTGGTCTGCTCAAAGGTGCACTCTTAGCTTGCTACACTGACCGCTGCTAAACATCTTGTTTTTCAAGTCATCTAATGCCTTTACAACAAACTGGTCCTCTTCAGTATTAGCAATACCTCTCACCAAGGAAACTTCCCCGTGGCTGATCAACAGGGAGGGGTCTGTACCTTTTATCTCAGCTTCTTCCCAGTCAGCAGGTCTGTAACAGGTTGGCCTCTCTCCAGGAGACTCTGCTCATCCCTACAGATGCTCCTCTCCCATTGGCTGCATATGGAGCCAAACTCCTTAGCACAAGCACCTCAGGTAGACACCCCAAATTCTGCACCTAATACTCATCTGTGGTTCTTCCTCTGATGTCATGAATGTCCCTATTAAGTAGGACCTGTCAAAGACATATCTGTAGTAATCTCTAGCAGTCACCTCTCTCCATCCCAAGACACCCCTGCTCAACATACACAGACACCTTCCCTTTGGCCAACTCCCTAACCAGCTCGTATTAATGCTGGTATTAATCCCCAGCATCTCTACCTTTAGTAATAATTTCCTGTGGGAACAAAGTCAAATGCTTTACTTAAATTAGATAGCCTGGATCTGCTGTTTTTCCCTTATCTAAGAAACTGTTTTCATATATATATATAAAAAAAAGATATGCAATGTCTGTGTTGTAATCTAACATTGATAAAACCATGATGTAATTTATCCTGTCTACCCTTTGCTTTCACATCCTTAATTACTCTTTCCTTCAGAAGGTGTTTAGAGACTGAGCAGAATATTGAGTTCAAACCATCAAGGCTAGAGCTCCACAGGCCCCTTCACATATACAGGTTTTTTTAGTACAGTATATGCTAAACCCACAAAGACCTGACTCTCAACCTCAGTGCCTCGGCTTGCCTTGCTATTGATGCTGACGTTTTGTGGTTGTTTTTTTTTTCACTGCTGAAGGTAAAGAGGATAGGCTCTACCATAGTTAGCATGAAGCAGTTGGAGGTTTTCTTGCTTTTGTATTTTGCAATTTCTGCTGCATCACTTTCATTTCATAAAGTGGACGGAGGGTTCAGACTCCTACCCAACCTTCTCCTTACAGAAAACAAAGGAAAATTCATTTGACATTTGGCCTTTTCTCAATTATCCCTAATCTTCATTCTGTTTAGCCATTTTGATTATACAACCACATAACTTGTTGCAACAGGCTCTTGGCCATTCTTTTATACTTTCTGACCTCTGAGGTAAAATTTACCTTTCCACACATCCCCTGTTCTGTTTGCTGGGAAGTCTCTGCTCATTCTCAGTATCTTCTCTCAGGTTCCTGTATGACCAGGAAAGTCTGTGGCTTTACCCAGCTAGTGGTGGTGTGCTTGTTTTATCTCCTGGTGGGTATATAGAGCTTGCAGTACCTCTTGCCTCCTCCACATTTGCATGACTGAGCTCTCTTCACGCCCCCCAAGTTTCTCTATTAACTGTGTCAGTTGTGAAAATGATAACAGGGTTAACACAGAGTGTAACAGAGTCCTCTGCTTAACATGAGAGAAAGAGCAAGTTAAACACTAGACGACACATGGAAAATAATGCAGAAAAAATTTGCAAGCTACTATGTGACTTGTCTATATACAGTATTGATTATTTTATGTAGAGCAGGAATTAGTGCAGAAAAACTTTACAAAGAATGGAGACTTTGTAAACCTCCTCTGTTCACAATGAAGTTGGTTTTCCTTACGCTGGAGACCAACAGCAAGGAGCATAATAAACCTACGCAAAATAATGAGCGATCTGCTGGAGGGAGTACTGGGAGCCCTCCTCTCCCTGTCCTGTGCCGCAGGATGAGGGCGACTTCACGGAAATGAAACGGTAGGGAACTCTACCTTGATACAAGAGCTTAGCATGGAATTAGACTGTCTAATTAATTGTCAATAAATGTTATAGAAACTGAAAGAATTAACGGGATTCAAGAAAGGATTGGAAGCTGATATAAACACGGCAGCAGAGTACAATTAAATCATGTGCTCGTGAAGGTCTGTGTGTATTTCTGTGTACTCAGTGCATATCCATGTCGCTGTGTGTTTCTATACAGACACAGATTTACTCACCTCTGTTTGTTGGACATAAATATATCATAGACTCATAGAGTGGTTTGGGTTGGAAGGGACCCTAAAGACCATCTAGTTCCACTGTCCACTGGCAGGGACACCTTCCACTAGCCCAGGTTGCCCAAAGCCCCATCCAACCTGACCTTGAACCCTTCCAGGGAGGGGGCAGCCACAGCTTCTCTGGGCAACCTGTGCCAGGGCCTCACCACCCTCACAGGGACTTAGATCTCATCTAAATCTCTCATGTGTCAGTTTAAAACCATCACCTCTCATCCTATCCCTACGCCCCTGATCAAGAGTCCCTCCCCAGCTTTCCTGTAGCCCCTTTAAGTCCTGGGAGGCCTGTCCTCAGCTGTCGTAACCTGCCTGCTGGGTCCATGTCGTTGCCAACTCCGCGTCCCGCTCTTCCCATCTCAGATAACCCGTCTATGCAGCCATTGTCTGAGCCAACCTCATGAGGTCTCCGGTTCCACACCGACGTACGTGGTTAAATGCTTCAGATTGCTTTAAAACTGCAACTGGAAAGCAAATCCTCGGTTGGGTTTTTTAAATATATAGCCTGTTCTCTAATGCTTACTGTATTTTAATCTTGGAGGTAGGCATGTAGCTGCCTGAGGCCAATCAAAGGTGCAACTTTTGGTAAGCTGTTTAATGGTCTGAGCTTCTTCCTTCGCCCTGTTGGGAAAGAGGAGAACAAGCGCTTCTTATCATATTTGTATAATTAAAGCAAAAAAGAATATTACAACCTCCACCCTCAGTCACAACAGGGAATTCAGGAGTGCACGATGCAGTCAAATACTATTATTTATCAGTCCTAGACTGAGAATAGCTTTTATGAAAATCCTTTATTATCCTTTTAATCAAAGACAGATGAGGCAAAACTATCCTATGGCTAACTCATTCTATCCTTTGATACCTCTCTTACTGTTTTACCCTTATACATATTTTCACTAACATATTTTGCCCAGTTTTCTGGGAATTAGTGGTTGGGGTTATTTTTGGTTTTGCTTCCAAGTGTTTTGACTTAGGCGTGAATGAGGGCACTGAGCCTTTGCTCTGCTCACAGAGCCAAAACTGTGGGAGCCGTTTTTCCATCCTGTTGATGGTGAGATGGTGCTGTCAAATTAGATATGGACTACAAGGTCCAATTCTGAGCTTCATTGCACAGGACAAACCATCCCCATTGCATTTTTTTCTTCATCGAGAAAGACCCCACAAGCAGTAACACAAGGCAACTCGTATACTCCGTACAATTCCTTCCTCTTGTCTCTATGTGACGCAGTCATTTGATATTTTGGTTTCAGTGGAAGATGCTGTGATACAGTGCTGCCATTATCACCCATCAGAGACCAGCATTGTACCCAGAAGACAGAAATTGAGAGATTCATATTCATTTCTGTGAGGGTCAAACTGCAACCTTTTTAAGTGATTCTCATTGTGAGCCTTCCCCCATGGTGTGGCACTAAAAGTGGTACCTGAATTAATCCCACGCTTTGCTGTTGATTTATTTTCAGAATACAGATGTGTTAGTCTAAAGGAATAAGAAAGAAATTTGTTGGAAAAGGTAATAGTTCAGGTTTGAAAATGTGCTGAAGACTTCTCTATGTTTTCTACCTGTACCCATCAAACCAATTAAAAGTGTTACCTCTCTGTGCAGACTTGACCTCACTAGTGTATGTAAAGTCTGAGAAGGAATTCAAGACATTCTGAATAAAGTAAAGGCTGAGTAATGTAATAACGATAGCAAGCTATGAGCCTTTTTCCTCTGAAAGTTGGCTGAAATCCTAAATTAAACCCTTTCATCCCAGCAACTGGTTTGAAACTCCTAGTTCAAACCGAAAATAGTCAAAACCATCCCTTGAGGAATGGAAAGCTGACCCATCTGAAATATGATCTACAGTGCATATCTTTAAAAGTTCCAGTAATCCTCATATAATTATTGTATGGTAGACTCTTTTTTTTCTTTCTACTCCCACATGTGCACTTCAACAGAAAAACACTCTTTATTTTTCTGTTTTATGAATAATACAGAAATACATAAATAATAGAGATGTTATTAATAAAATGGCCAAATATGTATTCCCCTCAAAATGCATGAGTTTGAATGGAATGTCAAACAGATTACTGGATGAATATTTGATATTTTAATTTATTGGGTAATTTCTTACAAGAATAGCTGAAGTCCTCAATTAGACTTCATACCCCTGGTCCTCCATCACATCTGCCACCAATTCATGCCATGTTCCTCCCACTCCTACGAACCTGCATCTCAAGAAAGATTGGCAGTTGCAAGAGCAGTCAAAAACTACCTTCATGCTGACACTGAGACTGTCAGTCGTGAGCTGTCCCTCAGGATAGATCAAAACAGTCTTGGGGATGCTCGAACTTGCCCTGGGACTCGATGTCTCCTCTTTCTGGGGTGCAAAGACATCTCCTCACAGCAGATGTCTGAGAGCAGATGAGCTTTGCACAGCAGCAGGCACAGATCCCCACCTGGGAGCTAAAACCAGGGTCCAGCACAGCCTCAAATCACGCAGCAACAGCTTCAGACTCGTCTGCAAAAAGACAAGCTTTTGCACAAGCTGAAACCTCCCACCCAACAGGCGTGGGCACCGCAGACAGCAGGGCCAGACCTCAGCGCTGTGGGATGGTGGGAGCCTGGTCCTTGCTTAGCTGAGACTACGGGGGCTCTTGCTCTGAGGGAGGGTGAGGCCCACTACTGCAACGCTGCTGCAGGAGCAAAAAGCTCATGTTCACATCAGTTCCTGCTCCTGCGTGCCCAAGGACCAGTCGAAACAGCAGAACAACTCCTGGAAACCCCACAGCAGTGATTAAAGACACAGGGGAAACATGCCCGTGGAATGAAATTAAATACACACATGCTCTTGAGCCCGCTGAAATTTTATTTAATTAATTTTTCAATCATATTGAAGTGGAGAGACTTCATGCCATTTTGACCCAAGTTGAACTGAAATAGGTTTGTGGTTCAGCTCAGATCACTTCCATTTTTCAGCCTACCTTGCTAAGCAGTTTGCGAAGATGAAAAAGAGACATTAGAAAATAACAGAAGGAGAAGAAAAGTCTGACTCACCTGAAACAGGAATAGAAATGCATCTTTTCTGAAAATAGATGAAAAGGAAGTAATTTTTGTCTTGAATCCACCTGAAAAACTCATTGCCATAAGCTATTATTGAGGTGAACAGCCTTTTACTGTTAAAATTATTAGACAGGTGTGTGTGAAGTACCTAATAAACTGGATGTAAATTAAAAGGCAGATTTTTCAGAAAACTTAGTGCATATTAGACAATTACACTCTTCTTTAAAAGCCAGGAGACATTTCCATTGACTTCACCTAGACTGCACCTAAAAGCATCTGGTCTCAAATTCCACTCTGTTTTAGTCTCAAATTCCTGTCATTGGCCTGAATCAGGATAAATAATTAAATTCGCGATGCAGAAGAGTTTTGCAATGTCTGACATTAGTTCCTGATGAACGAGAGCCTGTCCAGCAGCTGCACATCAGCCCCACTGCAGCATTCCCTGTGCATACAGGAAAACGCCTAAAGGTGCAGGTACGTTTAGATTATCAAAAGCACATCGGCCACCAAAGCCCAGCAGCTGCATTTATTGGACTTTAGGAGGTGTAACGTAACCTAAGCAGACATTTCCAAGCAGCTCCACCCCAAGGGCTTGGTCGGGGCAGATGGAGAACTCGCCCCCATCTACTCCAGGCTGGCACAGACCATTGCCTATTGACCGTTGCACAAACCCCACTACTCCAGACACTGCACATTCCCCTAACATTTATAATAAGTGTTTTAAAGGTCTTAAAAATCAACCAGTGTCCTTTGTCACATGTGTCCAGGGAAGCCTGGCTCCTCTTGGTACTCTGGGTCCAGCTGAACCGGGTTCCAAGGGAAGGGGTTATTATCACCACTACATTTTGGAAAAAAAACTAGAAGCCTTGCCTAAAATTGCTTTTCAAAGCAGAGCAATGTCCAGACTGCGTGATCCTCTACGTGAACCTCCTGGGGTGATGGCAAAGACTTCCGTATGCTCAGAGGCACTGTGCAGCACTGCACGCCCCTGAGGATGAGTGTCCTTGTTGGCAAGGTGAGGGGCATATGTGGTGTCAAGAGCCATGCTGAGACCGCTGGCAGGCTGCTGGCAAAGCTGTCCCACAGAGTGGTCACATGGAAAGCAACCCTGATCCGCTGCCACCACCACGCCGTGAAGCAAAGGGGTTTCCTCCACTGTGCGGGTGTCTCTAAGGCTCTTTTCTAGTCTGTGGGGTACCTGTCACTGGGAAAAAGTCACCCTTTGGGCTAAAGAGAGGGGATTACTCCAACCTGTTTGTCTCCATCGTTATGCTCTGGACATAATGATGATCAGAAGGTCAGTGAAGCTATCACCATGTGGGACAATACCCAGCCTAAACTTTCCCTGGCTCCTAAATTACTCCCAACCAGCCTCCAGGATCATGCTCTTGCACCTCTGTTAGTGCCATGAGTCCAGGGACACTGTGGACCTAAAGGTGACTTGGTAGAAACCAGCAAGACCCAACTGCAAGTCTCTTGCTGCAGCTCTGGTGAAGATGCTCCCTGGACATGTCCCATGGCAGGAGGGGGTCTGGCAGGTCCTGGAGCCAGTGCTGGGCTCCTTGAAGCTAACAGCCTTGGCAGCATTTGCAGCCTTGCTGGTCTGACCTCTCCTACAGAAAAAAACCACCTTTAAAACACCTGATGATGAAGACATAGCTGTTAAATGTGCTGGGTGCATGGGCACTGGCTCAGATTGGCCAGTATGAAAATGGAGTAGACTTCATCCAGGTGCCTCTGTGAGTTTCTTTAATGCACTACGTACAAGGCCTAGGTTGGATGGATAATTAAGATGAAGAAGTTGAACCCTGAATCCATCCCTTGAAGCTCCATAAAACTCTTTGTGGCAGTTTATGGCATCAGTTGGGGGCCAACTGAGGCAAGATATAAATGAGGATGACAAAAGAGTCTTTGTCGGTTCATCAGTAAGAGCTTTTGGTGAGAGTCACTTCCCAAAAGGGAATTATCTCCATTTATCAACATTTAGAGGAGGTTAATAGCTCCTCTTATTGGGTGGGGATGCAAGCAAGCTCATTTCAGGAATCAGAGAATGAGAAGGCATCCAGCTTCTCCCAAGATGTGCTCTAAGATGAGAAACCATCTTCCCCCTGCATTTGTGCAGCCCCGAGCACATGGGAGCAGTAGCCCAGGACAAGCTCCTGCTTAGGAATGAGCACGGCCTCTTGCCCTCCATCTCTCCTGGCCATCCTCAGCTGGCATCAACATGTGGCTGGGAAATAAAGTCCTTTAGAGCCATTGCACTTCCTAGGCTTTTTTCTCCTTTCAGGCTTGTCATGCTAATTTCTAGCCTCATGTGCCAGCCATGAATCTTAGCTTAAAATCAAAGCATTTCCAAGCAGACTTTCTCAGGAGAGCCTCTGACAGAGGCGAAGCCATGTTTGCTACCAGAAGGAGACTTCTCAGGCAACAAAGTGCATTGCAGAGCTGTTGAAAGCCTGTTTCTCTGGGGTTTCGTAGCGTTAATCAAGGCAGGCATGGGTGTTCAGTTTGAGAGTCAAAAAAAAGAACAAAAAACAAGACATGAAAATCCACAAGAAGAGAGAGAGGTTCAAGGAGGGGCAGGTAATCAGGGACAGACAAAGCGAGGTCCACAGCAGCAATACTTTAAAAAAAAAATCAATATAACCCTTTAAGAGGAGGTCTTGGTTTGATTGCTGTTCTTTTACATGAATAACAATTACTGGGCCTGAGATCTGCAAAGTGCCTCCTGTTATTACACTGCTGCTCTGCTGCCTGACAGGAGCTATCATTTTAAAGAGGACGATACCAAGTTGGGTGTCCACACTTCTGAAAACTTTTTTTTTTTTTTAATTTTTGCCTTTAAGAATGCTCTATTCAGCATAAACAATTTCAATATGCTTGTTCAGGCCCAGCTGAGGGCAGAGACCAGCTGCAAATCTCCTGGTGCTTGGGAGAGGTGGCAAAGCACCACAGCCCCCACCTGGGAGGGGGCAGGAGCTTGTGGGTCAGCGGCATAATGGAGGAGCTGCCAGAGGTGGTGCTCAGACTGGATATTTGTCCTTGAGGGCAGGGTTTTCTGGTCTAAATTTCTTTTGCTTTGGTCAGTAACAGCACCAAGGGAGGACCAAAAAAAAATTAAAAAAAAAAAAAGTTTCTCACGGAGGATCACACAAGAGAAAACCAGCGGCACACAGCCCAGGGACCACACCAAAGATGTTATCCTTGGGGGCAGGCGTTGCTGAGCTCACAGTTTGCATCATGGCTATCCCAGTGCTGTGCCCCAAGGAAACATCTGGAGCAGTTTGGCTGCTGGAGCACAGGGAGATGTGAGCTTCACCTCCAGAAAGATGCTGTGCGCAGCACACGTGTCCTCTGAGTATCTCTGATACGGAGCTGGTACAAAACATAAAGCAAGTTGTAACCTCTGGAACCCACCTCTCCAACACGAGCAACTCAACACCCTCCAGAAGAAAAGCATAAAAAAGCAAAGGCCACACCAGCCACACACACCCAGCCCCCCTCTTGCCAGCAGTATGACACTGCGGGGGCAGCTGCTTTGCAGGTGTAAATGATTACACACTGATTTGCACCAGCTGGCAGGCTGGTCCCCTCAGTCAAAAACCTTCTGGACTCTAATGCAGTTACACAGTGTTCACCCTGCTGAAATTTTATTAACACTTTCTCCAGACACCTCTAAGCTCCCTGTCCACGGCCATGAATCATCAGCGGCACTCGCAGTGTAATAGCCCAGCAAAAAATTAATTTGTTCATCTCCAGGTTCCCCAGAAGTGTGAGACTCGCAGAGCCGATCCCTTTGCACCTTCCCGGGAGGTTTCATCCCACGTGGCCCAGGAGCATCGTGTACAGGGAAAACCTGCCTGTGCCCGCGAGGCAATGCCCAGCATCCCATCAGCTCCCCTCCAAGCCCCCAAACTGAATTAAAGTGAGTCTATTCTTTTTCATCCTTAACCACAGTGAGTTGAAAACTGGAGTGGGTTTCTCTGGAAGGGGAACTGCCTTCCTGCAAGGATTTGGGGTGAGAAAGCAAAGCAGGATCTGGTGGTGCTTCATCCCTCGGCCCGCGGCCAGCAGAGTGCACTCAAAAGACATCCTCTGCTTGTGCGAAGCTCTCCTGCTAATAAAATCCATCCTGTGTTTAATATGTAGTGGCTGTTGTGAGGAGCTACTGAAACTTAATTGTTTCCCCCTGCATTATGAAGAAGAATAGAGACGCTCCAATGGGATTTCATTTTATTCAGGGAAATAAACTCGGTCTGATTGTGTTATTTTAAATAATTCCCAGGATTCATTTCCATAGTGCAACGGGGGCAACTTCACCAGCAGGAGTGTTGTGTATTAATATTTCCCTTTAACTTAACAAGAATTCACTTTTTTTTTCTGCTGATAATGCACAAGACACTCATTATTTTTGGAATGTCAGCCTTATTGGAGTTATCTTTGTGCACTACTTGTTTGTAAAATAGCCAGGCTATAGTAAGGACTGCAATTTTTAGTATTTTGTTTATTATTGCTCCGATGTCCAACTTCTTCTGTTGCCTGTAATTTGAAGCTTGTGCCCACAATGTAGCCAATACATCGAGCAGCCCCATTTTTCCTTGGTTAATTAAATGTGACCCATTTCTTTCACGCTGTCCTTCCCTTCCACTCCGGGGAATCGCTGTTCACATGCCAGTCAGTGTTAGTGCAGCAGGGCAGAATATTATTTGATTATTTGACACAACAGTGCTGCATTTTGCAGCCAAAACTGTGCATACGCACGAACAGGAACACACACGTCTTGCTGGTGCAACAACATTGCCATTGTAGGAAGCCAAAACCAGACAGGGGATGTGTCTGAACACCGAGGGTTTAAGTAAATTTAGCTGGCCCATCCCTCCAGGGATGATGCGTCGGTGTGGTGGATGGGACCGCTGAGCTTATGAGGATCTAAGAAGGCCTCTTCCTTTCCTCCTGGCCCAAGGACTTGGAGGGTATTTTATTTTCCACGTCACAGCTGGCGTGCCTGGTGCTCGCTGCAGAGCACAGCCCTGCTCCTCTGCAAGCCCTGGCCCCAGCTCCCCTGTCCTGCCCATGACCACAACTCATGGAAACCCTACGGAGGGATGAAGCTTGGCAGCAAAGCCAGCATTTTGTTAAGGGCTCATGATGCAAGATAAGGGTGAGGGCAAAACGTAGGTGAGACCAGCACATGAAGGCAGGGGCTGCTTACAGGGCTCCCCTTTGTCGAGCAGAAACACCAGCAGATGTGAGCACGGGAGCTTCCTACAAAGCTCAGCGAGCCCAAGCAAGCATCCAAGTAGATCTTTTCTAAGAAGAAGGGGGCAAAAGGGTGGTAGCCCTGGCTACCCTCCTGTTACTCACAGCAGATGACGTGTACATAGGCATGAGTTCATTCAGGCCACCTCTACCCACCTCCAGAGACACAGACATGGATCCAACGGGAGCACCCACATCCCCATCATTTCCTCGTCTCTGGATGAAATGGCTGCTGGCCCTGGAGTCCCCAACAGAGACCTGCCTCTCTTCACAGAGACGATGAAGAGCTCATGGGCGTACAGGAAACTGAGTTATCCAGGAAACGAGTGCCAAAAATCTGCCGTATTTTAATTACATTGAATTGCTGTTGCAGGTGTTTTCCACTGCCCTCTGACTCACTGAGCCCGGGAAGGCTCTTGCATGGTTTGGATGGTGTTATCGTGTCTGTACACCCCTACAACTTGACGCACATGGAAGCTTCAACTGTGCCTCAAAGTTGGAACATGACGGCAAAACCCTGTTCTTGTGGCAGGTATTAACGGTTTCATTTGCAGCCTCTATGGTTTTATTTTGGAGACTGAAACAGAGCCAGCAATGCATTACAGAAAGAGTGAAAGACCAGAGGGATGTTACATAGATTTGAACTCTGCCCCAGGAGGGTAAACCTGAAGCTGCTCTGACAGACATCGCCCCCTCAGGGTGATGTAAAACAACCTGCACACGTGTGTGCAGAGATGTCTCCACTCAGTGAGAGACAGACAGATGCACACCTACGGATCACCACTTCTCTCTTCCCGAACCCCACGATGGACGTTTGGAAATTTTCCCTCCAATCCAAATTGTAAGTATATTCACCATAAAATGACAGCTTGTTTGAAGAAAAAAAACAGAACCCACCTCACTCCCTGAGAGTGCTGTGGCTTCTTGCTGTTGCCTCCATCAGGGTACCAGGAGGAGGAGAGAGGTCCCTTCCTCCTGCCTGGCTTCAGATCAGCAGATCAGTTTGCTTCTTTCCACTTTTACAGGATGAAGTCTTCTACTGAAAATCAGCGGAAAGCAATATTTTGCCTGGTTGGTTGGGCTGGGCTACAGCCCTGGAGAAGATGGACCTTATTCTAGATTTTACTGGGCAGTGCCCAGGGGTTGGGCTCCCTCCGAGTGAGGCTGCTGCCGCTGCCAAGGCACTTAAAACGGAGTCACTTTTTTCAGCCATTCCTCTGGATCCAGAGCAATAACCCAGACAACAAATTTCAGCCATGAAGCATCAGGCAGACCGTTAACTGACATTATCCTGGGGTGCACGGATACCAAAAGTGACTGCATTTGATCTGAACACATGAATATCCCACCAGAGGGAGTAAGCCCAAGGCACAGGATAACATTTAACTTGGCCTTAGGCTGGTGTATCTCCCACCAGCCGCCCAGATTGTTTCATCCATGTAAATCCTTGGATGCCACGAAGATTCTTCTCAATTCACACCAGTCCTGGAGAGCAGACCTAGCCTGAAATTAGGTAGTTTGACGTCATTTATAATAGTTCTGAGACTTAAACTGCACCAGTGAAGATAACAGGTGTGTCTAAAGGGTCTGTCACACTTAGTTATTTATCTAATAACTCCATCCCTTGGAGGTTTGGCCCCAAACATTGTTAAATGAGCCTGTTTCAATTTTCAGAACAAACTACATCTTACTGAGAGAGTGTGAAAAGGCACAGGCAGATGCTGCCGAAACCTTTGGAGGATCTGGGGCCGCCACTTCAAACGGGCCTTCGGTGGCTATTTTCACTGCCAGCATCTGGCCTGAAGAAGGGAAATCCTCCCTGATGCGGCAGCTGAAACCCACGGGCTAAGAATAAAGTTGGGAAGTGCCTGTGCTGTCCGAAAGGAGAGCATTTAGTGTTTGTGCTCGTAAATTGTTCCTCTGCTGGTACAAAGGGTAGAGATTTAGTGGGTATGTGTGTCTGAGAGAAAAGTAAGAATTACATAAAAAAGGAGGAACTCTCATCATGCTGCAACTGCAGAAATGGGAGCTTTAACAAAAATATTATAGACTGCGATGCCCAAGCAGAGCTGACAGTCGACTCTTACCTGGCTATGGAGAAAAGTGACATT